>NC_091435.1:97225689-97525689 GCF_964237555.1 Oryctolagus cuniculus
TGACAGCAAACTCAAAACAACCAGCTGAGCTTTCTTCAGCCATGAATAAAGGGGGAGATTTGAGTAGTTTACACCTGCTTATACAGAGGGCCTGGGCATAGCTCTTTCACCTGAAGGAGAACCCCAAGGCGGGGCATCAAGGCGGCAGCAGTGTGCCAGGAAAGGGTGACCCCAATTCCAGGGCCAGCAGGAAAGATGATAGTGAGAATAAGGCACTTGGGGGCCGGCGCTGTGGCGTAGCAGGTAAAGCCGTCACCTGCAGTGCCAGCACCCCATATGGACTCCAGTTCAAGTCCCTGATGCTCCACTTCCAATCCAGTTCTCTGCTATGCCCTGGGAAAGCAGTAGAAGATGGCCCAAGTGCTTGGACCCCCGCACCCATGTGGGAAGACCTGGAAAAAGCTCCTGGCTCCTGGCTCCTGGCACAGCTCCAGCTGTTGCAGCCAACTGGGGAGTGAACCAGCAAATGGAAGACCTCTCTCTCTCTCTCTCTCTCTCTCTCTCTGCCTCTCCTTCTCTCTGTGTGTAACTCTGACTTTCAAATAAATAAATAAATCTTAAAAAAAAAAAAAAAACAAAAAAAACAAAGCCCAGAGCAGGAGGCAGACACAGTCCAGGTGGATAAGAACTGTTATGCATTTCTGAAGCTGCGCTGGCTTTGTTTTAGAAGAAATTTCAATGTTGCCCCCAGAAAGACAAATGGACCAAGCGTCAGTGTCTTTCACTGCTGAAAGGAAATGTTCTCGGCGAAAGGGAGAGGGAGGCCTCACAGTACCTACCCACTGCCAGTCATTTCTTGTTGTTGTTGTTGTTTTTAAGATTTTATTCATTTATTTGAGAAGTAGAATTACAGACAGTGAGAGGAAGAGACAGAGAGAAAGGTCCTCCTTCCATTGGTTCACTCCCCAGATGGCCACAATGGCCGGCGCTGTGCCGATCCAAAGCCAGGAGCTTCCTCCGGGTCTCCCACACAGGTGCAGGGGCCCAAGCACTTGGGCCATCTTCTATTGCTTTCCCAGGCCATAGCAGAGAGCTGGATTGGAAGAGGGGCAGCCGGGACTAGAACCAGCAGCCATACGGGATGCTGGCGCCACAGGTGGAGGATTAACCTACTGAGCCATAGCGCTGGCCCCAACAAGTCATTCTACACAGCACTGCAGTTGTGCTTTCCATAACACTCCCCACCTCCCATGGATGCCACTGTGCCCAGTTTATACGCTGGGACCAGAGTCAGACCCACGTCCAAGGTTTCACAGCCACAAAGTTGTGGTCCTGGAGTACACAGCCGAACTCCAAAGCTGCACTTCATTTTCCATTATTAAATAAATGCATGAGGTTTCAGTTCCAGTAACTGTACTAAACCCTTTCTACAACATTTATGTGTTTACTTAAACATTGAGGGGATAATTGCATATGCATATAAATTCATAATGTGACCAAAAGACTTTGGACTTGAAAGTAAAGTTTTTGATCAGAAATGCAAACTCCTGCTATATAGAGTGCATGCTGTCTGGGAAAACTGCAGGTAAGGGCTGCGATTGGGATCACAGCAACTTTAGAAAGACTCCAGCATCCTCTCTTTCTGTCTTTCTGGACTTTCCCGATCACATGTCTTAAGATATATTTGTGTGCATTTAAATAGAATCCCATTTTGGGGGCAGCGCTTTTCCTATCAAAGCCGTGCATTGCCCCCCCCCCCCATTTGATGCATGCTTATTTCAAGCTGTGGAGTGTCCTAAGTTACATAAAGGGACACCCAATTACCCTACCCTGCGGCATGAGAGCTGAGAACTTTTGCATTCTTCCCGCCTCTTCCTGCATGAGTGTTACTTGCTGTCAGACCTCTTGGCAGCTTGATTAAAGCAACCTTGGTGCAAGAGGCTTGATGATTTGATTTGGTTTGTTCTTGGTTTGTTAGAGCTGTAGGGTCTTAAAAATTGCTTTAATTTAATTTTCATTTCAATTGCAAATGGGTATCATAATATTTGCCTTGAATTGCCTTTTTTGGTGGGTGCTGGTGGCAAGGAGCGACCGAACTGGCTAATCCAGTCAAATCATTATGACGGTACATTGTAGGGAATTAAAGGAAAGGTGTGACATACATTACATATATATCCATCACATATTATTCTTTTTTGTTTTTTTGACAGGCAGAGTTAGAAAGTGAGAGAGAGAGAGGGACAGAAAGAAAGGTCTTCCTTTTCCATTGGTTCACCCCCTAACCGAACCCAGAAGCCAGGTGCTTCCTCCTAGTCTCCCATGGGGTGCAGGGCCCAAGCACTTGGGCCATCCTCCACTGCCTTCCCGGGCCACAGCAGAGAGCTGGCAACAGGGACAGAACCGGGCGCCCCAACCGGGACTAGAACCAAGGGTGCCGGTGCCGCAGGCAGAGAATTAGCCTAGTGAGGGCCGGCCCACATTTTGCGCTAAAAATTTAGGAGTCTTTTGAGTAAAATGAGGCGAGGACTCAAAAAAACCACTGTTATTTAAAAATCTTTGTTATCCCTGAATTCCTTGAATTTTGCCCTTTTATTATGATTTAATGCTCATCCTTTACTTTTAACAACCATTCATTCCTGTGGGAATGGCTTGACTAGAGCGTGGTGCCTTGGCAGATGTTTGGTCGATTGGGGGTTGTACAGAAAGAAATGAGAGACCGTGGGGCCAGGCCAAAACCGAAGGGAGTCATCCTGCTTTTGTTTTTCAAGTCTTAGGAATCTGTGCAATGAAAGACAAGCAACAAGAAAAACAGGGCTGGAATTCAGCCAATCTACCCGCATACAGCTGTGTATTAAAATATGGAAATACTTCTCTACTGGTAGAAAAACAGCCACTACACTTGTCCTCACTGCTGCCCCGCCCTCTATCCCAGCCTTTAGGATAGCAACACAGACTCCTGCATCCAGCCACCTAAGGGTTAACACTCGCTCTAGCAAAGGACTTCTGTCTTCTGTTCGGATTGGTTGTGCCTATGCCTTGCAGGTATTAAATATATTTAATATCTCTTTCTGGGAAAGAGATAGAAAACTCGAAAGATCAATCATACCAGTTGCACTGAAACTCTTGACAAACTACTTTTGTCTTCCTTGATACATGTGGGTCTACTTGGATCTTCCTTTCTGTTATTTGCACTTGCATGCTTGCCTTAGAAAGTTAACATGAATGTGAAGTGGGAGAGGGAGAGGGGGAGGGGGAGGGGGTGGGGGAGGGAGACTGAGAGAATGAGCCACTGGGAAACAAATAGGAAGCCCCCCAGGCTCAGTCTGAGGGTGACTTGGCCATATTCGTTTTTATTGAACATCTTGAAGCATTTAAAACAAAACGATGTCCTGTGGAACTCAGATGCGTATAGCCAGGTACTTTCCTCTTCATATTTAAACCCATTTTATGGAAGATTTAATCCATATGTTAAATCACGGACTTCAAAAGACATTCCTGGAGAGGCTGATCAAGATGATGGAAACTGGCTCTGCAGATCATGTTCAAGGATGCCCTTTCTGGCTGGGAGGTAAGGGGCTGAGCAGAGATAGGGCAACTTGGGGGAGTCCCATGGAGTCATTTCAGTGTGTGACATGTTCTAGAGTACAAGGGAACGCTTGAAAGCTCACCATTATAGAATCTCTTTTCATTTCCAAAAGAGCATGTTTTTGAGACAGTGTATAATATAGCTATTTGTTCTCTTGAACACATCTCAGGGGAGAAAAAGAAGTTAGGAAAATGAGCCCATTGTTTTTCAAAATTAGTGACAAACTTCAAAATAATTCCAAACAAACCTCAAATAAAACATTTTCCCCCTACTGTGAATCCCATTTAAACTGTTTGGGTCAGTCTGTTTTAATGAGTCGCATTCAGGCTGACACATCCACACACTTCAGACAAAGACCACTGTCCCTCTAAACCCATTTAAAAATGATAGATGACTGTCAGCTTTGTGGAGGCGGCTCATGCAGTGGCTTGATAGCGCAGAATGAAAGCAATCTACAAGTGCAAGTGTGTTTCTTTTGGCAACGGAAGGAGTTGCTAATGGATTCATCATTTTCTGTTAAGCATGAATGTCAAACAAAAAAACATTTAGGGCTCTATTCAACTGAATTTCCGGCTTGACGCTTGCCAGCCATGGAAGCCCTGTGACTTGGAACCTGCGCAGCCCAAGCCCGATTCCTGTTTCCAAAGTTCCGTGGGGCCAGTGCCACGGAACTTGGAATTCTGCCGAGGGCTCCTCCCCCTCTCCTCCGCGCCCCGCTCCCCGCTTTCTCTCCAACTGGGTGAAGCCACCAGTCATGCTTCCTAAATGAATGCCATCTATGGCGTGGCGCTGGGTGCCAACTCCTACCCCATCAGTGAACTCCGCCTCAGAGTCACTCAAGAAGTCCCCCTAACACCAGTGTGGAAGGGGCGGCAGACAGGGGATTTGTTGGATCCAGAGGTTTGGGGGCCTTTCTCCCTTGGAACTCATAGGAGGGAGTGGACGTGGCCCACCTCCTATTTTGGCGTCATAAATATGCCACCTGTTCTGTAACTCTGTCTACAAACAACGAATAAATACAAGAATAAAAGTGAAGATGCCTGCCCCCCAGAGATGCCGTACTCGTTTGAGTGGACCTTGAGGGGAACTGGGGGGACATTCTGGCCTTAGCACACGGCTCTTTCAGCAGCCTTGACCCAGGAAAAGCTCCCTCTGTCTGGGAAATGGCCTCTTTAATGGGGGGCCTCGTGGATAGATGTAGGGTCTGTGAACCCAAACAGACCAGCAGCATGCACCCTGGCAGAGGGGAGGTGACCTGGGCCCTTGCTAAAAGACCAGTACCTGCTCAGCCACCAGCAGTGTGGTCTTCCACAAGCCTTTTAGCCCCTCAGGGCCTCCCCTTCCTGGCTTCATTGTATTGGGGGATTAAATGAGGTCACATGGGGCCGGCGCTGTGGCGTACAGGGAAAAGCCGGCACCTGCAGTGCCAGCACACCATATGGACGCAGCTTCGAGTCCCGACTGCTCCACTTACGATCCAGCTCTCTGCTATGGCCTGGGAAAACAGTAGAAGATGGCCCAAGTCCTTAGGCCCTGCACCCACATGGAAGACCCGGAAGAAGTACTTGGCTCCTTGCTTCCAATCAGCCCAGCTCTGGCTGTTGTGGCTCATTTGGGGAGTAAACCAATGGATGGAAGAACTTTTTCTCCTTCTCTTTCTGCCTCTGCCTCTGTAACTCTGTCTTTAAATAAATAAATAAATAAATAAATCTTTTAAAAAATGAGATCACATGAGATGAGGAGTATAAATTATTTTTTTAATGTTATGGCTCTTACATTTTCTTTCTTTTTTTAAAAGATGTATTTATTTTATTTTAAAGTCAGTTACACAGAGAGAGAAGGAGAGGCAGAGAGAGGGAGAGAGAGAGAGAGAGAGAGAGAGAGAGAGAGAGATCTTCCATCCACTGATTCACTCCCCAGTTGGCTGCAACGGTCTGAGCTGCGCCAATCCGAAACCAGGAGCCTGGAGCTTCTTGGGCCATCTTCTACTGCTTTCTCAGGCCATAGCAGAGAGCGATATAGGAAGTGGAGCAGCCGGGACTCAAACCGGCACCCATATGGGATATTGGCACTGCAAGCAGCGGCTTTACCCGCTTCACCACCACACTGGCCCTGAGGAGTATAAATTATAAATCACCACACAAGTGTGTGTCTTTATTAATTTAACTATTTTAAATCATAAAAGGAATTAATGATAATAAAGACCAAGAGGTAATATAGGATGATCTCAGAGAGTACAGAACAGAGGAGTTAGAGACACAGTCTTGCCAAGTCTGATTTTTCTGTTGTTCTGCGTCCTTTGAGAAACATCAGGGTACCCTTTACACTGGAATAGAGATGTTTCTCCCAAATAACTAATTTTATGAGTATACTGTATACTATATATCATTCGGTCTTTAAATTGGCTCTCTACCAATGCCCTCCCCCGTGCCAGTCATTGCACAATCATAGCTTGACGGTTTTGTAGTCCCAGGCAAATCGGTTTTCCTATTGCCCAGTTCAGATGCAAGCATATGGAAGTGTGGAAGTCAAAGCTTTACTTTAAAGCAATTAGCATCTTCCCAGGGTTGATCTGGATTAAGACGCAAGGTTGTTGCTAGTGGACTAAGGGGAGAAGCAGACTCCCGGGAGGAAGGAGTGGCAGCCCTGAAATCCACTCTGTTTCCTTCGCAGGCATGCCTTGTGCCCTTCTGGGTTCCAGTATTCAGTGCTATTGAAAAGACTGGAATAAGTTGTGAGATGTTGCTAGCACTTTCTAGATGGCAGAACAATATGCTGTGTACTGTACTATGCATTTGGATGACAACATCAGCCTAAGAGACAAGGATACAAGCATACAAGGACAGATTAGCAGTCTCACTGGAAGATATTTTAATCTAAAATATCAAATGTTACCTCCCCCAGGAAGCCTTCTCTGACTCCATATATTAAATTCTGTAAAGGTTTCATCACCACATGATTTTTTAAAAATACTTCTGCTTAGATGATGCCTTAATCAAGTTAAATGGTATTTTGTTGAAGCATTTAGCTAAATTTTATATGCTCACACCCCTTACAAATATAACCAAATGCAACCAGGAATTATCTATGTATGCATCATAGTGTGGCGGCAAAGCTACATCCCAAATGTGGCTTTAACCTGCAGAAATGATCAGATTCCTATTCCACAGAGCTGGTTTCCAAGAGGAATTTTCAGAATGATGAAACCAGATTTAGCTGGTAGCAATTATTGGTACATTTCAGATGAGCTCAGCGTGAAGAATAAGACTGAAGACAGATTAAGTCTCAAATGCTAAGGGAGAGGGGAAAATGAAAAGACAGCCCGAAAGGGCTTGAAAAGCAGGAAAGGACCAGTGATCTGCAGGAAGCGGTATTCTTATGTGAGATGCGTGTGCCCCAGTCTGGGTTAGAATGTTATCTCTATGTGATCTGCAGAATTTCTCTCTTGACTGTAGCAACTGCAGAAGAGTGAATTAAAGTCTTAAGGAGAAAAATCAATAAGGAAAAAAAAGATAAAAGCAATATGGCTGGAGAGCATTTCAAAAACCATATGAAAGTCTCTTAAATGACCATGAAGGACTAACCAGTATTTATAAGGGTTTAACAGGAACACCAGCAAGAATAGATTTGTTGGTCTCCTTAGAAGAGCACAAAGGCTTATGGGTGGTTTATGGCATTTCACTGGTCTTTGTCTCATTCTAGTGTATGACATACAGAAACATAATTGCATAAACGGCTGCCTACGATGAGCAGAAATTCATTGGAGAGATATTATGGGAAAGTTGGGATTAGAGTGGCACTTACTGCTTGTGCAATGCTATGAAGTACAATTTGCCAAGTGCCTGTCCTGTGACAAGTCCTACTTTAGTCCTAAACTGCCTGTGAACTCTGCACCAGAAAAAGACAAAACAGCCATTTAACCCCAACGCTAACTGCGCTTCCTATAATCTAGCTTTTAAAAATCTATAGAATTATTTCCTTTTTAAATATAATTCATGCCAAACCTTCTCTAGTCATCCCTTTTCTTAGTTTAAAGGGGAAGAAGAAGCAAGAAGGAAGGACAGAGTGGACGGGCTGGAGAGACAACAACTTTGGCAGACGTGGGTAGAGTGTGCTCCAATTAGTCAGGGAAAGGCATGGGAAATAAAATTTAGAGTTTAGGGAACCAGATTTCAAAATACGCAGCAAGAAAACTGCTCCCTCTCTCAGGCTGCGATCTGTCTGTGAAAGTCATTTGACACTGCACTCATCAATTGATTCGTTTGGTCATTTCCATACATTCTTTCTTGAGTTCCCATCATAGCATAAGTATGCTCATTGTTGAGAAATTTACAAACATGATTTTTGGGCAATATAATCATGAATATTCTTAACTTGGAAGAAAAAAGTGTTTTGATGTAAACCCAAGGTGAAATGACAGAATACACTCAAAACCATGTGCTCATATACTAGGAAGGGCACGTGAGCGTGGAACTATAAACAGCTGACAAGTTGAAGCCTGGGATGAAGGAGATGTCTAAAGAGAAGGAAACCTGGGTTCAGGTCGGTTACATAAAGATTTGTACCTGGATCCTTCTGATTCCAAAGAAAGTACTCTTGACATCAATGCCAAAGTTACTTAATCAATGAGTCCTTATATTTAAATATAAGCAATTATACGTTGTTATTTTTGTTTCTTCTTTGTTTTTTTGAGAGGCAGAGAGACAAACAGAGCTCTCATCCACTGGTTTACTCTCCAAAGCCCTGCAATGGCTAGGACATGGGCAGACTGAAAGTAGGAGCCAGGAATTCAATCCAGGTATCCTAAGTGGGTGGCAGGGATGCAACTACTTGAACCATCACCCGCTGCCTCCCAGACGGTACATTAGCAGGGAGCTCGGATTGGAAGCAGAGCTGGGACTGAAACTCGGGATAAGGCATGAAGGCATCCTAAGTGGCATCTTAACCAAGAGGGCATACACTGTCCCAGCATGTAGATACTATGTGCTGCTCTCTTATGCTTTTCCCCACTTTCTGTCCTATGCTATCAATCCCTTCTCCCCTGTCCTTACACACACACACGTGCACATTCATACACACACTCATCTGTAGGCTATTCCTAGAACAAACCTTCAGTGATTCTGTGAAAGACTATTTTTTATCTTGACATTAAACTTCTTTTTTTAAGCTTTTATTTAGCAAATGTAAATATACAAAGTATAGCTTATGGATTACAATGGCTTCCCCCCCCATAACTTCCCTCCCGCCTACAACCCTCCCAACTCCCCCTCCCTCTCCCCTTCCATTCACATCAAGATTCATTTTCCATTCTCTTTATATACAGAAGATCAATTTCGTATAAATTAAGTAAAGATTTCATCAGTTTGCACACACACAGAACATAAAGTGTAAAATACTGTTTCAGTACTAGTTATAGCATTAATTCACATTGAACAACATATTAAGGACAGAGATCCTACATGAGGAGTAAGTGCACAGTGACTCCTGTTGTTAACTTAACAAATTAACACTCTTGTTTATGGCGTCAGTAATCTCCCTAGGCTCTTGTCATGAGTTGCCAAGGCTATGGAAGGCTTTTGAGTTCGCCGACTTCGATCTTATTTAGACAAGGTCATAGTCAAAGTGGAGGTTCACTCCTCCCTTCAGAGAAAGGTACCTCCTTCTTTGATGGCCCCGTTCTTTCTACTGGGATCTCACTCACAGAGATCTTTCATTTAGATCCTTTTTTTTTTTTTTTTTTGCCAGAGTGTCTTGGCTTTCCATGCCTAAAATACTCTCATGGGCTCTTCAGCCAGATCCGAATGACTTAGGGGCTGATTCTGAGGCCAGAGTGTTTAGGACATCTGCCATTCTATGAGTCTACTGTGTATCTCGCTTCCCATGTTGGATTGTTCTCTCCCTTTTTTATTCTATCAGTTAGTATTAGCAGACACTAGTCTTTTTTATGTGATCCCTTTGGCTCTTAGACCTATCAGTGTGATCAGTTGTGAACTGAAATTGATCACTTGGACTAGTGAGATGGCATTGGTACATGCCATCTTGATGGGATTCAATTAGAATCCCCTGGCACATTTCTTTTTTCTTTTTTTCTTTCTTTCTTTCTTTCTTTCTTTCTTTCTTTCTTTCTTTCTTTCTTTCTTTCTTTCTTTTTTTTGACAGGCAGAGTGGACAGTGAGAGAGAGAGACAGAGAGAAAGATCTTCCTTTTGCCGTTGGTTCACTCTCCAATGGCCGCTGTGGCCGGCGCACCACACTGATCCGATGGCAGAAGCCAGGTACTTATCCTGGTCTCCCATGGGGTGCAGGGCCCAAGTACTTGCGCCATCCTCCACTGCACTCCCTGGCCACAGCAGAGAGCTGGCCTGGAAGAGGGACAACTGGGACAGAATCCGGAGCCCCAACAGGGACTAGAACCCAGTGTGCCGGCGCCGCAAGGCAGAGGATTAGCCTAGTGAGCCGTGGCGCCAGCCCCTGGCATATTTCTAACTCCACCATTTGGGGCAAGTCAGCTTGAGCATGTCCCAAATTGTACATCTCCTCCCTCTCTTATTCCCACTCTTATATTTAACAGAGATCACTTTTCAGTTAAATTTAAACACCTAAGAATAATTGTGTGTTAATTACAGAGTTCAACCAATAGTATTAAGTAGAACAAAAAAAATACTAAAAGGGATAAAGTATTAAGTTGTACATCAACAGTCAGGACAAGGGCCGATCAAGTCACTGTTTCTCATAGTGTCCATTTCGTTTCAACAGGTTTCCTTTTGGTGCTCGGTTAGTTTTCACCGATCAGGGAGAACATATGATATTTTTCCCTCTGGGACTGGCTTATTTCACTCAGCGTGATGTTTTCCAGATTCTTCCATCTTGTTGCAAATGACTGGGTTTCATTGTTTTTGACTGCTGTATAGTATTCTATAGAGTACACGTCCCATAATTTCTTTATCCAGTCTACTGTTGATGTGCATTTGGGTTGATTCCAGGGCTCAGCTATTGTGAATTGAGCTGCTATAAACATTAAGGTGCAGACAGCTTTTTTGTTTGCCAATTTAATTTCTTTTGGGTAAATTCCAGGGAGTGGTATGGCTGGGTTTTATGGTAGGGTTATATTCAGGTTTCTGAGGAATCTCCAGACTGACTTCCATGGTGGCTTTACCAGTTTGCATTCCCACCAACAGTGGGTTAGTGTCCCTTTTTCCCTACATCCTCTCCAGCATCTGTTGTTGGTAGATTTCTGAATGTGAGCCATTCTAACCGGGGTGCAGTGCAACCTCATTGTGGTTTTGATTTGCATTTCCCTGATGGCTAGTGATCCTGAACATTTTTTCATGTGTCTGTTGGCCGTTTGAATTTCCTCTTTTGTAAAATGTCTACTAAGGTCCTTGGCCCATCTCTTGAGTGGGTTGTTTGTTTTGTTGTTGTGGAGTTTCTTGATCTCTTTGTAGATTCTGGTTATTAACCCTTTATCTGTTGCATAGTTTGCAAATATTTTTTCCCATTCTGTTGGTTGCCTCTTCACTTTCCTGACTGTTTCTTTTGCAGTATAGAAAGTTCTCAATTTGATGCAATCCCAAATGTTAATTTTGGCTTTGACTTCCTGTCCTTCTGGGGTCTTTTCCAAGAAGTCTTTTGTAGTACCTATGTCTTGCAGGGTTTCTCCAATGCTCTCTAATAATTTGATGGTATCGGGTCGTAGATTTAATTCTTTAATCCATGTTGAGTGGATTTTTGTGTAAGGTGAAAGGTAGGGGTCTTGCTTCATGATTCTG
The DNA here is from genome assembly GCF_964237555.1 of Oryctolagus cuniculus. Classification (NCBI taxonomy): domain Eukaryota; kingdom Metazoa; phylum Chordata; class Mammalia; order Lagomorpha; family Leporidae; genus Oryctolagus; species Oryctolagus cuniculus. The sequence continues at coordinate 97,236,984 of NC_091435.1, forward strand.
CACGTGGAAATCCAATTTTCCCAGCACCATTTATTGAATAGACTGTCCTTACTCCAGGGATTGGTTTTGGATCCTTGATCAAATATAAGTTGGCTGTAGAGGTTTGGATTGATTTCTGGTGTTTCAATTCTGTTCCATTGGTCTATCCTTCTGTTTCTGTACCAGTACCATGCTGTTTTGATAACAACTGCCCTGTAGTATGTCCTGAAATCTGGTATTGTGATGCCTCCGGCTTTGTTTCTGTTGTACAAGATTGCTTTAGCTATTCGAGGTCTGCTGTGTCTCCATATGACTTTCACATCACTTTTTCTAGATCTGAGAAGAATTTTTTAAAATATTTGTTTACTTATTTGAAAGGCAGAGTTACAGAGAGAGAGAGGAGAAAAAGTAAGAGAGAGAGAGAGAGAGAGAGAGAGAGAGAGAGAGATATCTTCCATCTACTGGTTCACTCCCCAAATAGTTGCAACTGGAACTCCATCATTATCTTTCCTGTGGGTGGCAGGGGCCCAGGTGCTTGGACCATCTTCTGCTGCTTTCCCAGATACATTAGCAGGAAGATGGATTGGAAACCTGCTACAGCACAACCTGGCCCCACATCAGGCCATTCGTGCAGCCAGTCCAAGTTTATCTGCACTTGGTGCGGGCCTCTTAACCTCTGCTTTTCTCTTTGCATGCAATCCCAAGGTCAAAGATTGGTCTCATGCGTTTTCTAGAATGAGAGCCTGCATGACTTTGGCAGATTCTTCCTTTGCAAATACTGATCTGCTCTCTTTGTGGACCGCTAGGGCTAAGCCCTCCAAGTGTATTGCCTCTCAGCCTCTCATTATTCCAGCCACCTAGAAGGCTGGTATTACTTTCCTCATTTAACAGAGAGAAATCCAGAGCTCAGTGAAGCTAAGGAAAGTATCCAAAGTCATGCAGCTTAGAAGAATGAAGCAAAAGTTTAAGCCCAACTCTCTACATTTCCTTTCTTTTATTCCATGCTGCTTTCCCCAGATTCCTCACTGCGGCTGTACTGGTGGTGACAGACTTCCAAATGCCTCTCCCGGGCTGTGTGGATCTATAGATGCTCCTGTGTCCCCCTGGTGGGCCACACATGCCAGCTTGTGAGGACTTACGTCTTTCATCTGCTGTCACACACTGTGAGTTCACAAGTTCTCTGGGCTTGGGCAGCCACTCAGGACCTACCTGTGATATTGCCCTCCCCAATAAACCCACCTAAGCTCTCACTGTCTGACTCATTCCACGTGGCAAACAAGATGGCCATCCAGGTTTTGTGAGTCTGATCCTCTTCTCTTGAGAACCACCTAGAAGGCTAAGACTCCCTTTTTGAACACTTTGAAAGAAAATCCTGGTTTATCCCCAAATAGCCCAGAACTTGGAATCCCAAGTCCAAGTTCGTAGTTTGTTTCTGATACTAAGGCATGAACCCAATCTTGAACCTTCATTTACTCACCTGAAAAATGGGAACACTCTTGGGAGTGTTCAAAGGATTAAATGAATTAATTAATGAAAATGCTTTTCCCACACTGCTTGTCATGAAGGTATTCAATATATGGCAACTCTTATTATCACCCTGGTCAACATCTCATCGCTGTGACTGTCACTTCAGGGCAAGGGAATCTTGGGGTGGGTTGATGCGAGGCCCCTGCTGGTGCATGCTGGAGACAGGGAGAAGCAAGTCGCTTCTCTCTGAGGAGCAGGTGGAGGCACCGTTAGCTGGAAAGAGCTCTCAACAGGCCCGCATCCTACAGCTTGCTTGGTCTCTAATTGGAAGGACGCCTTGCTTCTCCCTCCAATCTAAGTTAGTGAAAGCTGTCAGTGGTCTTTTTAATTGGAGCTTCTGTCAGCCCCAGGGAAGGGGTTCGTAAATACACAAACTTGAACTCCATCCCTGGAGACTGATTCAGTCGGTCCAGGTGGGGCTTCTGCACTTTTATGTGACAAAGCTCTGCAAGCAATTCCAGCAAACACCGTGTCCTGGAGGCACTCGGGGATCTCCAGACCCTTCCAAATGTGTCATTCTGTGATATCCTGGCAACAAGAAAGGAGGAAAATAACATGGCAAATGAGAGATGATTGCCCAATTCTGGAGAAGACATTTGTATTAGTTACTGGGGCGGCTGAAATAAAACACCCCGGACAGCGTGGGTTGAACAACAGACATTTGTTTCTCTCAGTCCTGGAGGCTGGAAGTGCAAGATCAAGGTGCCATCCAGGCTTCTCCCCCTGTGGCTAGACGGCCACCCTCTCACGGCGTCCCCACTTGGGCTGTCCTCTTCTGTTCGCTCTCTCCTCTCTCCCTCTCTGTCCACATTTCTTCTTCTTATAAGCAAACCAGTTAAGACTGGATTAGGGTCCACCCTGAAGTCCTCACTTCACCTCTTTAAAGGATCTGTCTCCAACTACAGTCCATGCTACAGTCCCATGCTGAGGAACTGGGGATTAGAGCTTCAATATTCAAATAAGGAAGGCATAATCCAGCCCACAATAACGTTTTCAAAAATGCATAATGGGGGGGCGGTGCCGTGGCTCACTTGGTTAATCTTCCACCTGCGGCACCGGCATCCCATATGGGCACCGGGTTCTAGTCCCGGTTGCTCCTCTTCCAGTCCAGTTCTCTGCTGTGGCCCAGGAGGGCAGCAGAGGATGGCCTAAATCCTTGGGCCCCTGCACCGCATGGGAGATCAAGAAGGACCTGGCTTCTGGCTTCGGATCGGCGCAGCACCTGCCGTAGCAGCCATTTGGGAGGTAAACCAATGGAAGGAAGACCTTTCTATCTGTCTCTCTCTCTCAATGTCTGTAACTCTACCTGTCGAAAGAAAGAAAGAAAGAAAGAAAGAAAGAAAGAAAGAAAGAAAGAAAGAAACCAGTCATTCTCAGCTTCTTTTTTTTTTTTTAAATAAATAATGTGAATCCCTCTAGAACAAAATCACAAAAGATACCACCGGAGTTAGACTTCCCCCAGATGTGAAGCAGAGCATGGACCACTTGCGGCTTTCGGGGGGACACTGGTAGCTTTGAGAGGATACCAGTGTGCTTGGAGAATACTGACAAGAGGAACCAGTCCCCTCCAGGGGAGCCAGGCTGTGCACTTAGTGAACTCACGGGAAACATCCATATTGAGGGACCTCTATGAAGGTTCCTGGCTGAGAGTCTGCAAGATTATGGTGAACTTTTCTTTCTTTCTCTTGGAAGGAGTATGGGTCGAGCTGACATTTGGCACAGCCGTTGAGACACCAGTTGGGATCCCCCATGTCCCACATTGGAGTGCCTGGCTTTGACTTCCCAGCTCCGCTTCTGACCCAACTTCCTGCTGATGTGCCCCTCGGAGGCAGCCAATGATGTCTCACATGCTCGGGTCACTGCTACCCATGTGGGAGACCTGGATGGAGTCCCAGGCTCCTGGCTTCAGCTTGGCCTAGTCATGGCTACTGCAGACATTTGTGAAGTAAACCAGCAGGTAGAAGGTACCTCTCTTTATTTCTCTCTCTGTTTCTTTTTCTCTGCCTATCAAATAAATTAAAAAAAAATCAAAAACAGAGAAATGGTAGAGTACCTTATCACTATAAAATTGACCTCATTTGTACTCATAAGCCAGAGAAATCTGAGGAAATTCAAGTACTATTTCCTACAGGAAAACAAAAATGGGTGAAGACCTCAAATGTTTAATAATTATAGAATAGGTTTAAAAAATTATTCTATTCTCTTATAATGCAGCTATGAAGATCATATTATGAAAGGTAAATATTCTTGTGAATTATCCATGAAGTATCACTGGATTTAAAAGGTAAGAACAGCAAGTACAGAAGAACTTTTGGTTATAAAAATGACCAATTTTCTATTAAATATTAGGTGCACATATGCCAAGTTGTGGCTGTCACTGGATGGAAGACTCAACCTATTTTCCTCTCAGTAATTTTCTGTACTTTTTCAAGTTTTCTGTATTGTGCATATAGGTTATTTATAAATATCTGAATTTTAAAGGAGTTTAATAAAAGAAAAAAACAGCTTTGCTAAAATGGTATCCGACTGATAGCTGTCATTAGACTGTCTATGCGATTTGAGAAGGGGCTGTTTTCTTTTTCTTTTCAAAATTATGTCTTTCCTATTTATTTCATGAAATTGTAACTTTAAATGAAAGGACAAAGATAGCGAATGGTAATTTACAAACATTTACTTGGGAAAAGAGCAATTCAGTGACCTTTTGCCAATCCTGTTGTTTAAAACATTTTCTTGTTTGTCTCTGAGAACCAAAAATCTGGGATCAGCCACACGAAATATTTCATAATTTTCCATAAAACTCTCACATAGTACATCTTTTTAAAACAAAATTTTATTTTTTATTTGAAAGGCAGTGATATATATATATATATATATAGAGAGAGAGAGAGAGAGAGAGAGAGAAGGATCTTCTGTCTACTGGTTTACTTCCCAGATGGCTGCCATGGCTGGGGCTGGGCCACACCTATGCCAAAAGCCAGTAACGCCATTCAGGACTCTCTTGTGGGTATCAGGGGCCTAAGCACTTGAGTCACCTTCCACTGCTTTCCCAGATGCATTAGCAGGGAACTGGATCAGAAGTGGGGTGGCCAGGCCTCGAACCAGCACTCATAGGAGATGCAGGTAGCAGCATAACCCAGTGCACCACAATGCCGGCACCTCACAAGTACATCTTGACCATCTAAATGCTGACAATCTTTCCTCCTCCTTTATCCTGCTGGCCTGTAATTGATGTTTCAGCTGGAGAGTGTGGTCATTCTTGGGGACTTGGATGAGATGCTCACCTACCTTTCCAATCTCCTATGCTAGTTAATCAGAGCAATTACTTCACAACAGTCTCCATGTTCTATATACAATTATACATATATACATACAAGGGTACTTCAGACAGTTGATGGACAATGAAATTAAAAGATAAGTTTACTTTGGTGCAAAAAATTTTTGAAATTCCTACACAATTTTTCATAACATGCATTTTCCATCAACTTTTTGAAGACCACTTGTGCCATACAATTTGCTTTCCGCTAACTTAACTAATTCCGCACTTGACACATTTCTCGAGCGTGGTTTCCTGTGTCCCACAGGCTTTCTGCCATGTAAGGCAATCGGAGATCCTCTCATGTGTATTTGATGAGAGAATCACCTGTCCTTTTTAAAATGAGATTTGACCCAAGTTTCACTCTTTTCTGCACTTTACCCAAAAAGACCACTTAAAACCTAAATCTTCACCATGTATCTTGTTTTCCTGACTGATGTCTAGTTTAAAAAAAATGAGACTAACATAACGAAGTGAGGTGATACATAAATGATTAATTCAAGCTTAAGATTATGCAAATGTTATGAAAGATAAATCATAACTAGGATTAATTGAAATCTTGGTCAGGGTATCAATAATTAGATCAGGTGCTCCAGGAAGAATTTTAATTGAGAGACCACAGAAATTGATATTCTGCACAGAAGTCATATACTTATGTGTATCTCGAAGAATGTATCTTGAGTACTTAACACAGTATTTACTTTGGTGTCCTGAGTGTCTTAAACGAATAATCGTATAACAGTAACAGACGCCCTTGGCCAGGAAGTTCACCAAATGCGGGAAGGTGGGACCGACTGTGGAAGGCCAGAGAGGCACCTGCTGGAAGGTGAAGAAAAGGGCCAACAAAGGACATTCCAAGGCTAATGAACACAAACTCAGCTACTTCCCTGATTCAGCCAGGAACGAGTGAGCTTTGCCTCCTAGACACTCATCCAAGATTGATTGATTGAATGATTGATCAATTTTAAAAGAGAAGGCAAATGGCAAGCCTGGAGGAGTTTATCTCGGCTCTGATAAAATATTTTTATTGTCACCTGGATAGAAAGGAGTTGAAAGTGATTTTATTTTTGTGACTTTATCACACTCAATTTTTGCTCCATGTTTATGTAGATTCAAAAATTCCTTTGTTCTGTTTCAAATCTTTCATGTTTGCTCCATCAATATATATTGGATGAATGGGTGAATGCAAATGAAGAATGATTTTTTTAATCTTTTAGAATTGATTATGAAGAATTTCAAATATAAACAAGTTGAGATAATTTTACAATGAACTCCCCTGTATGCCTGGCTCAGGTCCAACAGTTACCTATTTATAGCCAGTCTCGTGTCCACTTGCTTGGTTCTTTTAAAGCAGGTGTAGACGCTCTATTATTTCACCTGTAAAACATTTTAATATGTATCTCTAAAATGTAAAGACTTTTCTCTTAAACATGACCACAAAATTGCACCAAAATTAACATATCCCCTATAGTTGGTTAATTAAAAGTTTCTGGCAGTTTTGCAGATATACAGTTCATTTAAATTAAAGACTAAACAAAGTCCAGAAATTGCTATTGATTAATGCAGGGCTCGTGTGGTGTGTATGGTTTCCTCTGTTTCTTCGAGCAGTTTGCTCATTGAGGTTTGTCCTATAGAGTAGTCATCCTCTCCCCATCCCCTTGGTGTGGCTTAGATTGTTTAGGATGCATTCTTGTGCCTTTCTTTCCCATAAACTGGAATTTGATAGAGAGGCTTGATCAGATTCAGGCTTGACTTTTTTTTTAGAGAGAACATTTCACATTAGGAGGCATATAATGTCTGGTTGTCTCTCTTTTTGAGACATTAACAGACATTAATGATCACTGCCTACCTCCCCTAATTCATTAAGAGCTTCAGAATTAACAGCAAGAATAACTTTGCTATTCTATTTTTCCTTCTTCATTTACTAGCTTGAACAGTTCTCCGAAGAAGCCTTCTAGACTATTTATTTATCTAAGACGTAGTTCATATAATTAAGGCAGAATAAATGCCTAATTCTTTCCCTACATTAACCAACTTCCAAAATAGTGATGCAGCGTGGAGAGTCCACTTGGGACACACACGTCCATATCGCAGCGTCTGTATTTGGGTCTCAGCTTTGCTTCCCATTCCAGTTTCCTGCTAAGGCATACTCTAGGAGGTCGCAAGTGATGAGGTTCCTTCCAACCATGTGGGAGATCTGGATTAAATTCTAGGTTCCTGGCTTTGACCTGGCATGGCTCTGGCTCTTGTAAACAGTTATGAAGTGAAACATTGGGGGTTGACACTGTGGCCTAGTAGGCTAAACCTCCACCTACAGTGCCAACATCCCATATGGGCACTGGTTCATGTCCTGGCTGCTCCTTTTCTGATCCAACTCTTGGCTGTGGCCTAGGAAAGCAGTGGAAAATGGCCCAAGTCCTTGGGCCCCTGCACTTACATGGGAGGCCCTCAAGAAGCTCCTGGCTCCTGGCTTTGGATCAGCTCAGCTCTGGCCATTATGGCCATTTAGGGAGTGAACCAGCGGATGGAAGACCTTTCTCTCTCTCTCTCCCTTGAATGAAAGATCTTTCTTTCTGCCTTTCAAATGAATAACAATAAATAAATAAAATTTTATAAATAATGAATTGTATCTCTAACATCTTCTAAAAGTAACTGATAGGGGCCGGCACTTGGTGCAGTGGATTAAGCTGCTGCCTGCAGTGTTGGCATCCTATGAGCATGCTGGTTCGAGTCTTGGCAGTTCCTTTTCTGATCCAGCTCTCTGCTATGGCCTGGGAAAGCAGTGGAAGATGGCTCAAGTGCTTGGGCCCCTACACCCATTTGGGAGAGCCTACTGAAGCTCCTGGCTCCTGGCTTTGGTGACCTGGCTGAGGTGACCATTTGGGGAGTAAAACAGTGGATAGCAGGTCTCACTTAGTCCCCTCTATCTCAGCCTCTGGCACGCTCTCTCTCTCTCTCTCTCTCTCTCTCTCTCTCTCTCTGTGATTCTACCTTTCAAATATATAAAATAAATCTTTTTTTAAAAAAGTAACTGATAAATTTTGTAATATCATTTTCCATTCATGAGCTGCTACATGCTGATAAGTTACAACACACTTTAGATGTTATTGCATTGCTGCTCAAATCATTCTATCTTCAGGCAGTGGGTGCCTTTACAAGCTGGCTGTTGAGTCCGCTCAACAAAATTCTAACAGCGCTGATAATTCTTTTCTTGTCTCCCAGTGCGGCAAGATGTGCCTTTCCTGTCCACACCTGGAATCAGCCATCTCCTCCGAGGAGCCCGGGTTGCTTTATAGGGCAGTAGTACTTGAAGGTCATGACCTGGAAGGTGGAGGTGTCTTTTTCTTCTGGGTGGGTCACTGCTTCTGGGCCTTTGTGGAGGAGTTCAGATTCAGGACTATAGGTTTTTACTTAAACTGTTTTTTTTTTTTTAATTTTTTTTCCGACAGGCAGAATGGACAGTGAGAGAGAGAGAAAGGTCTTCCTTTGCCGTTGGTTCACCCTCCAATGGCCGCCGCGGCCAGCACACCGCACTGATCCGATGGCAGGAGCCAGGTGCTTATCCTGGTCTCCCATGGGGTGCAGGGCCCAAGCACTTGGGCCATCCTCCACTGCTCTCCCTGGCCACAGCAGAGAGCTGGCCTGGAAGAGGGGCAACCGGGACAGAATCTGGCGCCCCAACCAGGACTAGAACCCGGTGTGCCGGTGCCACAAGGCGGAGGATTAGCCTAGTGAGCCACGGCGCCGGCTTAAACTGTTCTTACATCTGCCTTCCTTCGATCCCCCACGGAAACTGCTGATTATGAATAACACTAATAAGAGTCGCGCAGCACCTAGAGGCTGGGACACCCTCTGGAGAGTGCGTCATTAGGTAACTGTTGTGTGAACGTCACAGAGTGCACTGGCACAAACATGGTGTACTGACTCTGCACCATCACGAGGTGACACACTCCTACAGGACCAGCGTCACGTGCGGGGGTTGTCATGGACTGAGACGTCACTACTTGTTCACGCTTCTGCTCATTTGCTTCATCGCACAAGAAACATAAAACAGAATCAGAAGAGGAATATTAAAACTACCACCCAGGAAGTGATTACTCAAAACAGCTTAGATTGTGTTGGCAGTTCTTTGGATTTTTAGAACGTATCCCGGTAAGGACATTCAACTCACGCGTTTTAAAGTTAATTGCGATTTTTTTATGCTTCTAGGTGATCATGCTGCCATACTAGGTACATGTTTCCATAAGTTTTTATTGGATATGATATTTCATAAATGTTCAAATCTTTTGCCTCTGTTTCTGTTGGATTGTCTCTTTTCTAATTGATGCATAGAATGTATTCATAAGCCTTGCACCTTTGTCGGGTGTATCACGAATATGAGCTTGCATCCAGTTTTTTTTTTTTTTAAGATTTATTTATTTATTTGATAGACAGAGATACAGAGAATGAGAGAGAGAGAGAGAGAGATTTTCCATCTGCTGGTTCACTCCCCAAATAGCTGCAACAGTCGAAGCTGGGCCAGGCCGATGCCAGGAACCAGGAGTTTTTTTGGGTCTCCCATGTGGGTGCAGGAGCCCAAGCACTTGGGCCATCTTCCACTGCTTTCCCAGGCACAGTTGAAGTGGAGTAGCTGAGACTTGAACCAGCGCCAATATGGGATACAGGCACTGCAGGTGGAGGCTTAACCTACTCTACCATGGCACCAGCTCCCAAACTCGGTTTCTTGCCTTTGAACTCCGTAAATGAGTGTTCTGATAGACCAGGGATCATAACTTTTACGCAGTTCAATTTATCATTTCAGCCTTCATGATAAGTACTTCATTTTTCCTATTTGAGGCCTCTGCTTAGGACAAGATCATGAAAGTATTCTCCTAAGTCATAGTCTAAAAACTTAATTATTTTACCTTCCACTTTAGAGCTCCCAACCCTCTAGGTTTGAATTTGCATTTAGTGTAACGGTGTGGGAATCAAGATTAAGAGTTTGCACCTGGGATTTCTAGTTTATCCACCAGTATATATTGACCATTGTCTTCACCTTTGAGACAGGCCACCTCTGTTGTGAGTCCCCTGTGCTTGTTAGAGTCAATTTCTGGACTTGCTCTTCTGTTTCACCGGTCCAGTGGCCTAAGCTTGCAGTGCTGTCACCCAGTCTTAACGAAAGTAGCTTGATGTCCAGTGGCACATGGTTTTCAAACGACCTTACCTGTTCTTGGTTCTTTGCATTAAAAACCCCAAATTTTAGAAACTTGTCCATTTCCTCCCCAACAACAAAAAAAGTGACTAGGATTTTAATTGTAGTTAATTGACTCCATCACTTGATTTGGGAGAAACTGATACATTTATAGTACTAAGTCTTCCAATTTAGGATAAGATACATCTCTTCATTTATTTAGGGATTTTACAATTGCTTTCAGTAATGTTTTAGAGTGCTCTGTGCATATTGTATTAGATTTATTCTAAGGTACTTAAAGTTTTTGAGGTGATTATAAGTGCCTATCTTAAGGTGAGTTTTCTAGTAGTTTTATTGACTTACAAAAACACAATTGATGGGCCGGCGCTATGGCACAGCGGGTTAACGCCCTGGCCTGAAGCGACGGCATTCCATGCGGGCACCAGTCCGAGACTCGGCTGCTCCACATCCAATCCAGCTCTCTGTTGTGGCCTGGGAAAGCAGTAGAAGATGGCCCAAGTCCTTGGACCCCTGCATTCACGTGGGAGACCCGGAAGAAGCTCCTGGCTCCTGGCTTCGGGTTGGTGCAGCTCCGGCTGTTGCGGCCAATCAGGGAGTTAACCATCAGATGAAAGACCTCTCTCTCTCTCTCTCTCTCTCTGCCTCTCCTCTTTCTGTGTAACTGACATTCAAATAGATAAATAAATCATTAAAAAAAAAAACAATTGATTTTTTTTGTCAATTGCTCAAGAATTGAGATGCTGCTAAAATCACGTAGTAAATATCATAATTTATCTTCAAATTTTTTGGCTTTTTTCATGCACATTCATTTGCAAAGAAGAACCACACATGACTGCCCTGGCCAGAACCTGTGCTCCCTCACTGGATGGAATTGGTGACAAGAAGAATCTGCCTCATTCCTGCTTCCAGGAAAGTGCTAAGACCTCCACACGAAGTCTTAGGATTATTCTAAGGTGAAGATTTTTTTTTAACACCTTTTAAGATTAAGGAAATTTTCTACTATTCCTAATTTTCTAACAGATTTAAAAAAAGACAAGTGATTTATTTTTATCAAATTCTTCTTCGGTAACTCTGGTATGAGAATATAATTTTTATTGTAGTGAATTACATTAATTGATTTCTTTGATCTAAATTGAAGCATAATTTACAAACATTAAAATGCACCAATTCTAAGTTTCAGCTTGATGAATTTTTGCATGTGCATACACCCTGGTAACTTCCATTATTAGATCAAGATTCAGGGGTGGGAAACTTTTTCTGCCAAGGGCCATTTGGCTATTTGTAACATCATTCATGGGTCATACAAAACTGTCAACTTAAAAATTGGCCAGCTATAGGTTTATTGAATTTTGAGTCCTGCCTGTAGTTGCCTTGGCAGGGTCAGACCAAAGGACTTTGTGGGCCTCATACGGCCCAGGGGCCAGGGTTCCCCTCCCATGACTGACTATCTTCGTCCCTCAGGAAGTTCCTTTGTGCCCATTCTTGGTCAGTTCTTAAGATAACCACTCTTTTAATCTTTAATCTTTATCGAAGTGGATATGCTTTGCTTGTTAACTGTATATAAATGAAATGATTCTTAATGTACTTAGTGTCCAGCTTCTTCCACTCCAAATAATATTCTTGATCCAAGTATTAAGAACATGTGTTTTAACTGCTAAGTGGATGATCCTTTTGGTATTTTTATTGTGTTGCTGATTTTAGCTTAGTCGCATTTTGGTGAGAGAATGTTGTTTGTCATGTTTGTTTTTATTGTTTAAATTGGCTTGAGAGGGAGAAGTCTCCCATTGACTAGTGCACTCCCCAAATGCCCACCTCAGTGAAAGCTGAGCTTGGCCAAAGCCAGGAGCCAGGAACTTAATGTGGTTTTCCCTTATGGGTAACAGAGACCCAAGTCCTTGAGGCAGGGTGCATTTTAGCAGGAAGCTGGAGCTGAAAGCAGAGAAGGGACTGGAACCCAGGCATTTCGATATGGTCTGTGGGTACCCCAAGCAGCATCTTAACACTAGGCTAAGTGCCCGCCCCTGTTTCTGCCTTTTCTTTTAGAATGTATTGAGGCCCAGATTTAGGAGTATAATTAAAAACAAAAGAAGAAGAAGAAGAAGAAGAAGGCTAGTGCCATGGCTCACTTGGCTAATCCTCCACCTGTGGCGCCAGCACCCTGGGTTCTAGTCCCGTTCGGGGCACCGGATTCTGTCCCGGTTGCTCCCCTTCCAGTCCAGCTCTCTGCTGTGGCCTGGGAAGGCAATGGAGGATGGCCCAGGTCCTTGGGCTCTGCACCTGCATGGAAGACCAGGAGAAGCACCTGGCTCCTGGCTTCGGATCAGCGCGGTGCGCCGGCTGCAGCACACCGGCCATAGCGGCCATTTGGGGAGTGAACCAAAGGAAACGGAAGACCTTTCTGTCTCTCTCTCAATGTCTAACTCTGCCTGTCAAAAAAAAAAAAAAAAAAAAAAAGAAAAAAAAGAAACATATTTATTTATTTATTTAAGATTTATTTATTATTTGAAAGGCAGAGTTACACAGAGAGAACTAGAGCAGAGAGAGAGAGGAGAGAGAGAGAGAGAGAGGTCGAGAGAGAAAGAGAGAGATCTTCCATCTGCTGGTTTACTCCTGAAATGGCTGCAATGGTCAGGGTTGGGCCAAGCTAAAACCAGGTCCTGGAACTCCATCCAGGTCTCCCAAATGTAGCAGAGGCCCAAGCCCTTGGGCCATCTTCCGCTGCATTAGCAGGGAGCTGGATTAGATAAAGAGAAGCGGAGACTTGAACTAGCACCCTACAAGATGGTGGCCTAAACCGCTGCACCACAACGCTGGCCCCAGAAATAGATTTCTCTAACAGACTGATCTTCTCCAAAGGAGGCCGGGTTTAGTGAGACACCCTTTAATCACCATGGTGTTCCTTTCAGAGGGCTATGCTCTAATTGTCCCCTTTCAGAAAGTGTGTTTTATGGCTTCCTTGGAAATCCAGTGTAAGCTGTTCAGTTCTGGAATCTAACTGAAGTTTTGCCTCCTGAGATGTTATATGATAGATCAAGGCCTTTCAAAGTCCAGCTCTGCCCCTCACTAGTCCGAATGTCGTTTTTTCTCCATGAAACAGAAGTAACAGTATCTCTTTAATATTGTTTCTGTGATTGCTGAGTGCAAGAACTGATGGAAAGCATCCGGCGAGTGCTCCAGGCGTTTAACAACCAGCAGCTGTGCCTATGATTGTTATTAGCCTCAACTGAGCTTGGCGCACACACTACCAACGCAGGCGGAAATGACATCTAGTTCTAGACTGACTAAGCAGCAATTGAGCCTGGATCCAGAGAAGCAAACATTCACCAATCAAGCCATAGTTCTCTGAATTGAGATATTATCCTCCATTCACAGCCACATCCTCTAGAAAAAGCACTGCAATAAACTACAGCAGTCTCTTCAACATTCGTGTGAATTATCATAGTGGATGATTGTTACGGTGTGACTGTATCCCCCACAAGTTCATGTGTTGAATCCTTAATCCTCAAATTCGTGTGTTGGTGGTATTTGGAGATGGGGCCTATAGGAGACCATTAGGATTAGACAAGGTCATGAGAGTGAGGCCCTTGTGACAGCATTGCTGGCTTAGAGGAAGAGACACAAGCTAGCACACTCCCGCTGCTCGGCCCGCATTGCCCTTTGCTGTGTTACAATAGAGAGAGAAGCAGGTGCCAGTCAGACGCTGGTTCTGTGACCCTGGGCTTCCCAGGCCCTAGAAGTGTGAATGAGGTATACTTTGATTCTTCATACATTGCCCAGGCTGGGGTGTTGAGGATAGCCACAGGAAACAGATGAGGACAGTGGGTTATCTTCTGACATCCACTTAAGTCAAGGGCCAATGTGATGGGCAGTTAAGTAGATGGTGGTAGACTTAGTGCAAACAGGTTTTGGGGGAGGATAGGAAGAAGGGCAGGAAAAGGAAGTGGCGAACAAAGATGGCAAACTGTATTTTCTTGAGGATTTGTCCAGAAACAGGCGCTGCTAAGGATCGCTAGTGAAGCCAGTGGTCAGTTTCCATGCACAAAGAGCTCGGCCAGGTGCTCCCAGGGAGGGGACCCCTCTGCTTCTGGGATTTCTGCTCTCGTCCACAGCCATCCCAAGTCACACCTTTCCTGTACCGCTGTGGCATTTTCAATTTGTCCTCTTGGCTCCTTGCCAAATCCTCGTGCTCATGCAGTCTCATTCATGACTGTCTTCCAATTGGAGAAGAATGAAGACTTGGATAAGGGAGGGGTCAGGGCAGCAGGAGGAAATGGTATGCAGATGAGCCAGGAGGATACTCCCACTTGTGACATTCTAGTACTTCTCAACGTCACAGGGAGCAAGCTGCTTGCAGTCTGTTGCCAGGAGAAGGCTCTCTTCTCTCCTGGTGTGATGGCAGTGTGGAATGACTGGTTATCCCAACAGCATGCTCCCAGGGTGACTGACATGGTGACAGCACCAGGCTCTTCATGACACCCACTGCCAAATCGTAGGACCTCACTGGAACTGTTGCCTAGCACTTTTTTCGACCTGACTCATTACAATCCCCTGAGAAACACGTCCAAAATTTCAGAGAGAACCAAGCAGAGGTGGTGGAGCAGAGGCAGCAGTATTTGTTGACAGGTAAAAAAATTAGATGAGAGAGGCTTGTGCTGTGACAATGTTGTGATCCAACTCTCTGCTGTGGCCTGGGAAAGCAGTGGAAGATGGCCCAAGTCCTTGGGCCTCTGCACCCATGTGGGAGACCCAGAAAAGGCTCCTGGCTCTTGGCTTTGGATTGGCACAGCTCTGACTATACGAGCCTTTTGGGGAGTGAACCAGAAGACTGAAGACCTTTCTGTCTCTCCCTCTTACTGTCTGTAACTCTACCTCTCAAATAAATCAATAAAATCTTTTTTAAAAATGTTATATAAGACATCTCCCATCTGCTGTTTCATTCCCCCAAATGCCTGCAACAACTGGGGCTAGGCCAGGCTGCAGCCAGGAGCCAGGAATTCAAGCCAGGTCTCCCAAGGTGGGTGGCAGGGAACCAAACACTTGAGCCATCATCTGGTTCAACTAGTATTATATGACTATCTATGTTGCTACTTGTTGCCTCACAACAAAATCATCACTGAGTAAATAAATCTCCTTCTGGATAGCTCACCCACTAGTCAGTATTTGCTCACAATTTGTCTACCCTTGCTGGATTTTAACCTGTCTCAAAAAGTCATAACCGCCTCATTAAAGGGACCTGAACACAAAGCTGCATATATATATATATATATATATATATATATGCATGTACTTATGTTAGTACTTTGCCATTTTTCATATCAATTTTTGAATGCACTTACAGATAGAACTGACTTCAAAATGTGTGAAGTTTCAGAAATGACCTCACGTATTTTAGTTCTAACCTTTAACCTTTAATTTTCAGGATTAGTCGAAGGCTGATACAACCAGCACAGGAATCAACAACATTGAAGGATGGAAGTGAGTTAGTGATGCCAACCTAAGATGAGAATGGCTGGATCTGGACTCATCACACCTGTCAATCAGGGCTGGCAATGAACTGCTCTTGAGAAACTCACACTAACTTGAGGGTAATTAAGAGTCGCTTAAAGCACAATGGCTATTAGGGATTCCATGAGAAATATAATCAGATAATTCAGGTTGGCATCAAATTCTCTTTTTATAACCAAAGTATGTGAGGATTCAAGTCATAATCAGAAACTAAGTTTTGCAGCACTCCTGCCTCAGAATCAACCCTTGGGACATTCGGATCTGACTAAAAGGTCCATGAGAGTCTCGCAGGCATGGAAAGCCATGACACGGTGGCAAAAAACAATCTAAATGAAGGATCCTGGTGAACAACACTCCAGCAGAAGGATCAGGCCATCAAGGAGAGAAGCGCCTTTCTCTGAAGGGAGGAAGGAACCTCCACTGTGATATGGCCTTGACTAAACAAATTCAGAGTTGGTGAACTCAAGGGGCTTCCATAGCCTAGACAGCTCATAGCAAGAGTCTCGGGTGATTGCTGACGTCATAAATAAGAGTGCCAATTGTTAAATCAACAACGGGAGTCACTGGGTTCATGCTCCCCTCGCAGGATCTCTGTCCTTAATATGTTTATCTATGAAACTCAAAAACAACACTACTAGTCGAACAATACCCTATACCTGGTTCGGTTGTGTGAGTGCAACCTGTTGAAATCCCTGCTTAGTATATACTAAATTGATCTTCGGTATATGAAGGTAACCGAAAATGAAACGTGATGAAGGGGGGGATGGGAGAGGAAGTGGGTGAGGGGAGGGCCACGGGAGGGAGGGAGGTCGGGGGGAAGCCACAACAATACAAAAGATGCATTTTATATTCTACTTAAAACTATTGGTTGAGCTCTGTAATTAATACACAATTACTCTTAGGTGTTTAATCAATGCTATAACTAGTACTCATATAGTATTTTACACTTTATGTTTCTGTGTGGGAGCAAAATGTAATCTTTACTTAACATACGCTAAATTGATTTTCTGTATATAAAGATAATTGAAAATTAAAAAAAAAGAAACTAAGTTTTGGATTTATCTAGAAATTATCCTCAGATATCAGAAATAGCCAACACCTAGGTGTTCGCTATATTCCAGTCCTACAGGCAGAGCCATATGGGCAACTGGGGACTGCTTGATAAACAGAACACACAAGGTATTTTATATTAACTGAATATTTAAATGAATCCGGCAAAAACAACTGGAGATATCCATCCAGAAAAGCAGTGATTTTGTCAATTACTTCAACTGCTTACTTTTACCTTCAATCCAGGGACCAGATACTCCCAAATGATTTAGGTTAAGACTCTCTTCCAATGACAGAGCCTCGGCAGATACTACCAATGTATTTCTAAGGGTCTCTTTTTTACTCTATGGCTAAAACACCCGCCTCTTACCACCCATCTTGATAGATACACCTACCTCTCATTGTCGTAGTCATTCTTTCCTTAATGTATACTTAAGAGTAGGACTGCTCAGTCAGAGTGATACCATTTCTGTGGGGAATGGCAAATTATTTTCCAAGTAAATGACAGATTTTCACTCCAACAACTGTGCATATGTTCCTGTGCCCCCATATTCTAGCAAACTTTGATATGTTTAATTTTTGACAAATCATTTGCAAAATGATATCTCATCATGTTTATATTAACATATATATTAGCTTATATTTCTTATATAAGAATATATTGTCCAGCGCCGCAGCTCAATAGGCTAATCCTCCGCCTGTGGCGCCGGCACCCTGGGGTTCTAGCCCCGGTTGGGGCGCCAGATACTGTCCCGGGTTCTCTTCTTTCAGTCCAGCTCTCTGCTGTGGCCCGGGAGGGCAGTGGAGGATAGCCCAAGTGCCTGGGCCCTGCACCCGCATGAGAGACCAGGAGAAGCTCCTGGCTCCTGGCTTCGGATCAGCGCAGTGCGCTGGCTTCAGCTGCCACTGCTGGGTGAACCAACAGAAAAGGAAGACCTTTCTCTCTCTCTCTCTCTCTCTCTCTCTCACTGTCCACTCTGTCAAAAAAAAAAAAAAGAAGAATATATTGTATATTAACTTATATTTCCCTGATTATTCATAAAACTGAGTATCTTTTCATTTGTTCTTAAGAACACAAGATATTAATCTGCATTTACTGAAATTACCACATAGATTTTTCTTTAAACAGTTTATACAATGGATTACAATAGATCTTGCTATGTTTAACTCACACTGCATTCAACATGCCATGAAATAATGTCTTTTTAAAATTTTTTAGACTTCATTTGGTATCATTTCATTTAGAGTTTTTTCATTGAAGTTTGAAGGTGAGTTCAGCCTGTAATTTAACTTTCTCCTAATTGTCCTCACCTGATCTCTTCTTGTCACGCACTCACTCATGTGAGAGCCCAGTTTTTCTCTATTTTGAAAGATTCTCATAATTAGTTTTGGAGAAGATTTTGAACTGCTAATTCATTTCTTTCCCTATTTTTTTAGAGCCATTCAATTTTTCAATAATTGTTGAGTCACTTTTGAACATTAATTTATTTCCTAGGGATGTATTTTTGTCTGCTGTTAAATTTTTAAACTCTTTTAGTGTTGTATAATTTAGCTGCAGTAAGCATACTGCCAGTTGGAGGAATGTTAACAAATGTATATACCCGCATAACCAACATCCGCAAAGATTTGGAATATTTTCTCACTATAGGAAGTTCCCTCGCTCCCTTCCACAGAATCATGTCTTCTACCTCTGAGAAATATTTTCTGTTCTGATTGTAGTCATCATAAATTAGCCTTGTTTGTTCTTGTATTTCATATTAATAGAACTATACAGTGAGTATTTTTTGAGCATGTATTGTTTTCTCAAACATTTATGAGATTCCTCTACATTGCTGCATGTATTAATAGTTTGTTACTTTTTATTGCTAAGTAGCATTCCATTATATGAATATTCTATGATTCATTTAACTGTTTTCCCATGCTTAGACATTTCTATTGTTTCCACTTTGGGCCATTACAATTAGAGCTGCAGGGAACCTGTCTCTTCATAGACATGTTTTCATTTTTCTTGGATCAATAGTTTAAAGTTTAATTGCTGTTCATAGGATAGGTGAATGATAACTTGGTAGGAAATGAACATATAATTTTCCATATCGGCTTTATTAGCTTACATTCAATGAGCAATATTTGAGAGTTTCCCCCCATCTCATATATAATATTATGTTTTCCAGCTTTAGCCATTCAAGGTAATGGTGATATCTCATGTGATTCTAAGTTGTGTCTTCCTAATGATCAATCATTATAAGCATTTTTATGTATATTTTTGTTATTCATATCTTCTTTTACAAAGTGTCTGTTGAAGTGTTTTGCTCATTTTTAAGTTTGATTTTCTTTTTTCTGTTGATTTGTAGTTCCTTATGTTTTACGTATGTAAGTCCTTTGTTAGAAATATAAATGGCAGCTATATTCCTCCAATTTGTGACTTGTATTTTTATGATTTATTTGTTTAAAAGGCAGAGTTATAGGGTTAGAGAAGGGAGAGAGAGAGACAAAGAGGTAGTTTCCATCTGTTGGTTTACACTCCAAATGGCTGCAACAGCCAGGGCTGGGCCAGACTGAAGCCAGGAGCCTGAAGCTCCATCCAGATTTCTCATGTGGGTGTCAGGAACTCAAATGCTTGAGCCATTTTCTGCTTCCTTCCCAGGCACATTAGCAGGGAGCTGGATTAGAAGCAGCAGTGTAGCCGGAACCTGCACCAGCACTCTAACATGGGATGCTGGTGTTACGGGAGGCACCTTAGTTCACTGCACCACAGCACTGACCCCCCGTCTTGCCTTATAATTCCAGAAACCTCATTACAATGTTTTTTAATGTATGTGGTGAGAGTAGACGTCCTTACTTGTCCCTGAACTTGGGAAATAGTCTTTAAAATTTTATTGATTGTGATGTTAGTGAAGGGTTTTTTCTCCCCATTTTGTTGCATTGAGGAAGTTACCTTCTATCTGTAGTTTGCTGAGAGCCCATATCATGAATGATTGTTGAATTTTACCAACTATTTGTCTCTGTATATATTAGGAACATTTGTATGATTTTTTCATTTTTCTGTTACTGTGGTATATTATATTGATAAATTTCAAGTATTAAATCTACCTTGCATTCCTGGGATCAGTCTCACTTGCTTGTAATGCATTATTCCTTTCATAGGTTACTGAATTTGACTTACTATTATTTATTTAGGATTTTTGATTCTTTTTAATTGGGGATATTCTCCTGCAATTTTATTTTTTTGTGATGTTCATGTCAGGTGTTGCTACAATGGCTATGCCCATTCCATAAAATAAGTTGAGCTACATAGCTTTCTCAAAGTTTTTAAAGAGTTTGTTTGAGATTATTATTATTTCTTCCATAGGAACAAACTCTGGGTTTGAAGTTTTCCTGTGAGAATTTCTCTTTATCTCCAAATTCAACTTTTTCAATAGATAAAGAGGCTAGTCAATTTGTGTCTATTGAAACAATTTTCCGTTTATATCTAAGTAGTTGAATTCATTGACATGAAATTGTTCTTAGCATTTCTTTATTGCTCTTTTAACATCTCTATGATCTGAATTTATGTCCTATTTTCATTTTCTCTTTTTCTTGCTGAGTCTTGGTTATCAAATTATTAATCTTCATGGAAAATGAATTTTTGCCTTTGCTGGTATTGTTTGTTGTTTTCTGTTGCATTTACTTCTACTCTTTATTTCCTTTCCCTTTTTTTCCTTTTCCTGGCTTCTTAGTGTGAAAACTTCCAGGTTTTAAAAACTTTTGTTTTCTAGTATAACCTATAAATTTCCTCGAAGCATTGCTTTAGCTGCATCCCACAAAAGTTGACATTTTCTTTTGTCATTACTATTCAGTTCAAAATATTTCTGAATGTCTATGATTTTCTACTTTGTAAATAGGTAGGTAGAAGTCTAGGTTCCAGAAATTTGGGTGACTGACCCAAGTTTTCACATTTGTAGCATAAAAACCTGCCATACTAATGATTTTCTTAATTTGATCTTTTGAACAAATTTACTTTTGAGCCCTCTAGTCTCTGCTGCATCTCTAGTTAGACCTTTTGTTCATCCCCATATTAGTCATGTGTATTATTATTCATTACCTCGCTCTTTTGTCTCCAACAGCTTTGTCAGTAGATTTTTAATTTTATTACATTTTACAAAGAACTTATTTTTAGTTCTGTTGATTTTTTTTTCTTTTAGACGCACTTAATTGTTTAGAGCCATTTCAGGTTCACAGAAAAGTTGAGCACAAAGTATGGAAGGTTCCCATAGATTCTCTGTTCCCACACATGTGCAGCCTCCCCTTCTACCAACATCCCATAGCAAAGGATGTGTTTGTGAGAACAAATGATGAGCCTGCACTGGCATATCTTTATCACACAACATCTGTTGTAAATGGTAGGGATTGCTCTTCACGTTGTATATTCTGTGAGTTTTCATAAACGTATGATGAACGTGTCCACCACTGAAGTGTCACACAAAATGGTCTTGCTAGAATCCTCTGTGCTCTGATTAATCCCTCCATCTTGGAAATCCTGAATTTTACCGTTTCTAGAATGTCAGTAGTTGTAATCATATGAGTGCAATGCGTACCTTTGTAAGATTGGCTTCTTTCACTTTGTAACATGCGTGTAATGTCCCTCGTTGTCTTTTTGTGATCTGATGGCTCATTTCTTTTCGGCATTGAGCAGTAGTTCATGCCCAACTGTACTACAGTTTATTCATCCACTCGCTTGCCAAAGTTCATCATGGTTGCTGCCACATTTTGGCAGTTAGAATAAAGCCTCTGTATACATTTGTATGCAGGTTTTTATGTGGACATAAATTTTCAATCCATTTTGGTATATACCAAAGAGTGTGATTACTGGATAATATGTAAGAGTAGGATTAGTTTTGTAAGAAACCACCAAACTGTCTTTCAGATTGTTTGTCACCATTTTGCATTCCCGGGAGGAGTGAACAAGAGCTCCGTCACTCCTCATCCTCACCAGCATTCGGTGTTGTCAGTGTTTTGGATTCTAACAGGTATGTAGTGGCAATCTCATGCTTGTTCTGATTTGCATTTCTCTGATGATGTAGGATGTAGACCATCTTTTCGTATATTGGCTATATCGGTATTTATACCTGTGTATCTTGTTTCATGAGGTGTCTGTTCAGATCAGCTGTCCCATTGTTCACTTTGTTATGATTGGATTTTAAGAATTCTTTGCATATTCTGGATAACAGTTCTTCATCATTTGTGTGCTTTGCAAATATTTGCTCCTAGTCTATGAGTTGTTGTCTCATTCTCTTGGGACCCTTATCATTATATCTCTTTTTTCCTATTACATTGAGCTTTGTGATATCTTTATTATGTCCTCATTTCAAATTTCCTTAGACTTATTAAGCTTCTTTCTTCAAATTTCACCGGATTTATTTTGTGATAATTCTAATATATTAAGATTCCAACAGTTAATGCATCTATTTTTAGTCTTTCTTCCTTTCTAATGAGAATTTAGATTACAAATTTCTTTCCAAGTGCCACACTAGTTGTATTCCCTACGTTTTGACAGGCCAAATAAAAACATAATGGAAATTAAAAACCAATGAAATTGCTACCAACCAAAATTTATGAGATGCAGCCAACATGGCAATTGGACAATTGCTAAATACATGTTTCTAAGTTTGTTTTTGTTATTAACAATTGCATTGTGTTCAGAAAGTACATTCTATAAAATACTGAATTTTAGGAAACATGCTAAGTACAAGGAGTCCCCCTCTTATCTGTAGTTTCACTTTCTGTGGTCTGAAACTACTTAATGGAAAATTGCAGAAATAAATAATTCATATGTGTCAAATTGTACTCTGTTCTGAGAGGCAAACTAAAATAACTGAAATAGCTTATGAAGGAAGCTTCCTTATGAAGGAAGAAGGTTTATTCTGGTTCATGGTTTTGGAGGATCACAGTCCTCCAGGGCTTGGAGTCTTGACTGGGCACCTCCATTCATCTGGTGTCAGAGAGGGTGGAGGCTGCGAAGGCAGAGTACATGAGGAGCGAGAGTGACATGGTGAGGCGGGAAGCAGAGACAGGGAGCACACACGTCTACCCTCTGTGTGACTCCTTACAAGGCCACCAGGATTCAACCATGGGGACTCATCCCAGCAACCTAATCCAATTAATCACTTTCTCAGGCCCCGCCTTCAGATACCATAATTGGATTAAGCTCCATCCTTAAAGCCACTGATGTAAGACTCTGGGAATCCAGCCCTTAACACACAGGTCTGTGCGGGACACCCAAACAACTATCCAAACCACGGCAAGCATGGGAAAGTCTAGGACCATCGCTCTCTTTTCAGATGTGAAACGTGAGCATCAATCAGCTCTCTTCATCTCATCGTGTAGCAATGAGAATAGTACAGTGAGATATTCTGAGAAACCACATTTACAAAACGTTATTACACTATACTGTTCTACTTTATTGTTAGTATTAATCTCTTACAGACATATCTATTACAGACATATGTATGCCTGTAAAGGAGAAAACAGAGCGTATATATGTTCTGGTACTAACATGGTTTCAGGCACCTGCTCGGGGTCTTGGAATGTGTCCCCCATGGATAAGGGGCGACCGTTGGATTTCTTTCCCTTGTAGATCGGAACATGGGGAGCAAATCCTCTCTATCTGCTGAGAAGAATGTGTGTTCTCCAGCTTGAGGGTGGATGCTACAGTCTGTGTTGGATAATTCAATGTCTGATGGCTCTCGCATTTGTGCTATTTTGCTTTACCCAGTAGAATTCTATAAGGCCTGATTTTACCGTTGGCCCCTTCAGAAAGGATCTGCTTCTGTTTCTAGCAAGTATGTGAGGCAATTGCCAACTCTTGAAATCTTCAATTGAATTTTCTGCTATGAAGTTTTATATGGTTATGCAGGTGGGAAAAATGCCAACCCGAAGCGTACATGAAGTGACTGGGGATCCTCTGTGGACATTATTTTGCTTTTGTTTCCTGCTCCTCCCAGAGTTAAAGCCATGTTAGCACGTATCCTCAACATCCCTTCTTGTGGGGCATGAACAAAAAGCTCATGGAAAGGCATAGTATGAAAAAAAATTTGGATTTCAAAATTATTTAGCTCCAAAATAAATTTATCTTTTAAGTCTATTTTCTATGAAATTTTTGAAGTCCTCTCATAAATTAACCCTGAACCCTATCCATGTCATTTCTGCTCACATTAACCTGTTTGAGAAGATTAGTGGAGTGCTCTGTCACATGGATTCACTTAAGGACCCAGGCTGACATAAGTTTCAACATCTTGGATGTGATTTTTGTGTTTGTAGACACACACACACACACACACACAAACCAAAGGTAAGGATAGAGGACCACAAGGGACAATTAGTTTGCCTGGACTCTGAAGTGACTACTTCACTTCTTTTTATTTTTTTTTAAGATTTATTTATTTGAAAGGCAGAGTTACAGAAAGGCAGAGGCAGAGAAAGAGAGAGAGGTCCTCCACCCACTGGTTCACTCCCCAGATGGCTGCAATGGCCATAGCTGTGCCTATCTGAAGCCAGCAGCCATGAGCTTCTTCCGAGTTTCCCACGTGGGTGGAAGGGGCCCATCTTGTGTTGTTTTTCCCAGGCCATTAGCAGGGAGCTGGACTGAAAGCGGAATAACTGGGCACAAAGCAGCACCCATAAGGGCTGCTGACCTCGCAGACAGTGGCTTTACGCACTTTGCCACAGCAGTGTCCCCAACCACATCACTTCTCAGGCACCCAGTGGCCCAACTGGGCACATAGTCCTGCTTGACTTTAATTGGGAAGTAGAGCATGCTGAGCACCCAGGGAGGAGGGAGCCGGGTATGGTGATTGTATTCTATTGTCTCTGGGATAGCCACTCCATGCCACAGAATGTTCTCGGCATTCCTAAGTGCCTTTTGCTGGCAGCTCCAATTTATGAACCAGAATTAACCTTTGACTTGGTAAGCTCCTCAGTGATGCTATACACACTTTAACATTTCTGTAACAATAAGTCACATCTTCGAAAATATTCATAGCCTTCAAATCCACAATGCCTACTGTCAAGACACAGCCAAGCTGGCTGGAGCCAATAAGAACAACAAGCAGGAGAAAATCGCATATGATGAGAGGCCCAGGAAGAAGGACATAAATATATATGTATATATATATATATATATCTGAGTACTTCATTTATCAGTACAGGCTGGTGATTTTCCCTTCTAAATTTAGGAGTCTATTAAATCACTTCAAAAATCAATGGAGGGGCTGGTGCTGTGGCAAACCAGGTAAAGTGGTTGCCTTTAGCACGGACATCCCATATGGGCACCAGTTTCAGTCCCAGCTGCTCTTCTTCTAGTCCAGCTCTCTGCTATGGCCTGGGAAAGCAGTACAAGATGGCCCAAGTCCTTGGGCCCCTGCACCCTTGTGGGAGACCAGAAGAGGCTCCTGGCTCCTGGTTTTAGATTGGCCCAGTTCCAGCAATTGAGGCCATTTGGGGAGTGAACCAGTGGATGGAAGACCTCTCTCTCTCTCTCTCTCTCTCTCTGCTTCTGCCTTTCTGTAACTCTGTCTTTCAAATAAAAAAAAAATAAATAAATCTTTAAAAATAAGTTCTTGGAAAATGGAATGAAAAGATGAGTTCATTTTGGTGCAAAAAAATTTGAAATATATATATAGTTTTTAATAACATGCATAGCCTGAATATTTTGAAATTTTGTATTTGCTCAGTAATCTATTTGCCTTGTTCTAAGATTTTTAGAGAAAATTAGTAATTTGCTTCCTGTGTTCTTGCTTTGTCTTCATATTAAATCTTATTTGTCTTTATTTTCTCTAATAGGCTAATTTTTGTCATGCTATTCTTATGATCTTGAATAGAGCTTCCTTACAAATGGAAGCAATGATTTCTTTTTTAAAAGTTACTCAAAAATGAATACAAGGTCCTGAATTGTGCAGAAGAAACCTGTAGACTTGTATAACCTTGACATACAACAGCGTGACTGGGAAAAACTCACCCTCCCTCTTTCTGTTGACTAGTACTTGTCTGTTCTCTTGTTCTAGACAGGCAGTGGGAAACCTTTTGCCCTCCAAGGCCATCTGTATATTTATGACATCGTTTGTAGGCCATACAAAATTATTAGCTTAAAAATTAGCCTGCTGGTGCTGACGCTGTGGTGCAGCGTGTAAAACTACCACCTGCAGTGCCAGTATACCATATGGGTGCCGGTTCTAGTCCCAACTGCTCCACTTCTGACCCAGCTCTCTGCTATGGCCTGGGAAAGCAGTGGAAGATGGTCCAAGTCCTTGGGTCCCTGCATGCACATGGGAGACCCAGAGGAGGCTCCTGGCTCCTGGCTTCGGATTGGCCCAGCTCCAGCCATTGTGGCCATTTGGGGAGTGAACCAGTGGATGGAAGCCTTCTCTCTGTTTCTACCTCTCTCTTTAATTCTGCCTTTTAAATAAATAAAATAAATCTTTAAAATAAAAAAAAATTAGGCTGTTATAGATTTATTCAGTTTTGAGTCCTGCCCAACATTGCCTCAGTAGGACCAGGCCCTATGGTTTCACAGGCCTTGTATGCCCACAGGGTGGAGGTTCCCCACCTCTACACCATTATGTGGTTTCTCTAACAGGGTATTTAGTTGTGTCCTCTCATTTTTCCTGAAGAGTTGGAGGAAGTCCCATTGTCTTTCATCTTCAGCTCTTCAGCTCCAGGTTGAGTGCTGGGGGAACCTGAAATGGCAAAAGCCAGTGCCCTTTAAGTCTATGCTGTGTGTGGGGTTTAATAGGTACTTTCTGAAGTTCCCCTCCAGCTGTCAGGCAGATACAGAGCGTACCGGGTGAGAGAGCGTCACTAAAGCAGTATGACTCAATGCTGACTCCTGATTCCTCCAAGGTGGATCGGGAGATGACGGGCACAGAGGGGGCAACTCTGTTCTTCATTCTTTTTGAGCTACAGAAGAATATTTTTGTTGGCTTGGTGGCTGTGGCGGGACAGGGGGACGAAGGTCCAGATGAGATGCCTTGTAGGTACAAAGACTTAATGAAGGACATTTCGTATGAACTTCCTCCTAGCCTTAACCTTGCGATGGAACCATTCAGTTATGCTTCGAGGATGGAGTGAGACTACTCTCCACACCCTCGTTTCGGTCCCTGGGTTCAGACATGAGAGGAGAGAAGGCTCCCCGAGCTTCAGAAGTAGATGGAACTTGATTTCTATCTTCAATCTGTGTGAATTCCAGAGCATCATTTGTTTTTGTATTTGTAAAAAAAAATTAAAGTACATCTGTCTTGTGAAAACTAATGAGTCACCACATATAGTACGTGACATATATCAGGTAATGTGTGTATATAACTATGGTTGCTAACTGTGATGCTTAGCAGGACCTGGAACCTTACATTATAGCCAGTCCATGCAAGCATGTCTGAAATATTCTCTTTGCTTGGACCCACATTTGCAAAATGGTAGTAGACCTCCTGGGAAGTGATGCTTCTTTAAACAGGTAATGAAACTGTCATCAGCTTTGTAGGGGCATGTAAGAAATACTGCAGCTGAGCCGGCGTTGTGGTAAAGCTGCTGCCTACAATGCCAGTATCCCATATTGGTGCTGGTTGGAGTCCCAGCTGCTCCACTTCTGATCCTGCTCCCTGTTCATGCACCTGGGAAAGCAGCATCAGATTGGCAAAGTGCTTGGGTCCTGCACACACATGGGAGACCTGGACGAAGCTCCTGGCTCTTGGCTTTGGCCTAACCCAGCCCCAGCTGTTGTGGTCACTTGGGGAGTGAACCAGAGGATGGAGGATCTCTCTGTCTCTTCCTGTCTCTGTAACTCCGTATTTCAAATAAATAAAATAAATCTCAAAAAGAGAAAGAAAGAAAGAAAGAAAAAAAGAAAGAAAAGAAGAGAGGGAGACCACAGCAAGGAGCAAACCTTCAAATAAAGGGTGATACAAACTTCTCACTCTAGATAAAACATCTGTATGTTCCATCAGCATCCTGTGTGGCCAGATCCTTCCAACGTGTCTGCAATCTCTGTTTCTCTGTGCATTGGTTTCTTCCTCTCTGAAATGAGTGCATTAACTCAGCTCCAAGTTCCTTTCTCGCTGAAACCTTCCGTTAGTTTACTGATGTGGTGGGAGCCGCTGTGATTCAGAAACTCCGCCTTTAGAATTACAGGTTTGCATTCTAGAACAGCTCTGTGAGAAGCACATTGTTTCCTATAGTCTGTTCTAGGTGGTGGAAGAAGGCTGTGCGTCTCAAGAACAGAGTATTACTGTCTTAGCCACAAAGCTTTGTTGTATAACAAAAACTACAGATTACTTGCAAATCTGAGGAATTAATTGGACTGCAAGAAGCCTCTGGACTGAAAACATCTCATGAAGCTAGGGGAACAGACTGGCTTCAGAAATACAGTTATGACCATTTTCTATGGTTCAATTATTTATTTATTTATTCTTTGAAAAAAAATGTATTATGCCCTCAAAAGCCAGAGCTGGGCCAGGCCAAAGCCAGGACCCTGGAACTTAATCCAGGTATCACATGTGGTTGGCAGGGCCCAAGTACTTGAGTCATTGTCTGCTTCTTTCCCAGGCCCCTTAGCAGGAAGCTGGACCGGAAGGGGAGCAACTGGGATTTGAATACAGATGCCAGTGTTGCAAGCAGCAGCCCACTCCGTTGCACCACGACGCCCACCCTTCATTTCTGTTTTAAAACACAATCCGTGGGGCCAGCGCTGTGACTCAGTGGGTTAACCCCCGGCCTGCAGCACCGGCATCCCATATGGGCGCCGGTTTGAGTCCCAGCTGCTCCACTTCCGATCCAGCTCTCTGCTATGGCCTGGGAGAGCAGTAGAGGATGGCCCAAGTCGTTGGGCCCCTGCACTTGTGTGGGGAACCCAGAAGAAACTCATGGTTCCTGGCTTCGGGTTGGCGCAACTCCAGCTGTTGCAGCCGACTGGGGAGTGAACCAGCAGATGGAAGACCTCTCTCCCTGCCTTTCTTCTCTCTGTGTAACTCTGACTTTCAAATAAATAAATAAATCTTTAAAAACAACCACAATCTGTGAACACATACGTCTACTCCTTGAAACCTTTGTGCACATTGCTTGCATTGCTACAGGTAACCTGGTATTAGTTAATCACAGGCATTCTTTACCCACATAAATTGAACTGTGTGATGGCGCTCATGCTGTGACAAGCCTTGGGTTTAAAGTCAGTTATATCAGTGATCTGGTCCAAAGAAGTCCAACTCTGATACTTGATGGATGTAACTTTTAAGAACAATAATGATGCTCTCTGAGCTCCTTGAAGATGGAGACTCTTCCACTCATCTGTCATTTGCCAGCACCTACCACATACAAGAGGAACTTGAATACTGAAAAGAATATTTAGTGTTTGTGCCAGGGATGATTGCATTGGGATTTTTCTTCATTTAGTTGAGCATTTTCTTGAGTGTTATAATATTTTTTTTTCAGTTAATAGTCTCATGCTAATTATCTCATTTAATCTTATAAATAAATAAAATTCCAAGAGTTATTTTGAAAACTAGGAGGAATTCTTCCCTGGGATCTGATTGTGAATTAAAAGTTCATCTACCCCCGAGGATCTGTCATCTCTTACCAGTCTCAACAATCAAGCACTCCTAACGGGGCGGGTGTTGTGATGCAGTGGGCTGAGCCACGACTCAGGATGCCCGTATCCCATTTTGGAGAGCCTGGAATCCAGTCTCCCCTCTGCTTGCATCCAGCTTCCTGCTGCCGGTGCACAGCCAGTGAGGCAAAAGACAACTCAAGTGCTTGGGATCCTGATACTCACAAGGAGACCCACATGGAAGCCCGACTCCTGGCTACAGCCTGACCCAGCCCTGGCTGCTGTGGGTGTTTGGGCAGTAACCAGTGGATGGGAGATATCGTCCTCTCTCTTTGCCTCTCTCGCTCTCTGTCACTCTGCTTTTCAAATAAATAAACTTAAACAAAACAAAACAATCCTCCCAGAGGGGCTGTGCTTTGGGGCAAGAAAAATTGCCACTTTCTAGCTGTTCTGAGTTGGACATGCTACCCAGCCACTCCAAGCCTGTCTTCTCTTTTCTGGAAAATGGCTTTGCCACTGTTGCTTGGCTGTGTTTTTGTTTTACTCTTGACATAAAGCAGACGCAGCCTCGAGCACAATTCCTAGCACGTAGGGAAGCTATTATTATTGTCATTCTTACCAAGCTGCTTTGCCCACTGATAAGATACGAGGTTTTCGGCCAGAAAAGCAAAGCATCGCTTGTTACTTTACTAACTATAGACACGTGACCTGGTCCCTTTCTGGTTGGAGGATAAGCTGTGGGTTGTAGAGGTTTAACCCTCTACTCCAAAGCTCTCTACACCTGTGAGTTCTGAGCAGCTACTCAGCCTGATCTGGGATGAATTAAAGTCAAGGGCAAGGTCCCCATGCAGGGCCGAACGACCCACATGCAAATGCCCTGTCTGACTCATCACTAGGGACCAGCAGCCTGCTGAGCCAGCCTCACTGGGCTGAGACTGGGGGCACCCAGCTTCTGGGCACAGAGGTTGGCTGCAGCCTGGGTGCACTGTGAGGACCAGACTGGGGAGGAATATAGCTGAGCCGCAGGGCCCACGACTCCCCGGGCTACTGCGGGTAATTGGAGATTCATTACAACCCCAGAGTTTGTATCATGGCTCGGGGTCAGTGCGGGGTCATCGCACATGGCAAACTTAGGGAGCTGTGTCTAGAAGGATGACGCCAACCAGGAGAGGCCAGGAGAGCAGAGTGGACAGGCCTGAGGAGCCAGGGGGGCTGGGGCACAGAGACACAGCCAGAGACTGGCGACAGCCCGGATGTGGGGCAGTGGGCCCCGCGGGCTCTGGGGCAGGGAGCAGAACACAGGCAGCTGAACGAGCTTCCCCACCGCCAGCGCTGCCACCTCCAATTAACCTTCCTGGCCAAGCGTTTCCAGGGCTCGGCATGTCATGGGCCAGTCCAGTTTCAAAAAATAATTGGGGCCTGACACGGGGTAGCCAACTTCGCATTTTGCAGAGCAAGGGCATTGAAAACAAACAAAACAGTTGCCATCCACTATCATCATCAATTCCGAAGAGCATAGGGATTCTTACACTGAAGAACGTAGCATAATCTCAGGAGAAGTGACAGTCACGTAAATTTAATTAATTTAGCTCACTAAGTTGTGGTTATTTCTCTCATTACCATGAAGACGGAGGAAAACGCTCCTGCAAACTGGATTTGGAGTTCTCTCCAGATTTCCCACAATGCCAAGGCTCAGGGCACAGCTTTGTGAGGAATATCCGTAGGGAGAAAAAGAGCACCATGGATTTTCTGAGCGTCATGGGGATAAGTCAGAAGGAGTTCTCTAGGAAGAAAAGTAGCCTCCACCCCCTCTCATATATTTTTTTCACCCACTCCCCTCCACAAGCACTCCCCACCCCGTTAGAAAGAAGAGAAGGGAGAAGCTTATGTATGAAATAATTTCATGAGGATGGCATTCAAAGTTCTGTTACAATGTTTTCATGGATTTCTGATTCTGATCTCCCGGCTTTCTGATCGTATTTTTCTTCCAGATGACATAGCGACGATCGTATACCTGTGAAGCTCTTTTATTTATAAAAGACTTTGATCTCATTTGATTCTGCAACCAAAGCCTGTAGATGGCGTTACTGGTCCAAGAATAGTACCCATTGTCTGGATGAGGAAACTGAGGGCAAGGTTTGTCCAAGTTTAAACATTTGATGACTTGTGGGGCTGGGATGCACACCCACATCATTTGCATCCAAATCCTGCAATCTTTCATTATACATGCACTAAAGAGGGAAGTAACTTGACATAATTTTGTCATGCTCAATCTATTTTATTCTCTGGAACAAATTGTTACAGTTTGGGAAAATCTTATAAACAAAATGGAAGCAGGGATAGCCCTGAAAGGAAAAGCTTTGTTCTTGATCCCAAGGCAAAGTCTGCAAAGCAGGTGGCCTCCAACCTGGCACACGTGGAGCCGCCTCTCATCATCCCAAGGAACAACCCTGTGGGGTGGGGCCATACAAAGGAAAGGAGGAAAGCTGAAAGCACTTGACAAAAACAAACCCCAAAAAAGTGCCAGTGGTTAATTTTGTGCTTGTACTTTTAGATCCCCCTCCCCAAAGAGTATTTTCTTATCTCTCTGTGTTCCGGCAGAGTAACCAATTTTGCTTGAGGCTAATTTGTCACTTTCAGAACTGGGAGACACACGGTGAGCAGGGCGACTGTGGGGCGGGCAGAATGTGGTTTGGGTGAGGGACAGCTGCCATGTGTTCCCACACAGGCTGCAGGTGGCTCCTGGCTGCTGGTGGGGATGCCCCCCCCCCCCAGGACCCGAAGGACCCCTGGTCAAGAGGGATGGCTTCCCTCCACCCATGATTTATCCTCCCCTGTCTCTCACCCAGCTGGAATTGAAATGCTCCTGAGTTCTGGGCCTGCCCTCAGCTTTATGGCCCCGCATTGTTAACACACAGCAATATCTAGAACAGACAGGAAAAAGAATTCATTTGGAGGGAAAGAAGGGCTGTGCCTCGGCGATTAAAATCAGGGATTCTTATGTCTACATCCCTTTGAAGCTGGGAAGTGTGGGGAGCAATCCGGACTAGACTAAGTTACTCGAATTAGGACTTATTCTATGCATCTGCTCTCCCACAATATGGCGCTGGGAGAGAAGTAAACAGCTTCCGCACAGCTGCCTCCAGTTCAACCAATTAACTGTAGGACTTGCTCCTGATTGGAGAGCAGCGTACTCGGCGTGTGGGCAGCCGAGTTGGGATTGGCAGAGAAGGACTATAAAGGAGGAGAGAGACGGCATGCACCAGGAACATCTATGGGGAACATCTGAGGGAACCCGTGCAGCCCCCAGAGAGCCGGCCGGCGGTGTGCCGCTCCCCTGCGGAAGTGGGGAATGCGGCCAGGGGGAACTGCCCTTCCACGGAGGTGGAAGGGATAGTAGCCAACCCGGGAAGAACCAGCAGCAAACCCGGGGAGGGCCGAGCAGACGAAAGAACAGCGCAGGGTTCAGTGTCGTTCCCCCACGAAGAGGGGGAGCGACATAATGGTGCCGTGACTCGGATAGGAAACCTAGGAGGGAAGAAATGACTCGGATAGGAAACCTAGGAGGGAAGAAATGACTCGGATAGGAAACCTAGCTCGGATAGGAAACCTAGGACGGATAGCAAACTTAGGAGGGAAGAAACGGGAAGAAATGGGAAAATACCGGAGAGAGAAACTAGCAAACAGCCTAGGGAAAAGCCGGACGAAAAAGGAGCCGGAAGAAGCTATTGAAAGCCTAGGCATAGACTCGAAACAGCCTAGGGAAAAGCCGGACGAAAAAGGAGCCGGAAGAAGCTATTGAAAGCCTAGGCATAGACTCGGATTCGGACTACGGGGGGAAGCTGGGAGAAATCTCTAAGGTCGAAAGCGAAAGTGAAAGCTAGAACAAACAGACTCGGACGCGGACTGTGGGGAGAGGCCAGGAGAAATGAGGGAGGAGTATCGTTGGAAGAAAGCTTGGGGAAACATACCGGGTAGAGAAAAATGTTAGGGAAATTGAAGCCGCGGGGGGCAGGCCGAGGCGGAAACGAAAGCCACTTTGGGGTTCTCAAGTTAGCCCGGGAATAGGGGGCGAAAAGTTGAAACTAGAAGCTGAGACGTAAGCCAGGTTGGGATCCGTCTGATTAGCCCGGGGAGCAAAGGACGGGAAGCCAAACCGTGGGGCGGAGACGTACGCTGGGTTGAATTCGCCAGGCTAGCCCGGGGAACTTAGATTGAATCCTAGTGGTGGAGACGCAAGCTACGCTGTGTTACTCGCGGAAGCCGCCGCGTGCAGAGAGAGCACGGGGCGTGAATAGATAAGGGAACGCTGGCGTAGGCCGTGGTTCAGACGCGAAAGGGTTAAGCGTGGAGACCGCGGAGCGCGCAAAGCCGAGCCGCGCAAAGCCGGGAAGCTGCGCAGATGAGAGAGGCGCGCGGGCTGAAGCGGCGAGGTGCCGGGAAGCTGCGGGGATAAGAGAAACAGAAGTTTGGAAGTGAAGTAAAAGAGAAATGGGAATGCTGGAAGATAGAAGTGAAATGGGAGAGGTAGGAATGCCCGGAGATAGAGAAATAGAGAAAAATAAGGCCTCCCCTCAACATGCAACAATTAGGAGGCTTGGATTCGGTCTGCCTGATTTAAGGCGGTAAGCGCCAGCAAAGCTCGACCAGAGTATGAGCTGCAGGTCACCGAAGATAGGCACAAACCAACACTAATAAGTCTCCCCCACAATACGGCAATGAGAAGGCTTGGATTCGGTTTGCCTGATAGGTTTTGTAAACACCTGCAGGCAGTTCTAGCAGAGCAGAGCATGCGCTGCAGGGCACCGAACACAGGCACGCATCAGCGCCTAAAAACCTCCTCACAATGGCGAAGAGAGGACCCGGATTCGGTTTTCCTGATTGATAGGACTTGTAAGAGCCTGTGGCAACTCTAGCAAGTACAGCAGAGTGTGTGCTGCGGGACACCGAAGACAGGCGCGTATCAACGCCAAAAAATAAAAAGAAAGGGGGATCTGTGGGGAGCAATCCGGACTAGACTAAGTTACTCGAATTAGGACTTATTCTATGCATCTGCTCTCCCACAATATGGCGCTGGGAGAGAAGTAAACAGCTTCCGCACAGCTGCCTCCAGTTCAACCAATTAACTGTAGGACTTGCTCCTGATTGGAGAGCAGCGTACTCGGCGTGTGGGCAGCCGAGTTGGGATTGGCAGAGAAGGACTATAAAGGAGGAGAGAGACGGCATGCACCAGGAACATCTATGGGGAACATCTGAGGGAACCCGTGCAGCCCCCAGAGAGCCGGCCGGCGGTGTGCCGCTCCCCTGCGGAAGTGGGGAATGCGGCCAGGGGGAACTGCCCTTCCACGGAGGTGGAAGGGATAGTAGCCAACCCGGGAAGAACCAGCAGCAAACCCGGGGAGGGCCGAGCAGACGAAAGAACAGCGCAGGGTTCAGTGTCGTTCCCCCACGAAGAGGGGGAGCGACAGGAAGGATTTTGTGTCGTGCTTTTTTTCGAGTGGGTAGACCAGACTTCTAGGTAGGTTGGAACTAATAGCTTCTTAAATTCACTGTTCAAAATAGCCAAAATACGGACTCAACCAAGATGTGCAACACTGGATGAATGGATATAGAAAATATACTACATATATACAATGCAATTCATAAAAAGAAGGAAATGCTATCATTTGCAGAAAAATGGAACTAGAGAACATTATGTTAAGTGAAATATGTCAGACACAGCAAGACAAATATCTCATGTTCTCCCTCATCTGTGGGACCTAAAAATAAAAACTCACCATGAACAGAATGGTGGTGACTACTAGAGGTAGGGAGGGTGGGAGGGATAGAGGGAGTTCGTATTTTTTAAAAAAATATGGAACTTGGGTGTGGCTTGTGGATATACTGATGCAAGATGATAATAAGCGGGAAAGCTGGATATGAGTATGTGGGAACTCTGTACCACTTCACATTTTTGTTTTGTAAATTTAAAACTATTCTGAAATAAAAAGTTGAAAAGATTTTCAAAATGAAAAGAACTGTGTAAGTCGTAGTTTTCATATACTAATATATGTGTCTCATTTACCTGATTAATAGAGCAAAGGTAGGATCCCAATTAGCTCTTCACTCTAAGAATGTCCTTCATATAAATTTAAATACACTTTGTATCTGCATTGACAGAATTGCACAGATGTCAATTTCCTGGTTTTGACATCATACCAGGATTATGTACAATATCCGATGGTAGAAGCTGAGTAAAAGTTATACAGGAACACTATAATTTTTGCAACTTCTTTGGAGTCTTAAATTATTTCAAAATCAAAGTTTGTCGGGGTTTCTTTAGCTCCTCATGTGGCCTTCTCTTAGCAAACTCAGTTCCCAAGAAGTCAAAAGCATTAGAGGAAAGGTGACATCCTGTACACACGTGCTGTTTCTAGAAAGTTCAGAACAACAATGTACACAATTTCTCTGTGTGGCACTTGCCATGGATGGTGTGGATAGCTGATCATCCTTTTCACACACACACACACACACACACATACGGAGAGAGAGAGAGAGATCCGTCTCTATTTAAGGAACCCATAAAAGAGGCTTTGAGGGATTAATAAAAATTACCATTCACTGTGGAAGTCACCTGGGCTCTGGGTTTCAGGTGCATTATCTCACTGAACCCTGTAGAGGATGTGGCCGGTGCTCCCTTTCCGCAGGAGGAGCAGTGAGGCTCGTGGACTAAGTTACGCAAGGGTATCCAACTGTAAGTACTGACCCCAGGGACAGAGTTTTTGAAGTTCCTGTGCCACTTCCACAACTAATCATCTGCCGGCTTTTTGTGAAAAGGTGTATGCCTTCTTCTTCTTGAAGTGTTTTATTATTATTCAGTTGAGAGACAGAGACAGACAGACAGGCAATCAGAAATCCCTCACCTGCTGCTTCCTCCCCCGGATACTCACCAAGGTCAGGGCTGGGTCAGGCTGGAGCTGGGAGCTCCATCCGAGTCTCCCACATGGGAGTCAGGAGTGCAAGGACTGGAGCCGCCACCTGCTGCCTCCCAGGGTGTGCATTAGCAGGCAGCTGGAGCTGGAAGTAGAGCTGGAACTTGAACCCAGTCTCTCTGATACGGGAACTGGGTGTCCCAAGCCAAATCCTGACCCACTAGGTAACAGCCACGTCAAGAGGCTGTGTTTTCTAATACATTCAGCCATTTTTGACATGGACCCTGTTTTGCTGCCTGTGTTTGTTCTACCATACATTTATCCATTCAGCCATTCACTGATTAATTCATTCATCCAACTTATGGGACCTCAATGGGTACCTGGCGCTATGGCCAGCAGCACTGAGTGTAGATATATAAATGTTTTAAAAACTAGCAAGGGGGCTGATGTCATGGCTCACTTGGTTAACCCTCTGCCTGTGGCACCTGCACCCCATATGGGCGCCAGGTTCTAGTCCCAGTTGCCCCTCTTCCAGTCCAGTTCTCTGCTCTGGCCCGGGAGTGCAGTGGAGGATGGCCCAAGTGCTTGGGCCCTGCACCCGCATGGGAGAGGAGAAGCACCTGGCTCCTGGCTTCAAATCGGCATAGCTCTGGCCATTGTGGCCAACTGGGGAGTGAACCAATGGAGGGAAGACCTTTCTCTCTGTCTCTCCCTCTGACTGTCTGTAACTCTACCTGTCAAATAAATAAAGAAAATCTTAAAAAAAAAAGAAAAACTAGCAGGAAGCCTACTGAAGACAAGTCAGCAGTGGGGAACGCAGGGCCGAGTGGGGAATGAGGTGGTTATCTGAGCGGGGAGGCGCAGAGCCAGGCCTTTCTCAGGAGACAGCATGTGAACAGAGAATGATGGAGGAGAATGCCACAGCTGAGAGAGGGACAGCAAGGGCACGGGTGTCCCGCGAGGAGAGAGGAGAGGAAGAGCTGTAGGAGGTGGTGGGCAAGGAAGCCAGGGGCTAGGTCACCGCAGGGTTTTATAGGGGTGGTAAAGAATCCGGGTTTTATTTTAATTGTGATGGAAAGCCACTGAAAAAAGACCCGGTCAAATTTACATTTGAAAAGAATCACTCTGGCTGCTGCCAGGGGAACTGATGGAAGGGGGCCAGGGTCCCAGCGAGGAGACCACTGGGGCCGGGCTAGGGCTGGGGTGGCTTAGCTGTGGGTAGAGGTGAGAGGTGTTTTTTTGTTTGTTTGTTTGTTTGCAATTCTGCGCTAAGATCTGTGACTTCCTCACAGTGAGCCCTCATGTTGCTTGCTTTTGGCCTCATGAGGTAGGGACCCCAGCCTGCCAGAGCTGTGAGTGCAGAAAAGGAAGCAGATTTGGCTTTCTCAGCACCTCTGGGAAAGAGAGGAAGAACTGAGCGTAAGCTCTGCCATCGATCTGGAAGTGGGTGACCTGTGTCCAATCGCCCTCCCCACCTTTCGTTCGCATCATGCTTCTTTCTGTCCCACGAATGTTTATATAATCACACGAGGCTGTTCTGTGCAATTTCCCTTTTTTTATTTAATAAATGTGAATTTACAAAGTGCAACTTTTGTATTGTTGTGGCTCCCCCACCCAACCTCCCTCCCTCCCGCGGCCCTCCCCTCTCCCACTCCCTCTCCCTTTAAGGAGCACCATCTTTGCTTTTCAAGAATACAAAGAGGCCCTAAAAAGCAGATCCAATGTTGATACAGCTCCTGTACTCAATAACCAGAGCCTTGTAGTACTAGAGCGGCTGTGAAAAATGTTGTCTAAAGTGAATGAATATCTAGGCAATGGATGGATACAGCTTGAAGGCTGGGCCTCTGTTCCGTGAAGCTAAGGTTGGAAAATGTCTTGGTTTTCTTGGGTGTCTCCTGGTTCCAGTGCATGCTTTACAAGGCACATTTCCTGGAGCTCCATGACACGGGATCTTGCCAGGGGCTATTGGAAAATAGGGTGTTAGGGGCCAGCACTGTGGTGGAGCTGGTAAAGCTGCTGCCTGCAACACTGGCATCCTGTATGGGCGTGGGTTCAAGACCCAGCTGCTCCACTTCCAATCCAGCTTCCTATTACTACAGCTGGGAAAGCAACAGAAGATGGTCCAAGTGTTAGGGCCCCTGCACCCACGTGGGACACCCAAAAGAATCCCCTGTCTCCTGACTCCTGCTGTTGCAGCCATCTGGGGAGTGAACCAGCAGATCTTTTTCTTTCTCTCTATCCTTTCCTCTCTCTCTCTGTAACTCTGACTTTCAAATAAATGTATACTTAAAAAAAATGGAAAACAGCATTTTGTGTCCAGGTAATGCGGGGAGTACATGAGTGAGAGGGAACTCCACAGGTCTCATCACTGCAGGATGCCTGGAGTGATGTGCTTTGCTGATGTCCGTCAACATTTGCTGCCAGCGATGATGTCTGGAGCTTCACAGATGTGCTCAGCACAACACTTCACTTTGCACAGTTTCCCCTCGATTTGGAAATACTGAACCTGCACCAGTTTTGCTTGCTTTTCACATCCATGTGACCGGGCGGAGTGGAGAACGGACCACAGGGATCCGGTCAGGGTCTCTATGAATCCGCGAGCATCATTCTGGGCGGAGCGAGGCACACAGGCCTAGGGCACTGGTGAATGTGAGCTGGTAAAGGAGTCAAAAGTGATGCCAACAGAGCTCTTGGAGACTCACTAGGTGATACCCCGGCTGGTGCTGACTGCACCTTGCAACCCTGCGGCTGTACCTGAGCGAGCGCTCGCCCACCTCTCCTCCATAGCACGCAGCAGACCTGCCTGAGACCAGCTCCGTATGAAAGAACTCAAGGACCGCTATGAACAAGAGCGCTATACTCCAAAGAGTCGGGAGGCAGACGGATTTCACATCACGGACAGTCCTCCGTGTCGGATTCCAGAGCTTACTCCCAGAACAGCCCTTCTAAGAGACAAGATCTTAAGAATCGTGGCTCCGTGTTTGACCTTTATTCAGTTAATTTTAATGTATCTTATTTGGAGACTATTAATTTAGCTAAATCAGAGTTTATATCTGTAGCTTACAATGTATTAGTAATGTATACCGATTAAGGCTTTATTCTCTTTCCATTTAAGCTGTTTCATAGCTCTCAGGCAGTGACACTTCCTGTGTGGCAGGCAAAGGACTTTCTCAAGAAGCATCAAGCTGTCGATACTTGCTCTGTGTTGGGTAGACAGAAACCAAGACGCCAAGAGGCAGGGGCTGGAGCTCTTCCTAGGAGAGATTCGGGCTTTGCAGTTCCTTGCAATGAATTACAATATACTGTTATGTCACAATACAATATCTATCACAGTTTGCAAGATGTGTCAGCGGTGTTGCCTCCTCTTTTGTAGTTCTCGCTGCGTGGGGTGAAGTCCCACATTCTTAGTGAGGCTTCTAAGATCATCTGCCTTAGACTCAGCCTAGACTCCTTGAGGCTACTGCAATATGCCCTTGGGCTTACACTTGTGCTGTTACCTTGACCTGGAAACTCTGCAGCTTACCATCTGCCTCCCTTCCTTTTCTCCAGACCACCCCTGGGGGCCTTCCCAGAAACCACTTGCACCTCTTAAATTTTACCTCCCATTCCTCATCTACCTGATGCACATGCTAATGCACACAAGGGTGAGTGTGTGCACATACACAAACACACACAAACATGCATACACACACACCTATGGATAGGTACTTCTATGATCAACACAATGCCTAATGTTTATCTTCCCCATCAGTACCTAAGATCGTCAAAGCAGATGCCACAACTCTCTTAATCACAGTGCCAGGAAAGCAGTTATTCAATTAAGAAGTAAATGAATGAATAATGAGCCCGCATAATATGTAATATGCAGTGTTTATAATTTGATGAATTTCCTAATAGCTCTACTATAGGGCTTTTTTCTACTTTCATAGTTAATGTTACTAACAGAAATTTTTTTAAACAGTAAAGAACATCAGTGGGGATTCCCACCATGTCAAAGTTCTGAGGCTGGGGTTACAGTGCCACTTGGGAAGCCGTGGAGTCACAGCTGCTCTCCTTCCAGTCCAGCTTCCTGCTAATGCATCCCAGAAAGCAGCGGATGATGGCTCACGTACTGCAGTCTCAACCACTCCCTTGGGAAATCCACAAGGAGGTCTGGGCTCCTCACTTTGAACTGGGCCGGTCCTGGCTGTCCCAGGCATTTGGAGGGTGAACCAGTAGACAGAAGTACATTCTCTCTCCCTCTCTCTCTCTCTCTCTCTCTCTCTCTCTCAGCCTTTCAAGTAGATGAAAATAAAATAAATTAAAATAAAAGATCTCAGACCTAAAAAGAATGCAGGTTCTAGAAGAACTGTTACAAAAGTTCCATCTGTAGCCAACATTTGTCAGTTTTTTAGAAGCTTTTTAAGAAGGGCTGGTGAATATTTCGCCTCTGATGGTACAAAGAGCAAACACTGGGCATCTGAGGAGTTAATTTCCCCATTGCAGTTCACCAAAATATAGAGGATTTTGTGGTTATTACAAAGCACAAAATTTAATCATATGATCTGCGCATCTGGGCTGTGGAAGTCAATGACTTTTGGTCTTTTTCTATTCATTCTTAAATGCAGTAAATATTAAGAAGTAATTAAAAATAAAGTTTGCTTATTTGTGCAACAACACCCAATGACTGAGGAATAGATTTATGCAATACATATATAGTGTGCAGAAAATCACTCATGGGACATCCAAGATCAAGTAAAACAGGTTCATTTTTTCTAGCTTGGGATTTCTTAGGGACATCATAAACGGGGAAGGACTCACATAAACATATGGACACTCATTTGGCTTTTTAGCGCAGTGCAACTTTCATCCCGGAGTAGAAGAGAATGGTTTTCACTGATTATGTTGCAGTTCCTTTGAACATTTCCTGTGCCTGACAAAACATTTCAATACATATTGGCTGGAGATAGCACTGATGACAAACGACGATGTTGTGAAGTGTTACAAAGCATTGTGAATGCTCTGGCAAAGGACTGGCTAGCTTGACCATCATATTTGACCAGCCTGGGAGAGGACTAGAATCTTTTTTTTGTCTATCATTGTCTTACTTCTTCCTGGGTGGGGGCTCTTCTTTCCCCTCCCTGGCCTGGCTCCTGCCTCTATAAGCACTTTCACCCCGGGCCCTGGTACGCCAAGGCAAGCATTGTAGTGTTGCTGTGGAGGATTCAGGAGCAGAGCCAGGGCTGTGGGTGTGTGGCCTGTGTGGTCGCAGGCCCCCCACTCAGAAGGGGCCCATGCCCTCCTGTCTCTGTCTTTACATTCTTAATAATTCTACTTTTGAACTCAGATTTTGCTAACTAAATCCAACAAGGCATCAGAGCATGAGCCCCGCAGTAGATATATGCACAAGATGTGCAGGTGCTGGCCTGCTCATTTGTACACAGTAATTGTGATGCTCCAAAAACAGACTTCCAGTGGACCCACAATGGGAGAGTTCAGTGAGACTTAGAAGGAGGACAAAACTAGCTTCTAACCAGAAACACAGCCATGACACTCTGAGAACCATGAGAGACCCAGCCACCCATCAAATTCTTTTTCTTTTTTAAGATTTATTTACTTTTTTGAAAGTCAGAGTTACAGGGAGAGAGGGAGGGGGAGAGAGAGAGAGAGAGAGAGAGAGAGAGAGAGAGAGAGATTTTCCATCCATCTGCTGGTACACTCTCCTGATGGTCAAAATAGCCAATGCTGGACCAGGCTGAAGCCAGGAGCCAGGAGCTTCCTCCAGATCTCTCACATGGGTGCAGTGACCCAAACACGTGGGCTGTCTTCTGCTGCTTTCCCAAGTGCATTAGCAGGGAGCTGGAATGGAAGTGGAGCAGCCGAGACATGAAATGGTGCCCAAATGGGATGCCAGTGTCCCAGGTGGCAGCTTTGCCTGTGACCCGCAACACCAGAACCCAAATTCTTTCTTACTTGTGTTGCCCCCTTAGGCTGAAAATGATGGCATAGACGGGAAGGGAAAGACAGCCACCCAAGGGTCTTTTTCCTTTTAGTCCTTCTTGACTCATATAGAAGCATCAAATATTAGCATTGCACCCACCTATGGAGAAATGACATAAAAACAGCTGTGTTCATTTTGTGCAATGTTCTCTCACTGTTCTATTGAGAACAAAACACATAGGCATGTAATAACTACAAAAAGTGAACTGTGTCATTTCGGTGAGACCTCAGTGGAGTTAAATGCAACTGGTATTGCACTAGGTTAAAAAAAAAAAGAAGGGTAAAATTCATGCCAAAATTTCACTATTTAATCTTGTCCTTTACTTGGGAAGACATCAAAATGGTATGTGGAAAACCAACATGACAAGCCTAGAGAGAGGCCACAGGGGGAAACTGGTTTATTATCTTAAACGGTACCTTTTTCTGGTTTTGTAAGCAAGAAGTCCTGCATTTCTCTTTGGTACTGGGTCCTGCAAACACACAAGTCACCCTGGTCACAGGCCATGCCACTGGGTGCCACCAGGACTGCTGGGGCTCTCATCCACACTCCTTCTCCCTGGCCCTCAGGAGTCTATGCCAACTGATCCCCAAGCACAGAGGAGGAAGAGGAGAGCTTGGTTCCATCAGGGAGGCCAGGTGTACCCAGTGCTGTGGGTTAAAATTTTCCAAACGCTCTGCCATTTAGCAAGTAGTACTACTAGTCATTATACTGATGCTTTGCATGAAATTGCTAACACCTTGGAAACTGCTTAATGATACATAAAATCCTATTTTTCCTGTGTGGAATGCCACTGGGCAAGTGGGTATTACTTATAGATGTATAAATATTGTGCATATTAGCATGAAGAGTCACTTACAAGTCAATAAGCTTTCTGAACTGTAGAAGAACAAAAGAGAGAGAAATCACAGAGAAATGAATAATTTCATAGGATTTTGTTCAATTATTTCTTAACCTTGGAAAGGCAAAACATTTCTATAAAAGGGGAACTTTAATTTTTTTCAAAGTAATACAAAGGCAACATTAAATTAGTTTTCCATTTTACCACTTAACCTTGAAAGAAAAAAAAAAAAACAGATTTCATTGTAGAGCCCTGAGTGGAACAACAGATTTCTGAAACATGGCAAAGTGAGTGATTGTTGTTGTGTCTTTAATGCTTCTTCCCTACTTTGTCCTTTGGATGTGTTCTATTCTGATGTGCCTCTAATTGTTTTCCAGGCATCAATTCTATAAGCATATTAGCAAATGAGGACAATGCACCATCCTGCAACTTACTCGCATTAGCAACCAAGGCCCATCCGCACCCAATGACAGAGCCGACCTTGTGCGACAGGTGTCAGATTCCAATGCCAGACATTAGATAGTTCTGCTTTGGCTTGGTCTGATTCTCATTACCGTTATTCACAGTTCTATCAACGACGCCTATGGAAATGCATGCAGGGAGATTGTAGGGTCTCAGAAAATTTGAGTTGCATCTATTTGCAAAGCTTGTGACAATAAAAAAATTGGCATCTTGGGGTTTCTACTTCTCCTTTGAAGATAATTCCTTCATTGCTGTGATTAGATGGTTAGACTAGGAAATGCACACAGCCAGGTAGGTGCCTGGCACTCCAGGACTGTTTTTCTTGCTCCTTTTACTTCTATATAAAACTGCACACACACTTGAAGGCTAGCTTTTTTTTTTTCATTTATTTTAAAAGTAAAGTTTTGCCATATGAAAAATTTTCCAAAATGCATACTAATCTGTCCATGAGGAAAAATATAACTCCGCTATGCCACTCTAATTCCAATGCTGTAAGCATATTCGCTAGGCAACCCTCGCGCATCTCTCTGCAAACCCAGGGGGTTTTGTGAGTAGCTCGCTTGCTGCTGGTGCCTCAATTTTATCATCACACATGAAGTTGTGTCACACACGGAATGTGCAATTTGTGCTCCGCGTCTTTACACAGTAGCCCACAATTTGCAGCTCCTTGGACTTTTTAACTCCTCCATAATGTATTGACTTTGGATTTGTTTACTTTTTTTGTTTGTTTGTTCGCCTTTTGCTATCCCAGACATAGCAGCAATGAGCCTCATTATGTGCATATCCATATCCTGCCTTCAGCTGTCCATTTTGGAATTGTATGAGGATCAGATTAGGTGACACGTGCAGAGCTGGGTGTCTGGCACAAAGCAAGTACCGTGGGGGGACTTTGCGTACTCGTGTCAGGAACACTTGCAGAAATGCAGGGGAGACTTGCTTTTAAACTTTAATTATTTTCCATGCGTCCCTTCCAACTCCAGTTGTATCATGATTCCTTCTTCTCCTGTTGAGAGACCAAATTGAAATCTTATACAGTAATAATTTGATGGAACAATTGTTTCTTTCTAGCACTTCTTTTTCTTTCTTTTTTAAAAAAGATCTATTTATTTATTTGAAAGGCAGAGTTTGAAAGAGACAGGGAAAGACTGAGAGGGATCTTCCATCCGCTGGATCCCTGCCCAGGTGGCTGCAATGGCCAGGGCTGGACCAAGCTGGACCAGATTGGGCCAGGCTGGGTCAGGTTGAAGCCAGGAGCTTCTTCCAGGTCTCCCATGTGGGCATAGGAGCCCAAGCACTTAGGCTACCCTCCACTGCTTTCCCAGGCACATTGGCAGGGAGCTGGATTGGAAGTGGAACAGGCAGGACTCGAACTGGCACCCAAATGGGATGCCAATGTCACAGCCAAAAGCTTAACCCCTTATTCCATAATGATGGCCTCTCCATCACTTCTTAGGGTTATGAAGAACGAATGAGAACAAATGCTGTTGAGGAAAAGTCCATGTTTTACAATGGTTATCTAAAAGGTTGCATAATTTTAATTGTGGTCAAGGCAAATGATGATAAACCTTACCACTGGTTAGCAGGAGACAGGCCTGACTGAGGAGTTTGTAGGGACTGCACTGTCGGGGTGGTTGCTATGAAGATGCCGACCCTCTGAGAGCCAA
The DNA here is from genome assembly GCF_964237555.1 of Oryctolagus cuniculus. Lineage (NCBI taxonomy): Eukaryota > Metazoa > Chordata > Mammalia > Lagomorpha > Leporidae > Oryctolagus > Oryctolagus cuniculus. Next base: position 97,281,969 of record NC_091435.1, read on the forward strand.
TGCTATCGCCCCCACACAAACCCTCTCCAGGGCCCTTTTACCTGGACCCACGCTGGGTCCTCCAGGTAAATTTAGAGCCAACGCCAGGCCACAGCCTGGAGGCTACCCTGGTGGGGCCTCCCACACATAGCCTTATGCAACCCAGTCACAAAGAGAGACACTCAGGCTTCTCTCAGACTCCAACTTCCCCAAGTGGTTTCAGAAGCTCAGGTTACAAACAGCTTCCTAATTGTCTTTGAAAACCAACCTTCCTAGGAGTGTTGAGTTATTGCCCATTGAGTCTTAGCCTTGGGTTTGACAAGGCTGGATCCAAGGAAAATACAGAGAAATGTTCTGAAAGCAAACCTAGTCTTGCCCACAAGAATCACCATTATTCACGCGCTGCCGTGGACTCAGGGAACAATGTGGGCCTTTCAGCTCTCCGTGTATCTGCCCTGTCGGGGAGCGGGTTCCCCCGGGCCGGAAGCGACATGGCACAGTGAGTCTGAGAACAGTCCTTATTTTCGTTCCGTCGGGTAACACCAAGAGTCCCACTCCACAACAAGGAAAAGGTTATGATAACCCACGTCACAGGGCAGATGGCTCGTTCATCCTCTCACAGACTCATCTGAACTTTTGCAGTGAGAACAATGCTGTAAGCTTGAATCATGGGCCTCTCAGTAAAATTTTCTATAAGAACTCTGTGGGGGGGATGACCTATAAAATAAATAGATAAAAACTGGCACCCCTCTTTCCCCAGAAGGTTTTGGCCTCTTTGATACATAAAATAGCTACAATATGCCCCCTGCCTGTGCCAAACCCCTCCTGAACCCTATCTGAGTTTTACCATGTCACTGACAAGTGAGGATTATTATGTTCATTATTATTATTATTATTGATAACTGATTACTGATAATATCATATTATTGGTAGATGAGGAAATAGAACCTCAGAGAAATTTAGAAACGTTTTCAAGGTCACATAGCTAGGTCAAACTCAAATCTGTCAGACTAAAGGAAGAGGGCTCCTGTGTCTGGTTCTTCTAGAAAGTTTGAATTTTTCAATACTTTCACTCTGCCCCCAAAACAAACACTATTTACACAAGTCAGTGATTTCAGGGAGTCTTTTTTCTACTTCCAAATAAGCTCTACAAAATTATTTAAAATTGCAATCCATGCTTTATCATAGGAAAGATTATCTCCATTTCTGAAAAAAAAAAAGAGTTTGGAATTACATGACTTGGTTAATTACACTTACGAAATTCACCTGGGACTCTCCAAAGGTACAGGTACTGGTCATCTGGATTTACTAAAAAGGCGTCACTCAGCCAACAGAGACCAAGGACAGCCTTTTCCAGAAGTCACGAGGGAGCACCCTGCCCATGTATTTGTGACTTGCAGGCGAGCTGGTTCCCACATGTGTTGTGCTCTCGGATGAGCTGCTGCTAGAATGCATTTTCTTAAGGATAGTTAGTGAGTCTACATCCATTTGGATTATTTGCCCAGCAGGACTATTTTGTTCTCTCCCCAGTTGTAACACTTGCCTGCCGTTATCCCCGGGCTCACGCACCATCTCCTTAAACCCCTCCGCCCCTTCGAACTATTCAATGAGAAGCACGTGAGAACTGCGGCAGCCATCCTGCATGGCCAAACCCTAGGTGACATCATGGCGAATGGCTAGTGTGAGTCCCCTGCCAGGCCAGGGGCATCGGTTAAATCTGTCATCTGTGCCCAGTTATTATTGGCATCTTCTTGCCTGTTGATAAGTTTCCCAGTTTGGACCATAAATTACAGGCCATGTTAAACTTATCTAACACCAATTTTCAGAACTCAGGTTGAGCAGAGAGAGATCCTTGCTCTCTGAGCAGGGAACTTTTTTAATTTTTAAGATTTATTTATTTGTTTGAAAGGCAGAGTGATGGAGAGAGAGAGAGAGAGAAAGTTTTCACCAGATGGTTCACTTGTCAAATGGCCACACAGCCAGGTCTGCTCCAGGTCGAAGACAGGATCCAGGAACTTTAACCTGGCCTCCCACGTGGCTGCAGGGGCTCAAGCACCTGGGCCATGTTCTGCTGCTTTCTCAGGTGCATCAGCAGGGAGCTGGATCAGAAGCAGAGCAACCGGGGCTCGAATGAACCTCAATCTCCTTGCTCCGGGCTGTGCCCCTTTCCTAAGGAGCTGCTCATCAGAAGTGTGAGCCAGGAGCCACCCTCACTGCAGATCAGAGAGCAGCAGGCTGACGAGCTTTCTCCATTCTCAAGGGTAAATAAAAAGTCTGTTGTCCCCCACTGCAGCCAGCAGGGTAGGTGGAGCCTGGTGCTTGGGTGACCTGGTGTCATTAGCTCCTCCTGGGCCTCTCATGCCTGCTATTGCTGACTGCAAAACTCTCTCATCATCCTCTCCCCCAGCTCTGCACATTCCTATTTGTACCCAAGCTCAGGGTGACGGCCAGCACTCCCCTCCCCTGGGAGGGCAGACACCATTCACCAGAAGCCTTTGTCCCCCGGGAATGCTGTACCTCAAAGATGTTCAGCGATCATTTATAGATGATGCAATTATTACAGACCATCCAAAGCCCCCATTCTCTGGTGCCAATGTCAGTGTCCCCTGCTGGCTGATGTGAAATGCCTTATAGAACAGCATTCTTTATTTTTCCAAAAGCTTACACATTTTGTTCATCTCTCTTTCTTATCATACATTATTATGAAATGGAAAAAAAAATTTAAAAAAGATTTTTTTAAAGTGCTAAGACATTCTGGACGCTTCCAAAGAAAGAAGCCAATGTGCCAGCCCCTGTAAATAATGCAGCACTTGCATACCTTTGCATTGGGCAGTGTTTCAGGAAGGCCGCTGGCACAGTATATACACATATATCTGTGTACCACTTGGACACAGAAGGGAGACTGAGATGGTGGTCTTGTCCTCTCCACACAGTGTGGCTTTGTTTGCCATCCTGGCGACTTGCCACCTTGGAGCACCTCGGAGTCCTGAGGAGATGGCACCAAGGATGGATGCTTGCTTGGGGGTTTCCTGAGGGTGTGGTCTGAGCATCTATCACGCGTCTCTGCGGTAACTGAAATGTGGCAGGTGTTTGGTCATCTTCCCTTAACCAGGATGCTGCAGGAAAGGCCCACAGCTTTAGCCACAGCCTGCAAGAGGATTTTGAGTGCCAGCCGAGGTGGTCTGAGTACAAAGGGTTTGCAAGGAGCACACAAGAGCTCAGCGTGAGTTGGGCCCCATGGCTGTGCCTTCCTAGAAAACTGAGTGCTGGCCAGAGACTCGTGAACCTCCTACCTTCCTGGGGCACACGGCTGCCTCACTTGGCACCTGCCCCGTGCTGACCTTGTTCTTCACCCCACCCCTGTCTAAGAGTTCCTGTTGCACAAATGCCAGGCAGTCCCCCCAACCCACCAGACCTCCTGTCCTTGTGGTTCCTCGACTTCTATCACCTTTCCCACCTACAAGGCGAGTCCTTCCCTCATAGGGCACAGCACAGGCATTGTGGATGGCAGTCATCCCCACTCCTGCCCCTTCTGTGTTTCTACGTCGATTTGGACGTCACTTATTTCGTTATATTGGAACTGCTGCTTACCCTTGCTCTCTCCCAGAGAGTAGGCTGTGGAGGTCAAGACTGCTGCCCTGGCCCCGAACTTAGCACAGTCCTCAGAATATTTTTGGTGCTCAAGAAAAGTTCACTGGACTCCACTGAGCCTTGTCTTGATTCAGGCACTGCTGAACATCACCATGTGCTAGACTCGCCGGGATGGGACGTGAACTACCGCTCTCAATTCAGTACTTCCCAGCTGATCTCGCTGTAAGCAGCTAGAAGCCAGATGTTGGCAGCTCCTTGCTGGTGTATTTATTTGTAATTAGAGTGAGGATTTTTGAGAAAGAAGAAAGAAAAGTCGACCTGTGAGTTTGTTTCTCCCTCCTCCCAAATTATTTTCTGTAACGAAGCTACCTTAGAGCTGAGATCAAAGATAATTGTGCCTGTCTTAGAAACTCCAAGGTTATCTTTAAGTAAAACAAAATGGGATGATTAGCAAAGATTATGTTTGGAAATATAATTATTTCCTAACTTCTGAGCACATGCCTAGAGAAGTGCTTCTTTGAATACAGGCATTGACAAATACTCCTTAAAGGATAGACTTGTCTACAGCAAAAACATTTCAGTGCAGCCCGGTTGCCCCTTGACAGTTTTCTGTATGCTATCATTACAAATCGTAATTTTTTTTTACAAATTGTAAATTCTGATTACAAAACAATTCATGTGTGAATTTTAATTATTTTTTATTTATTTGACAGATAGAGTTAGACAATGAGAGAGAGAAAGACAGACAGAAAGGTCTTCCTTCCATTGGTTCACCCCCCAAATGGCTGCTATGGCCGGCACTGCGCCTATCCGAAACCAGGAGCCAGGTGCTTCTCCTGGTCTCCCATGGGGTGCAGGGCCCAAGCACTTGGGCCATCCTCCACTGCCTTCCCGGGCCACAGCAGAGAGCTGGACTGGAAGAGGAGCAATCAGGACCATGGCGCCGGCCCCGAATTTTAATTATTTTTAAAAAATTTATATATTAAAAGTGTCCAAATTAATGTGAAATGGACCAAACTTAGTACATTCAAATAGAAGATTCATGCTGGTGTCTTCTTAAGAAAGGATTGATGAAACACAAGGAATCAAAAGTTTGAAAATAAATATGCCTCTTGTGATTCACTGAAATCTAGGGAAATATGCTTCCTATACCCGCCCAACTGGCCAGCGAGTAGCTAACTGTGCTTGCTCCAGAAACCTGAAGCCTCATTTCAGAAATTTAAGAAAGACCATTCAACTCTCATGGGAATAATTAGACAGGACAAATACCAATTATCCAGGGACATTGCAAGGATGACTGACTATCATTTACCCGTGATGCAAAAGCGATGCTTACCAGCAATGTCAGGTCACTATCCAAGCTCCCGTAAGGTGAAGAGGTCAGCATCGCAAAGCTAAAACATACCAATAGGTAGCAGGCTCCGAAGAACTGTCCAGTGTGCCTATTAACCTTGAACTATATCAGCTGCCTTCAAGAGTCCTGGAAAAGGGGCCAGCGTTGTGACGCAGTGGGTAAAACTGTCTGCAGGGCTGGCATCCCATATGGACAGCAGTTCGAGTCCCAGCTGCTCACTTCCAATCCAGCTCCCTGCTAATTCACCTGGGAAAGCAGTGGAAAATGGCCTGAGTCCTCGGATCCTTGCCACCTACGTGGGAGACCCCGAAAAAACTCCTGGCTCCTGGCTTCAGATCAGCCCATCTCCGGCTGTTGTGGCCATTTGGGGAGTAAACCAGTGGAGAGAAGAGCTCTCTGTCTGTCTCTCCCTGCCCCCTCTCTCTGTAACTCTGTCTTTCAAATAAATACAGTAAATCTTCTTTTAAAAAAAGTTCTGGAATAAAGAAAATAGGTAGGATAAACTTCCCCACTGTTTTGCTTTTAGGCTATCTTACTTGATTGATGGAACTGAAAGGATGTGAAAGGTCCAAGTTCATTCAGTAAGTTCAGTGCTCTTCCCTTATCTCTAGAGGGATACTTTCCAGAATTCCTAGCAAAAGACTGAAACCACAGATACTGCTAAATCCTCGAAAGACAATGCTGATTTTTCCTGCATATGCACACCTGTGAAATTACTTTATAAATTGGGCTTAGTAAGAGATTACCAACAGTAGCTAGTAATAACATGGAGAAATGATACCAACATACTTTAATAAAAGGTACACGAATGTGGTTCCTGTCTTTTTGGAATACCTCATTGTACGGTCCTCACCTTTCTTGTGGACCCAGGTGACCGAAAGCAAGGAAAGCAGAACCACAGGAAAGGGGGATGACTGCATTCCCCAAGGTTCTAGTCCTGGTGCTCTGGAGCAGGGGTGGGGAGCCTGTTGTCTGCCACAGGCCATTTGGATATGCACCTCATTCAACTTACAGACTAACCTGGGGGCCCAGCGCTGTGGACCCGTGAGTTAGGCAATGGCCTGCAGTGCTGGCATCCCATGAGGGCTCTGGTTCAAGTTCTGGCTGCTCCACTTCCTGTCTTGCTCCCTGCTGATGTGCCTGGAAAAGCAGTAGAGGATGGCCCAAGTGCTTGGGCCCTGCACCCATGTGGGAGACCTAGAAGAAGCTCCTGGCTCCTGGCTTCAGCCTGGCCCAGCCCTGGTGGTTGAGAAGTAGACCTGTGGGTAGAGGATTTCTCTCTCTCTCTCTCTCTCTCTCTCTGTTTCTCCTTCTCTCTTTCTGTAACTGCCTTTCAAATAAATACATATGTCTTTTAAAAATTAGCCTGCTATAGATTTATTGAATCTCAAATAGCATGGACAGAGCCAGATCAAAGGATTTCATAGTCTTTAGAAGGCCTTGAATTGGACATTTCCCACCTCAGTGAGTCTGGAAGGTTCAGGAAGACCTCGTGTAGTTCTTGCCCCAGTGTATCTTAGGGGCTAATTTGGTAGGCAACGTTCATGTATAAACATTTCAAGAGGAACAAATGGAGCCCATCATCAAGAAGTGCCATGGGAGATTGGAGGAGGTTTGGAGGAGGTTTGGAGGAGGAAACAAGGGTCAGTTGTTCCTGCCTACCTGGAGCTGGTTTCCTGGTCATAAGAGTTGTAAATGTACAATGCAGAATTCACTTGTGCTCTGTGGCCTTGATGAAAACCCTGGTTTCAGAGAAAAGCGTCCCTGGCCTCTGCTGATAAGGTTGACTGAGTGATGCCAAATGCAACTTCGGATTCTATTTTGATCCAGGGACCCCTTGCCTTGGAAGGGCAAGAAACTGGGTTTTCAGAAAAAAAAAAAAGTCCTGGCAAATAGACCCTGCCCTATTCTGCCGAAAATAGAAAAATGGCAGGGCCACCAAGCACGGAGGAGAGAGGAATTACGGTGTGAGAAACGCATTTGAAGACGAGATTGTTAAATTGCCAAGCTTGCAAGAGCCCCAGGAGCCGGCTGTGACTTCAGATGGTCCCAGTGGCACGCCACATCGCAGAACCAGAGGGCTGGGGACCCGCAGCGAGATCCTGGGTTGACTCAACTTCTGAGGAGGGAAAGAAAATTCAAGTGTTCTTTCCATTTAACACATTCTATTTGAGGCATTCCTAAAACAAAGGCATGGATTCCAAGGTACAATCTTTCAGAAACAAAAGCAGCGCTCCGGGAGAGAGCTGCTCAGTAAGAACTCGCTTCTCCGCGGAGGAGCAGCCTCTCTGGGCTTGCTGGGGGCTCCCCGCTCATTGGCATTCATGCCAGGTGCTGCCACGGAGGTCAGCCTGAGGGGAGAGCAGGAGCCAAGCCTTAAAGTTAGTGCCCTGGAAGGGTTGCCATGGTACACTCCCACTGCCTGCTGGAGGAGTGTTTGCTTACCAGATGTCACTCTTCTTGGTTCTAAAAATCCCCTTCGCTCCTCATTGGAGGAAGGGCTGACATTTTCTTCATGCTAATGGCTGCAACTTGGAGACAACAGGGAAAAAAAAGTGTTCATAGAGAAAGAAAAAAAAAAAAGACCCAACACCTTTTTACAACATCTTTTCTAAACCACGACAATCACATCTTGATGATCATTTTTATCGTGTCAGAGGTTTGGGGAGTTCACACAGAGGGAGCGTGATGCGTCAGATTTAAATAGTAGCAGAGCTGTGACAGCGAGCAGGCGGCTGCTGTGGCGTGGCGCCATTAGTGATTTCTGGATCGCAGAGCCGAGAAGGTGAAACTAATTAAAGCGGCTGCAGCGTCAGGCCACGGCCTTGCTCAGAGGATTTTACAGTGTTCTTGAAGTGTTAGTTAGCATATTTAAGTGATTCATGCAGATGGAGTTCCTAGTAATAGTTGTCTATAGGCCGTGTACTATGGATGCTGGACACAAAAACTTAGAAGCACCTGCACCGTTACGATATGCACAGGCAAGACAGAGAATGACTCAGCAGATCTTTTCCAAAAAAAAAAAAAAAAAAACACTTGACTCACATGAGACCTCCCATGTGCCCTGCATGGTTTAGTTGCTTTGCCTTTGCATTTTATTTAAAAGGCTGAGAGAATGAGAGAGATCTTCCTTCTGCTGGCTCACTCCTCAGATCCCTGCAACTGCCAGCGCTGGGCCAGACTGAAGCCAGAAGCCCCGAACTTCCATCTGGGTCTCCCACATGGATGGCAGGGACCCAGGTACTTGAGGCATCATCTACTCTCCCGCAGGGTGCACATTAGCAGGAGGCTGGATCGGAAGTGAAGGACCTGGAACTTGAACCTGGCACTCTGATATGGAACATGGCTGTCCCAAACAGGGACTTAACCACTGCACCAAACGCCCATCCCTCCCCCCCTATATGGTTCTAAATGTGCCTCAGGTCTTTATTTAATTTATACAACATCTCTTGGAAGTGTTTTTTTTTTTTAAAGATTTTTATTTTATTTGAAAGGCAGAGTTACAGAGAGGCAGAGGCAGAGAGAGAGAGAGAGAGAGAGAGAGAGAAAGAGAGAAGTCTTCCACCTGCTGGTTCACTCCCCAGATGGCAACAATAATTGGAGCTGGGCTAAGCCAAGGTCAGGAGCCAGGGACTCCATCCTGGTCTCCCCTTTGGGTGTCAGGGGTCCAGGTACTGGAGTTTTAACATCCACTGCTTTCCTGCACATTAGCAGGGTGCTGAGTAGCCTAGACTAAAACAATGCCTGCATTACAAGTGGTGGGTTAACCTGCTGTGCCACAACACCAGCCCCACCAGGAAGTGTGTGTATTATCCTCATTTGCACATGAGGACATTTTATTTTGTTTTATTTTATTTTAAAGATTCATTTATTTATTTGAGAGATAGAGTTACAGACAGTGAGAGGGAGAGACAGGGAGAAAGGTCTTCCTTCCATTGGTTCACTCCCCAAATGGCCACAATGGTCGGAGCTGTGTGGATCCGAAGCCAGGAGCCAGATGCTTCCTCCTGGTCTCCCATGCGGGTGCAGGGGCCCAAGCACTTGGACCATCCTCCATTGCTTTACCAGGTCATAGTAGAGAGCTGGATCGGAAGTGGAGCAGCCGGGACTCGAACCGGCATCCACATGGGATGCTGGCTCTGCAGGCAGCAGCTTTACCCACTAGGCCACAGCACCACCCTCTGAACTTCCTATCTTGCTCTCTGCTTATCATCCAGCTAGGTTTCCTGAGGCAAATGGCCAGCACATTCCCTCACTCCAGCCCAGAGTCATCACCTGTTGCTTCTTAATTCCTGCTGCCCTGACTACATTCTCCACCCCTCCTTCCTCCCAGAATCCCTGCACACAGTGCCAAGGCCTCCATCCTTCAAAACTCACTCGAAGTCTAGCTCATCCTGGCAAACCTGCGTGCACGACTCCAGCTGGTCGTGATTTGGGGGACACTTTGAGAACCACATCATTTTCGGGTTTGACTCCCTTTGCACAAGCTCTAGTCCAAGTCACCCATTTTATCAGTGAGGCCCACAGCAGAGAGGTGGGTTGCTCAAGGCCACCAGTGGGATGGGACAGTGCCAGAAGCCATCACAGTTCTCCTTGCCCTCCACAATACTGTCCTGCACTGCGCGAGCTCATTACGTGACTTCTCACCCTCACTGGCCGGGGCCCTCAGGGGCCGGGCGAGATTCCCTGACTTGTGTGCCTTCCGTTCTCCTAGCACAGAGCTGTCAGGTGTCCAGTATGACTGATTCGTTAGAAACAAATGTATTTTTAGCCTTGACTATTTTTTTTAAATGGTTTAAACATAGTAACATTAAAAAGAGATCGTCGATTCTATTCTTCTTTTAAAAAAGATTTATTTATTTATTTGAAGTTAGAGTTACACAGAGAGAGAAGGAGAGGCAGAGAGAGAGAGAGAGAGAGAGAGAGAGAGAGAGAGAGAGGTCTTCCATCCGCTGGTTCACTCCCCAATTGGCCACAACGGCCAGAACTGCGCCCATCCGAAGCCAGGAGCCAGGAGCCTCCTCTGGGTCTCCCACGTGGGTGCAGGGGTCCAAGCACTTGGGCCATCTTCTACTGCTTTCCCAGGCCATAGCAGAGAGCTGGATCGGAAGTGGAGCAGCTGGGACTAGAACCAGCACCCATATGGGATGCTGGCACAGCAGGCGGTAGCTTTACCTGCTAAGCCACAGCGCCAGCCCCAGTGATTCTATTCTAATACAGAATAATGTTTTTCTCCACCATTTACCTTGGAGCAGTTACCTCTCATACATGTTAGTGATAATCTTCAATTTTTAAAAGTATATGTGTCTTTAATAATAGTCTGAACCCCTGCAGCCTCATCAGCCCTTTTGGTGTGCTGTTATGCAAACTCAATGCTCGTCTCTTTCTCAGGGCGGCAGGAATCTTAGCTAGGAGCAACATACATGAATTCTCCTTTCTTAGATTTTTCTACCAATGTTAAATAGAGCAAAGGAGGATCCTAAAGCATACTAACAAAGACACTCATTAAATGCTTGCTGGCAATTGATCAAGACTAATGTGCGGGTATATTCACTGGCCAAAGTGCAGGGAAGGTTCTTACTTATTAAACACAACACAGCACAAGAAAATAAATCGGTTCATTACCTTTAATTGGAGCATCCCCAATTGGCCACATCATTGGGGTCAAATACAACAAACAGATAGGAACTTGGGGCGAACATCGTTTGGTGCTCCACATTTATCAATTATTCCAACAGTGGTATTAACAGTGCCGCAAAACCAGGAATCACAAGAGAAGGCAGGAGAATGAGAGGCAGACCCCACAGCGGTGAAGAAGCAAGAGAAAGCCCTCCAGTTCTAACTTGTACTCTGAGAGACTTCCAAAAAGGGAGGCAAAAGGAGAAAGGAGACACCCGCAGGCGCTCAATAGCTAGTATGCGCCACGCTGTCAGCTGGCCCTGTCCCAAGCACCATCTTGTTAGTCTTCAGCAACCACTCCAGGAGTAAATGCATCTAAGCGTGTCTTTGCCCTGTATTTTAAGGAGCAACTGTCCAAGTGTATACATGCGGGGCCGGCATTCTTCATGACGTCAGATGCAGTGGCGGGCATTGTTGGTGTTCTAACCAGTGTCCTTTGCTGCTCTTCTCTGTTCACAGAACCAGGTTATCAGAGAGCTTTGTGTTTTGATGGAGTCTGGGCTTCTTTATGCTTCAAAGATTGGTTTATTTACTTACTTATTTGAAAGGCAGAATGGCAGAGAGAAAGCGAGAGAGAAAATGGTCTTCCACACACTGGTCCACTCCCCAAGTGGCTCCAATAGCCAGGTTTGAGCCAGGCTGAAGCCAGGAGCCAGCAGCTCCATCCTGGTCTCCCTCATGGATGGAAGGGGCCCAAGCACTGGGCTGTCCTCTGCTGCCTTCCCTGGTGCAGGGGGCTGGTGCAGAAGTGGAGCAGCCAGGCCTTGAACCAACACTCTGTCCGATATGGGAGCCTCAGCTTCTTTCCAACCTCAAGGAGGGAGTCTTGAGTAACTCAGTGACCTCTTACCAGTGGTCAGTTAAAGGTGGGTGAAGATCCAGTGCACCCAATGAAACTCAAGACACAGTCTGCTCTGGGGGCTGTGGGAAGATTCTTGCTTTAAAAAAGGGTCCTAAAGAAGAGAGACACTCTTTGGCTTTGGATAGTGCTACCACCCCAAATCAGAGGGATGTCACTCACCTGTCGGTATTGAGAGAAGAAAGGAAGGAAAGTTCTGGATCTATGACAGTGCCACCGGCTTGCTAAGTCCACGGGCCTGAGGCTTCTCTGGCTCCAGGCTTTTTGTTATGGGAAATAACACCACCCTGCTTCCTGCTAAAGCTGTTTTTAGTTTTGTACCCACAAACATCTCCCCAGATACAAATTCGGTGTGCTGTGATTTAATTAGAAACAAAACTAAACAGCACTACCTGAGAGAGTGTACGGGGAAGCTTGACTTGTTCAAGGCACATGATGAAACAAATACCTCAAGCAAACAGCAAAGCACAGGGGAGCAGGAAAGTGAGGCTCATGTTTGTAGCGACTGCCAGGCCAAGGCTTAGCACCAATCACAGGAAACCTTTCTCTGAGCAGCTTAAGAGAGGAAGGGCAGAGACAGCCCTTGGTTTGGGGTAGGTTGATGAGTGGATTCCGTTTAGTCCTTCCTTTGTCCTCACAGCAGGTAGAAGTCTTTTGGAGTGAATCCAACCTTGTTGAAAGGAGTAGAAATTGGTCAAGCTGGAAGCATATCTTTCCATCCCTTGCTGCCTACACATTCCATGGTCTGTGTCATTGCCCAGATCATAGAATCAATAAAATGACCATTATGTAGGATTGGCTCCTTAAAAACCATTCTTGTAGGTCCCTGATAGCTGGCAAGACTGGTCCGGGTTATTGGGACTCTTTTGAGTAAAGTAAGTACTGGCAAGAACCAACTGGGTACCCTGAGCATGTTCACACAAAAAAATCAGAAATCTTAGAGATGTCCAACATGACAGGTCTTTATGGTTGTTAGAGCAAACAGAATTTCTGGGAAAGAAAATTATATGGAAATATAAACACATTGACATATAAGCAAAACAAGAGAGCCAACAGAAAAAAAAAATCAGTGAGTACAGCATGCAACTAATGGAAAACAGTAGAGACTACACAGTGATTTAAATGTGAGTGTAAATCCTCATTCCCCACCCTAGAGCTCTCTGGCCTTCTGTGGTTTCTCCAGGACTCCTCACTTCCAATTTGCTCATCTTTAGTTGGAGGTAATGTTCTGAGGTGGGGCGGCATCGCTAGCTTATTTTCTGAACACAGGCCTTGTGTTTACCCAGTACCAGGCACTGTCCTAATACTTGACAGGAACTGCTTCAGTGAATTCCCACAACCCTGGGAGGTGGATATTTTCTTCCTTTTCCCATGTTGCAGGTATGGGAACTGAGCCCCCACAAGGACAAATGTTTTTCTGAAAATGGCACAGCTGGTAAGAGATGGAACCAGGGGCTGCACACAGGTTGTCTGACTCTAGTCACCGGGGGAATGTGTTGGCCGAGGGATGCAGGGTGAACAGCCACCCTAGCTCGTGTCCTTCCTTGCAACCTGTCAGGAAAACGCCCTTCCTTAGGCTCAGCCTCTGCCTCCTCTGTAGGATTTCTGAGCATCGAGCCATTCTATTCAGGGTCCACTTATTGCTATCGGAAGCTTTTCCTTTTCATGATCTGGCCCCAAACTAAAGGTGATAGGATTGGTAAAGGCGAGAGTACTGGGTAAACTTCTGCATCCAGATTCAAACCTCCTTTGACTTTAAAGGGGTTTCCTCTGCTGGCGAGGTTATCAGATGTTTTAAGAGCTGATTTTGCAGCCTCTAGTAAAAGAAGTCTTTAGACAAAGGCCTCTGTGAAACTGCAGGTTGTTCAATTAGAAGTCATCGGTGTGCTGGGATGGGGGTGCTTTATTGCTTTCTGGGTGGCCCTCCCTGCCACACACCTGCCCCCGCCCTGCCATTTTATAGGCTCCACCAGCCCTGTTTCTTTCCCTGTGGCTGCCTGCATCTCCAGTGAGCAGCTGCCGAGGGAAGGCCTGGAGCCACCGGCTACCCTTCCTCTACTGTTCCTGCCCCACCAAAACTTGGTAAATCCACCCAGCAGCCTATGTGGCTGCTCACTTGGGCCTGAATGGTCCTTGGAGAAGCCAGAATTAGATGATTCAGCTCAGTAATGTGATGGGAAGCAGAAAGTACGCAGTGTGCATAGAGGAACTTGGCTATTCCTTTCCTGGGCACATTTTCAGCAGGATGGGACTTTGTGGGTTTTTAAAAAAATATTTATCGGGGTTGGCACTGTGTGTAGCAGATAAGGCTGCATCCTGCAATGCTGGCATCCCATATGGGTGCCAGTTGGAGACCCAGCTGCTCCACTTCCGATCCAGCTCTCTACTATGGCCTGAGAAAGCAGTAGAAGATGGCCCAAGTCCTTGGGCCCCTGCACCCATGTGGGAGACCTGAAAGAAGCTCCTGGCTTCAGATCGGCACTGCTCCACCGTTGCGGCCATCTGGGGAGTGAATCAGTGAATGGAAAACCTCTGTCTCTTTCTGCCTTTGCCTCTCTGTAACTCTACCTTTCAAATAAATAAATAAATCTTTAAAAAATATTTAGGCTGGTGCCGTGGCTCAATAGGCTAATCCTCTGCCTGCGGCGCCAGCACACCAGGTTCTAGTCCTGGTCTGGGCGCCGGATTCTGTCCTGGTTGCCCCTCTTCCAGGCCAGCTCTCTGCTGTGGCCCGGGAAGGCAGTGGAGGATGGCCCAAGTGCTTGGGCCCTGCACCCGATGGGAGACCAGGAGAAGTACCTGGCTCCTGCCATCGGATCAGCGCGGTGCGCCGGCTGCAGCGCGCCAGCTGCAGCGCGCCAGCTGCTGCAGCCATTGGGGGGTGAACCAATGGCAAAGGAAGACCTTTCTCTCTGTCTCTTTCTCTCACTGTCCACTCTGTCTGTCAAAAAAATTATTTATTATTTAACTCAAAAGGCAGAGAGGAAGACAAACAGATGGAGATCTTCCTGTTTACCCTAAATGCCTGCAATAGCTGAGGCTAGGCCAGGCTGAAGCTGGGAGCCAAGAACTCAATCCAGGTCTCTCAAGTGGGTGACATGAGCACAACTCCTTGGGCCATTGCCTGCTGCCTCTTTCCTCCCCCAGGGTGCACACCAGCAGGAAGCTGGATCAGAGGCGGAGCTAGAACTCAAACCCAGCCACTGCATCTCAAGAGGAAGCATAGCCCCTGCACCCAATGGCCACCCCAAGGTGGGACTTTTAGCTGGGGAAGACCTATAGAGGCCAGAATGACATCTGGGTAGATTCTACTCACCTCTTTTAGCTGTTGTATGGGGCCCAGTTTAAGAGAATTGACTCAGGAAGTTCTTTTCCGAACTCGCCTCGGAGCTGTCCGGATCAGCTACAGATGCGCCGGAGGGTGAAGGTTCTCGAACTGAGGGCGGGCATGCCTTCGTCAGAATTTACATGATCTGCTGGCTCCGGCAAATCCTCTTTCTATCAGACCACACGTTTACAATGTGTTCCGGGAGCTCAGCTGCTTGTCCTGAGCTGTGTCAAGCATGATTAATACCTACAAGCTACTGCTCTTATCCTTGCTTGTCTCTCTCTCCATATAGACAGCGAGATCCTAATGGGCAAGGACTGAACCGTAAACATCTCTGTATTCCCAGTGCCCAGCACACTCTTAGGACTATAATAAGTGCTCAATAAACTGTTTGTTGCATCAGTAAATGAATGAGATGGGTCTCTGAATGACTGTAGGGAAACACTCGTTCCGATTTCACTTCACGTTCTTCTCTTGGCTGCAACAACACACAACTGACAAAAGTGATGGGCAAAGCACATTAAGAAAATTAGTATAGAATTAATTCATGAAAAATGCCCTGGTGCACTTTATTTGGAAACTCCTAAAGGAATACATGCCCCATAGATTACCAAGCAAGAAGCAGCAGCTGGATTTTTGTGATTGTTCTGGTTTTTTGTGTGTGTTTTTTCACAAAGGCTGATGGGTAGATCCATCTGTGCCGCTGCACGTTCCAGGTTGTTTGGGTGCCCAGGTGTAACACAAGCGATGCTATCGGATCAGAAGAATGAAGAAGAAGAAATTTAAGGCATAGTCAAAGAAACCTCTGCAACGTTTGCTTATTCTTATGAAGACGTGCTTAAACTATGTTCCCAGGCTGTGTTGCCTTTTTACAAACTTTTCCCATGAGCATCCCTTTCTTGGGCTCAGCTGTCATCTTTGCCATTTCAGTCCTCTGCATGAATTTTTAACCTTGGTTTCCCTCTATCTTCCAGCTTTGCTTGACGTGGTCCATAATCTTGTTTATGAGGGATGTTGCTGAAGGAGTGAGCTGTAGGGATGTGTCCGGCACATCAACCAGCAAGCACCCGGAGCGTCTGAACACATCTCCCCGTCTCCCCCAAGCTGCTAGCCAGAGTGGTTTTCTCAGCTTCACGGATGACACATTGGCTCTTCCCCAAGGACAGTCCTAGAATTTGTGGCAGGAACATCCAGATGCCACTTTTAGGAGCTTTGCTAACAGTTGCCAACATTTTCTTTTGGTTTCCTTGAGCGATGAGGTAAGCTCCCTAGTTCAGACGGGTAAGCCAAGTTCATTTTCTGATGCCACGCTGGTAAAAATCATAAGCTCTGGCATTGGTCTGTGAAAGGGAAAAGGCATTAGGATGAGAGTTTCTGATTTATTATATTGTTTGAAAAGAAATAGTTGATAAATTAATTTTCTTTTAGTGCACAAGCAGACTTACTTGAGCCTAACTCCTCTTGCCAGTCACTCAGCTCTCTGGCAGATAACAAAAAGGTTTTGAGTTAGAAACTGAAATATTTAGCCTTCATTAATCATTCATACTGTTCAAACACATCGTCCAGTAACTGAAGAGGGGTTAATGGTAGCTAAGCTTGAGTCTGTTGTCAAAAGTAGGCTTAACTTTCTATGAACTCACTGGACACAAAGAATTCGGCCTGCTTACTATTCCAAATGTCACCAGCTAGGAGCAAACGGATGACTACTAATGGTAATTAAATACCTCTGAAGCCATTTGTGCCAATAACAAAGAGTTACTGTCAGAACTTGAATGAAGTCCATCTGCCCAATTTAAAAGAATGTTACCTTATATAAGTGATAAAGCAGACGGCAACAACTAGATACATACACAAACAAATAAGCCTGGTGATAACATTTCTTTAGAGGAATGCTTGATTTCCTTGATGTTTCCTTCGGAAACATGGCGTTCCTGGAAATATGCTATAGGCCTTGGTTTCAATCCCACCATGGCCCACAAAATAATTAGGAGGAGGTATTTAGGAACAGTTCTTTCATCCATACATCCAAGGCTGGGGAAAAAATTGTTCAAAATTTTACTTGATATTGTTTTCTTTTGGCATTTCAAACTTCCTAGATTTAGTTTGTACTGCTGACTTTCAAATTTCATTTCCTCTTCTTTCCTTAAATGAAGAAAAAAAAGAGAGAGAGAGAGTGAGTGAATTTTCAGGCTTTCTGTCTTCAGAATACAGAACTCTACCACTGCCCATTGCTGCTTTTTGGACAGAGAGCTTGGCAGCCCCAGGTTCTTCGTTGGTGGCCACCTATTCAACTGCCCCTCAGGCCGCTGCCAGTAGCCATCTGACTTTGTTGGTGGTCCAGTGTGGTTTCTGCTGCGTCTCCATCTTTTTCTACTGGGATGAGTCAAAAACATGGGGGGATGGTGCATGAAAGCACCAGATGGTAGCGAGTGTCGCAATGCTTCTGAGATGCACCTGGAGTTCCAGGGCGGTAACAATAGAGATGGACAGAGAGGAGCTGCTGAGTTCACCCAGCCTCGGGAAGGGCAGCTTCTTAGAAGCGTGCGAACTTCAGAAGCCAGTCCAAGGGCCTTCACTGCGTCTCTGCTGGCTCTGTTTTAGTGAGAAGAGATGTGCAGGTGAAGAAGAGGAATAGTGAGGGCACCACTAGCCATTCTATGGGGGAGCTGAGTGGGTAATGGGGACTTAAACATTTCTGGAGGCACTTGCATAATGCTTCAATGGGTATTGAAAAAGGAATGGTAAAACAGCTTGAAGACACAGAGATCAAAGCTAAGAAAGAAAGATGGGTATATAAAATCTGAAACAGCAGCCTGAATTAGTTAGGTCTTTTTATGTTGCAAATAGCAGAATTCAACTGTTGAAGACATTAAGAATGTATTGACTTACAGTGCTGGGAAACCTGGAGGGAAGGTAGGCTCCACAGCTGGTTTGTGCTGACTCAAGAACACCTTATGGACCCTGGATGTCTCTTGCTCTGCATTTTGCTCACAGTGGCAGTCTTATTCCAAGGCTGGTTTCCCACACAGTTGCAAAATGGCTGCCAATAGGTCTGGGGACTACTTTCCTATATATGGCCAACAAGGGAGTGTCTATGTCTTTCTCCCAACCAATGGGTTTCACTCTGATAGAACCAGTTTAGGTTATATGGGCAATGGGTATGGGCTTAAACTGATTAGTGAGCCAGTATTGACTTCTGTGAAACAGTGGTGTTGAGAGAAGGATGGAAGGAGCCCACGTGGCCAGGTGCTCCACAATCAATGCCTGGCCCAAGTGTGTTGGTTCTACATGATTCTTGAGAAGGAAGATGTCCTGTCGAGTTGATCTTTTCCCTGGTCCCTGGTAGCAGAATTTACTGCTTTTCTCAAAATGTAGGTCATGGAACAAAATTACAAGGGTTGCTGGGCTCTTCCCAATAAGAATCTATGAGTGGCAGCTGGGAGTGTGCATTTTAGCAAGCTTCTTGGGTGGCTTTATTTAGCGCCCATTAAACTTTGGAAATCACTGCTTTCATAGAAACTTGCCCAAAGGTGAAGTTATCAAGAACCGTCTTCATGATTTGAGGAGATTATAAAATGATTTATAGCATTGGTTTTTCTGGAGGGAGAATGAATCTAGCTCTTCAGCATTATGTAAGCAAAAGTTATGCATGGCATGTCTCCTTTTCTAAGGAGTGGTTTTCAAATGATCCACATCCACTTTGGCTACATCTGAACTTTCTTTTGATTCCAGCGGTGGGGATTGCCATCGTTATAAACATTAACTGAAAGAAGAGGGTTCCTTACTCCATTTGCGAAGGGAGAAGATCACTGAATTCATTTGGTTTCTTTGTGTGAAGTAGAAATTCAACTTCCGCTCCTAAGAAATATGAAAAAGAATTAGATTTTGTCCTCTGACTGACCAAGGAGTCATAGATAAAATTTTTTTTACAAAATTGGTGTATTTTGTTAAATTTTCATTCCTCGACTGAAGTATGCAAATAGCATTGCCTTTATCATTATCCTGGATTATCCTGGTGATGATGGTGACTCTTAAAGCCTGAGGAATCTCAGCAAATTGTCCAGAGCTGATGTTTCAGATCAACTTTCAATCCTGGCATTCTTGATGATGAGATTTCTACATGAATTATGTTCACGTATTTTTAAGATTTTATTTATTTATTTTATTTGAAAGGCATAGTAACAAAGAAACTGAAACAGAGAGATTTCCCTTCCACTAGTTGACTCCCCACATGATTGAAATAGCCTGAGCTGGGCCAAGCTGAAGCTAAGAACTCAGAGCTCCTTCTGGTTTCCCATGTGGATGGCAGCTACTGGATCCCTCACCTGCTGCTTCACAGGATGCACACTAGCAGGCAAATGGAGCAGAAGTGGAGCAGGAACCTGAACGGAGACACTCGGATACAGAACGTGAGAATCCCTACTGCTGAGCCAAATACTCACCCCTGCACACAGCTTTTAAACCTATTCAGTCCTTTAAAATTGTTATTATGTATCTGACATATAGTAGATTCAATGTAAGCAGTCAAACATACGTGGTTTCCATCTTCATGAAGTACACAGTCTAGCACTCTGCTGTCCAATACAGTAACCACTAACCACAGAGGGCTATTTAATTTCTAGTTAGCAAAATTAAAATTGAGTACTGAGGGGCCAGTGCTGTGGCGCAGCAGGTTAACACCCTGGCCTGAAGTTCCAGCATCCCATATGGGCGTTGGTTCTAGTCCTGACTGCTCCTCTTCCGATCTAGCTCTCTGCTATGGCCTGGGAAAGCAGTAGAAGATGGCCCAAGTCCTTGGGTCCCTGTACCCACGTGGGAGAACCAGAAGAAGCTCCTGGCTCCTGGCTTTGGATCGGCACAGCTCTGGCAGTTGCAGCCATCTGGGGAGTGAACCAGAGGATGGAAGACCTCTCTCTCTGTCTCTACCTCTCTCTGTAACTCTGTCTTTCAAATAAATAAAATAAATATTAAAAAAAAAGTTGAGTACTGAGTTGCACTATCCATGTTTCGAGGGCTTAGTAGCCATGTGTGGCTAGTAGCTGTTATATTGAACAGTGCAGACACAGGATATTTTCATCATCATGGAAGATCCCAGGAGACAGTGCTGGTAGCGAAAGCAGACAGACCTAGGTACAAACTCAGGAGTTGCATGGCCTTGGGAAAGTCACTTAGTTTCTCTGAATGCCAATTTCTTGATTTGCAAAGTCGGGGTATAATAGCTATATCACAAAGTTAATGGTGAGGTTTGCATGAGATGAGGTTGGGAAAGCTACAGGAGTGTACCTAATACATGGTGAACACTCAGAAATTCTCAACTACTGTCATCATCTTCAGCATTAAACCTTCCGTCGCTCATGGCAGCGTTTTACACTTCTCTAATTGCTACTCAGCTGTCAGGAAGAGCAGGAGAAAACAGGTATTTGCTGTGATCCCCTTGTCACTCAGACTACATTCTAGAGAGTTCTCCAGTGATTTATTTAGACCTCTGGGCTGTTTACCTGGATGGTGCACTGCAGGTGTATCATAAATCATTCTTCCAAAAATATTACACTGCCTCTAAGGATTAAAACATTTTGAGAACTACTCAGTTCTTCTTGTATTAGGTGATAAGCCAAGGGATTGTGATTTATAAAAAAGGTATTGTAATAAGTGGGCACAGCTAATGGGGGAGCTAATTAACATTATTTAAGGCAAAACTGCCTGCTAGTGCAAGGTAGCAAACAGTCTTTATCTGTGGTACCAACTTCGATTAATCAATAGAAGCTTCCTGTAGAGTTTTTGAGAAGTGGTGGAGTTCAATCACACACAGAAAGGGGACAGCACGGTGGTGCAGTAGGTGCCGGCATCCCATGTGGCTCCTGGCTTCAGACTGGCTCAGCTCTAGCCGTTGTGGCCATTTGGGGAGTGAACCAGCGGATGGAAGACCCCTCTCTCTGTCCCTCTCTGTCTGTAACTCTGCCTCTCAAATAAAATAAACCTTTAAAAAAGAAAAAAAGAACACAGAAAGGAAGAACTCTGTGATCAATTAATGATGCCTGCCTTGGGCTGAGAGGGAGGATTGGCACACATTTTATATATGTATTCACCTTTTCAATAGACAGGTTAATTATGAAGCAGGCTTCTTGTTTTGGCTCTATTGCTAATCACAGCCATCCTCAGTAGGTGAAAGTTCACCAGTCTTCGGTCTAAAATCACGCAAAGCCTTTAGACTTTAATCACTTGAACTGTTGGCTTTACCACCTGTCAATGAGTCTAAGGTATAAAATCATGCACTCCTTGAAGGGAGCAAAGACCATGATTTTCATCTTGTAGTCCATGAGTTAGACCAGATAACAAATTTTGAGATACAGAAATTATACCATTTCTTAGCTCCATAAAGAGTGAGTGGTAGGAAGAAATAATTTAAAAATCTAAAAATCTGAGGCTGGTATTGTGATGCAATGGGTAAAACTGACTCTTGTAACACTAGCATCCCATATGGGCACTGGATCCTGTCCCAGCTGCTCCATTTCCGATCCAGCTCCCTGCTAATGATCTGGGAAAAGCAGTAGAAGATGACCCAAGTGCTTGGGCCCCTGCTACCCACATGGGAGTCATAGAAAAAGCTCTTGGCTCCCAACTTCAGTGTGGCCAAGCCTTGGCTGTTGTGGCCATCTGGGAAGTGAACCAGTGGATGGAAAAATATCTCTCTCTCTCTCTGTCTCTCCCTCTCTCTATAATTCTGATACTCTGATTTTCAAATAAATAAATAAATCTTTAAAAAATGAGAGAGAGAGAGAGAGAGAGAGATATCTAAAAATCTTCCTGAAGTGCAATTCCATGGTGGCTGGCTACTGCTGATAACGCCTCTCGCTAACTTTCTGTAAGGTTCTATAATGCAACTCTACATTCTGGTTCTAGACTTATTTTCTTATCACTGCAACTGTAACATTCACCTCAGAGTTTCCAAAAGCCACAGAACAGTTAGCTTAGCTTTCTATCAGAGTTGTGTGCCTGCTATTTTCATCTCCCAACCAGGTTATTTGCATCTTAAAAGTTGGTACAGATCTTACGTGTATTCTAAACGTTCCAGTGGCATGGCAAGATCCTTGAGGGTGTGGTCTTCCTTAAGGTCCTGGGTGCACGAAATAGTTGTACTCTTGCTTTCCGATTGCAACATTTCAATAAATGTTTGATTGATTCCCTGATTGAAAAGAGTATTCCACTTCCAATTCAACTCCCTGCGAACGCACCTGGGGAGCGGCAGATGAATGGCTCAAGTACTGAGCTCTTGCCACCCACATGAGGACACTGATACAGTTCCTGGTTCCTGGCTTTATCCTGTCCCAGCCCGAGTTGTTGTGACCATTTGGGGAGTGAGCCAGTAAATGTAAGATCTGTCTGTCTGTCTGTCTCTGTGCGTATGTGTGTGTGTCACTGTGCCTTGCAAACAAATAAATAAATCTTTAAATAGATCTTAACAAAGAAAAAAAACAAAGTGGTATAGTACTGTTTTCTGTTAGAAATTCATTGCATCGGAATTCTGTCTTGTCTCTATAAAGGAGGTCGCATGCTGTTGGCCAGGATTGATGGACATTGAAATAAGAGTGCATCATTCCTCTCATTCCTCTCCTGGCTTCTCTGAGGCAGCTTTGTGGGAAAGACTCAACCCTCTGACTCCAGCTCCTGAATGGTTTCTGGCATGTTATGCATAGCTAACAAAAACAGGGCCGCTCCAGACAGATATTCCTAGGTATATTTTATAGCTATAAATTTTAGTTAATAATCACAAATGTAATACTTCAAAGCCTTATGGGAAAAGATTTGATTTATGAACACTTTTCCTCAATATTGAAAAACTACCTCAATATTTTGTAACCCAGTAAAATAATTTTAATAAAATTGGATACTGTACACATTTTTTGAACTATGGATTAAAATTAAATTAAAGCCAATTCTAACCCACACTTTATTCATTTACTTTTGTTCTAACTAAGACCATAAATGATTTAAAGGGAGAAAATTGAGAAAGGGCAGATGTAGGTGAAGTGAAAGTAAATATTGGCCTTATTAGTAAGCCAAGTTTACATAAGAATTGTTAAATATGAAAGAAAAGAAAACAACTTTGCTTAGCAACTACTAATAGGCAAGTAGAAATGTAATTTTACAAGATATTGATGATTATGAAGAGAACTTACTCTTCGAACCACAACCAAATTACAGAAGTAGTAAAACAGTTTTAATTCTGGATGTGAAAGTATGGGGTTTGTTCTCTCTCTCTCCTTCTCACTCCTGAATTGAGCTTAATGTACTGGGGATTTGGTTTCTTATTCAAAACAATAGATGTACGACCAAATGTGGAATGGAATCTTGGCACACAACATGCCAGCATACAGACACCGTTTTCAGATGCTTCAGGACTTGGTACCCTGTGCCCTCCTCCCCAGCAGCCCAACCTGAGAGTACCAGCGTGAGGCCGTGCATCAGAACCCCTGGCCGAGGAACGCAGGGGCTCTGGTTTTTCTTCAGCTACCTGATGCCACCCAATACACACAGCCTGTGCACATGCCATGCCTTGTTGCTGGTGACACTCTTCCCTGCCTGTCTCACCTCAGTAGCTTCTGTGACAGTACTTCAAGTAGCTCAAGACAAAAATGGAATTAAAAGATAGGTTTGTTTGGATGCAAAAGACTTTAGAAGTCCACACATAGTTTAAAAAAAATATCTTTCAATGAATTTTTGAAGACCCCTCCTATGCATAGATTTCAAACATTTTTTGTACCAAAAGAAATATCTTTCAATACAATTTTTTCCTGAAACTTTTGAAGTATCTTCAGGATTATCCATTAGACACTGATTATTGGCCAGGTACCCCAACACACACACACACACACACGCACACACGCACACACGCACACAACCCTTTGGCTGAGTTAAGGACCTGTCCTGGGTGTTCTCTCTCACTCCATGCTTGCCTCTGTCCCTGCTGGTGAAGCCTGTGTTAGCATTTGTTAGCTTACTTAGTTTTCTCCACACTCACTCCTTGAGAACAGAGAAGATTTAAAAGAATATTTTTCATTTATCTGAGAGACAAGAGAGAGAGAAAATGGTGCAGGCTCATACCTGCTGATTCACTCACCAAGTGCATGCAGTGGCCAGGATTGGGCCAGGCTGAAGCCCAGAGCCGGAACTCAGTCCTGCTCTCTCATGTGGGTGGCAGGAACCCGATTACGTGAGCCATCTCTGTTGTCTCCCAGGATCTGCATTAGCAGGAAGCCAGAATCAGGGGATGGAGGCAGGCAGGTGTGGAACCCAGGCCTTCTGACAGGGAACACAGGTCTCTTAATCACCAGGCCAAATGCCCATGGGTAGAGCGAGGGAGATGTGTGAATGGACACACTACGCCACCATCTAGCCCAGCACCTGGCGTCCTGAAGAAACCACACACGTGTTCATTTAGTCCGTAAAATGCATTCAAAATTCTGCAGCAATACTGAGTAAGTGAATCCAGTTCCATCACTAGGATAGTAACCCTTCAAGGCTAAGAACTCTGTGTGACTTGTTATTAACCCTCAGGGCCTAGGGCAGTCTTTTGCACTAAAGTTTTAAAGAAATACTTGCTGGAGGGATACAGTATTGTTACTTTCAAGTATAATGCATCATTGTAATAAGGCCCTGGGTATTGCCTGACTAGTAAGAGCCGAGACAGAAGGAAGCTGGTTCTCTCCATAAACTGGTCTGTACGTTTTATATAAATTTTTGATCAAGACTTTTAAGCCAGAGTTCCCAGAACTTGCCTGCCAGTTAGAATCTTTGAGTGCATTTGCTAACAATGTAGCTTGCTAGTTCCCATCGGAGACCCACTGAATCGCCGACACCAGGAGCTGGGGTGGTTGTGTTTCTTCAGTTTCCTGTGACTTGGGGTGTTCCCAGAGAAAGCTGTTTGACCTAGGCACGTCGATGGTCACATTTTGCATTCATAATTATGAATCGGCCCTTTCCTTCAGACTACAGAGAGTGCAGTCTCGCTTAGTCCGTCACAATGATGCCAAATGCTGGCAATTCTGTGAGTTCAGCAGCCGGGTTCCGCTGACCACGCGTTAAACAGTGGTGTTTACCAGCGACAAAGGATTCTATGTGTGTCATCCCAGGCCACAAAAATCTCTTACCCTTTTTAATTGGCTGTGGGGACTCTTGCTGAGAGCAGTTTTGTACACTTCATTGTCACGTGTGCCTGTCAAACACCAGAGCTGGGGCCCGTGGTTGACGTAAAGGTCGCACGACTGCTTGAGACACGTCCGTCCCATGCTGGAGGACGTGGTAGGAGCCCTGCCTCCTCTACTTCCCATCCACCTTCCTGCTAATACACCCCTTGGGAGGCCGCAGGTAGCAGTGGAGTGCGTGGAGCCCTGCCACCCACGTGGAATTCCTGGCTCCTTGGTCCTGCCCTGGCAGTTGAAGGCCTTTGGATGGATTCTCTCTCTCCTTCTGCCCCTCAATCTCTCTGCCTTTCAATAAAAACAAAAATAAATTTAAAAATAAATAATTTTTTTAAAAACCACAGGTGTGTGTTTACTTGATAATAAAGAATGTTTAGTTAGCAAGTTAAAAAATAACATAATCAAGCCAGGACTTGAGAATGTCAGCCTTCCACTACCACAATTGCTTTTTAAAAATTGTTTTGACTATTTCCGGATCCAGCAGGACGCTCCGAATCAGCCCTTCACCCAAGATCTGGTCACTTCTACAAACATCACACTTGCTTTCGGCCCTGTGCTCTGAACGTGGCCACAGGTTTGTGACAACTCCCTGCTGCCACCATTAAGTAGATGAAGAGGAACAAAGGCCAGCAGCCTTCCGGCATTAAGGAGCGAGGTAACCTACAGAAACACACAGGAGACAGAACAAACAAGGAAGAACGAACTAATGAACAGGACAGGAAACCAAACCAGAAAAACAAACAGGCAGAGAAAGCAGCAGGCCATAGAACAAAGGAGCGCAGTGACTCCTCAGAGCTGGGAGCCTGGAGCTCACCTGGGGCCCACCTGCCGGCCAGGTGCAGGGAGGAAGCTGGGGCTGAAGCCTTTTGTGGGCCCCAGCTCCCTCTCCTGCATACCCTGACCGAGGAAGGGGGTAGAGCAAGCAGGAGAGCCGCGGACCTGCCTCCTTTTCCCAGGCCAGAGACCCGTAAACACTTTATTATTAAGAGCCTGGAGACAGGGCAGCTGCAGAAGACTTAGGGAATCTAGAATGGCCATAGGATGAAAAGACAGCGTCTGCTTCCTTGCACTGGGTTCAACTCTAGCCATGTGAGAGGGGAGGATGACACCGAGTGACTGTTGATAAACATTTGTAATTTGCTTGCAGTACAAAAATCCTTTCTTCAAGGGGTGCTGTGTGTGACAGAAGGAACCTCAACAGAATGGTTTTATTAGCGCATGTTTCCCAAACGCTCATTTGAGAGCTATTCAGGGTGGGGCAGAGGTGTGGATGGGAAACTTGCTGGGGAGTATCTGAAAAGATCGATTCTTTTAAAAAATGCACACAATGAATTTGCTGCTTTCTGACTTATCTATAGCCGTGGTACCCAGACTCTATTTTCCTAGTGAAATTATATTTGTACTGTTTGAAAACACTCTCGTAAATTTTCTTAGGAAAAACCTTCAAGGTAAGTTAGAATCATTTCTAGTTCCTCGATCTTACATTGATCAGAGGGAAAAATGTTTTTCATGGCTAAAGAGGCAGAAGTAAGGTTGATACAACAAAATCCATGAAAGCCATGGAATGTATTGTGTGTTTCCAAAAGATGAGGCTCACACCTGGCTCTGCCATTCCTAGCAGCCAATGAAAATCGGGAAGCTGCCAGGTACAAGATCCAGAATCTACATGAAAGCAAAAACAAGCCAGTTCCCCAACAAAGAACAAAGCTATGGTTAACGAGACCAGGGAGAATTGGCTCCATTGGCTGCCCGGAGGAAGGATCCTGAGTAATGGCGTGGAAAGTGTCTGCACAGCGCCCTCCTGATAAATATCTCGGCCTCCTTGCCTGATTTTTAATTTAACCTAACTTTCTAAATTGTGCTCATTACTGCAAGAACTTTAAATCTGCCTCGGAGCAAGATTAGGGCAGGTGGGTAAGCGGAGAGATGGAAAACGAGTCTGTGTCGGATGTGTGTTTGGTTTAGCAGTTAAGATACCACTTGGGATGCCAGAATTCCACATTGGGGTGCCAGGTTCAAGTCCCAGCTCTTCTCTTGATTCCAGGGTCCTGCTAATGTGCACGCTGGGAGGCAGCAGGTGCTGATTCAAGTATCTGGGTCCCTGCCACCCTCATGGACATCTGGACTGAATGCCTGGCTCCTAGCTTTGGCGTGGCCCTACCTAGCTGTTGTGGGCATTTGGGGAGTGAACCAGCAGATGGAAGATCTTTGTCTGTGTCTGTCACTGTATCTGTCTCTTTTTCTCTGCCTGTCAAATAAAAATAAATAAATGAATACACCTGTGTGAAAGGACAAACCAGCTCTTGGAGACCCATTTTTTTTTTTTTTACTCACTTTAATAAGTATCTGTTCAGCCTCCCTGTATTGCTTTTTTTTTTTTTTTTTTTTTGACATGCAGAGTGGACAGTGAGAGAGAGAGACAGAGAGAAAGGTCTTCCTTTGCCTTTGGTTCACCCTCCAATGGCCGCAGCGGCCGGTGCGCTGCGGCCAGCGCACCGCGCTGATCCGATGGTAGGAGCCAGGTGCTTCTCCTGGTCTCCCATGGGGTGCAGGGCCCAAGCACCTGGGCCATCCTCCACTGCACTCCCGGGCCACAGCAGAGAGCTGGCCTGGAAGAGGGGCAACCGGGACAGAATCTGGCGCCCTGACCAGGACTAGAACCTGGTGCCCCGGCCAGGACTAGAACCCGGTGTGCCGGCGCCGCAAGGCGGAGGATTAGCCTACTGAGCTGCGGCGCCGGCCCTGTATTGCTTTTTGAAGGAAAACTTAGAGAAGACCTTCTTCACTTTGCAAACGAGTCCTTTTGGATTTCCACACCAGAGAAATGTAGAGCTGTTGCTTTTGTAGCCCTGAGAGGTCGGAGCCCACGCCTGTGGATATTGAAGGAAAAAAGAGGTTCCATCCATCTCTCTCAGTTCATGCCGACCTTTAAACAGAACACCCCGAAGGGAACAGCTTGCAACTTGAACTTCTGCAAAATAGACTTTTTCCCTCCTTCTTAGCCATTTGCTCTTTTCCCAGACCTGCCTTGTGTTTTCCTGGTTGTGTGCCTTAGCCTGAGTGAGCATCTGCCTGTGGAATGCTCTTTGCTTCCTGCCCCACCCCCGGGGTTTGCCTATAGAAACCATATTCATTGTTCCCAGGCCAATCCAAAAGCCAGGTCTTGCAGGAAGCCCTGCCTCATTGCCCATAGACCAGTTTTCCTGTCCAAATCTAGCCAGAGTCCTTGAACATAGAACAAGAACATATTCCACATTGCATTATTTTCCCATTTAGAGCAAAAGTTCCCCGAGCCTTTTGTTACGACTTCCTGTAAATCTTTAATTATTTCAACATAAAAAGTTAAGTTTTATAAGAACCCTCCTGCCCCTCAAATAGAGCCCTAAAATTAAAAAATATCCCCAGGGTGTTCGTCTTTACTTACGCTTTCTCTAAGCCTCCCCGGGTGCGAAACAGTAACTGTTGCTGAGTGTTGGGCCCTGCATGAGGGGTTGTGGAGTGGCTGGCCATGAATAAAAAACCAAGCAGTACATGCACATGGGTAGAAAAGGGGGTTTTAAACTTAGAAAATCAGGGTTTGGGTCAAAGCTTCCCTTCCTACTCTGGAAAGTTTTGGGAAATTCCTGTAGTAACTCTTTTCTTTAAAACTTTTTAGGGGCTGGTTTTGTGGCGTAGTGGGTAAAGCCGCAGCCTGTGATGTGTGATGCTGGCATCCCATGTGGGCACCAGTTCAAGTCCCAGCTGCTCTACTTCTGATCTAGCCCACCAATGGCCTGGGAGAGCAGAAGAGGATGACCCAAGTGTTTGGGCCCCTGCACCCATGTTGGAGGCCTGGGGGAAGCTCCTGGTTCTAGAGCTTGTGGCCATCTGGGGAGCGAACCGGTAGCTGAAATATCTCTCCCTGTCTCTCCCTCTCTCTTTGTAAACTCTGACTTTCAAAAGAAATAAATAAGAATTTTAAAAAAAAGAAAAAAACCCCTCTTTTTAGCTATGTGCTTTATTTGGGGAAAAGGGAGAGAGAGAGAAAATATTCATGTATTAGTTCACTCACCAAATGCCTGCCACAGCTGGGACTGGGCTGAGACCAGCACCAGGAGCTGGGACCTCAATTTCACTCTCCCCTATGATTGGTAGGAACCCAATTACTTGAGCCATTCTTGCTGTCTCCCAGGGTCTGCAGCAGCAGGAAGCGGGAGTCAGGAGCTGGAGCTGGGTGTCTAATCTAGGCACTCCAATATGAGACTGCAGGCATTTTACCTGCGAGACCACACACCTGCTCCCTGCTTGGCTCTGTAAGCCTCCATTTTCGTTTGTCTGCTAGGAGTGATAAGTCATTTCACAGGATTATTGTGAGGATTAAATGAGATAATGAATGTGCTAGCATTTCATTAACTCTAAGCACTTTCTCAGTGTTAGTTATTATGAAGATCAATGCTAAAGCCATTGTACACATAACCTTTGGAGTTGTTCTTGGTGGCAGCAGGTTGTAGGTGGTACAATTCTAAGGAAGTTGTGGCTTTGACATCATTTTCTAAGTCCTTGTCACACATCACGACATTCTGGAAGTACTTTGTTTGTTCTCTGCCTCCCAACAGTTCCCCAAAGGACCTGTTCTACCCTCCCCAGTAAGACTTACAAATATAAGGAAGAATAAAAACCTATAACTCCTTCATACGGCTGATGCTCCACGGAGTTTAGAATGAAACTGGGTGTTGATGGTTAAATTTTTCAATTTGATTTATGTGCTGAATATCCGTATTCTTGTATAAAACATTTATATGAAGCCAAACCTTGCCTTGTGAACATCAACTCTTGAGTAGCCTGTTTTTAACCAAGGTCTTAGAGCAATGAGCTCAGCTCTACGAGGGGTCTTTGAAAGGTTCATGAAAATGCATATTATGAAAAAATTACGTGCAGACTTAAAAAAAATTTTGCGCCAAAATCAACTGATCTCTTAATGTTATTTTCCCACAAACTTTTTAAAGTGCCCCCTTGTATTAGTACACATCTAGAAACTGGAAAATTGGTAGGACCTGTATTTTAGGAGGAGACAATGAGAAGCCTCCTGGGAAGTAACTTCTCAAACCAAGGGGTTGCAGCTGACAGGTTGGTTCCTGCAATGATGGCAGACCATTCTGGGTCTCATTCAGTTCGTCTCTGATTTAGGCTCACACTGTCACTTTAACAGGGGAAAGATATGCAAATTCCTGAATTAGCACAGACAAAGGCGAGGAAAGGCAAGTCAGAGGTGCTTTATGAATTCACTAGCAGAGTGCAATGGAAAGAGGAGGAGGCAGCTTGGTATCTTTTCCTTTGTGACTCAGCCTGCAGGAAGGCAAATTAAAGCAAGGGTTAGAGACTCTGCCACACTTCAGGAGGAACTGATGACCTCCCTGGTTTGACCCGAGACTCCTGTGGCTGACGTTAGAAGCAGGAGACCAGGATAAGTACCTGGCTCCTGCCATCAGATCGGCGCAGTGTGCCTGCAGCGCGCCGGCTGCGGCGGCCATTGGAGGGTGAACCAACAGCAAAGGAAGACCTTTCTCTCTCTCTCTCTCTCTCTCACTGTCCACTCTGCCTTTCAAAAAAAAAAAAAAAAAAAAAAAAAAAGAAGCAGGAAGCAGAAGGGGACCACCGTGGCCAAGGAGTTGACCCAGTGTCCTGGGTCACCGCTGACATAAGGCAGACCCTTGTGATTGGTTCGTGTTGTAGAGCACGTGAGAGACACACCCTCGAGACACCCTGAATTTCAGGAAGGAAGAGCCGGAGCTGCCTTGGTTCTCTGG
Source organism: Oryctolagus cuniculus (assembly GCF_964237555.1). Lineage (NCBI taxonomy): Eukaryota > Metazoa > Chordata > Mammalia > Lagomorpha > Leporidae > Oryctolagus > Oryctolagus cuniculus. Next base: position 97,312,744 of record NC_091435.1, read on the forward strand.
GTAGGGACCAGCCAGACAAACGCTATTTTGTTTCTCCTGACGCAACCCTCTCAAACCCCACTCCCAGAGTAGATCTTGGGGACACATGTGTTACTCCTAAACCCCATGGACCAACTCCTTTCCATGATCTGACCCCACCCGTGCCACTCGCTTTCCAATGAAAGTCACCTCATTCTCTTCTTCCTCTTTAGCTCCCGTCTCAACTACTTCTTTCATCTTCACCACTTGTGCCAGGAAAGGAGGTAGAAGGGCCTGGAGGGAAAGTATCCTGCTCTGAGTGGAAACCAGGAATTCCCTTTCCTATGGAAACAAAGTTGTGCAGCCTGTGGCTTCCAACAACTCAGAGAATTCCAGGGGAGCCCCAGTGTAGGCTACACGGTTTTGTTGCCATCTAGCCGTTACTACACAGCTCATCCAAGCCTTACTCTCAGGAGCCTATACAATTTGTCTTCCAACCAATCGGTTTATGCAGCAGTCCCCACTAGACTAGAGTTCTGCAAGAACTTGCCTCACTGATGTTCTATTCCGTAAGAGGAGCTCAGTTAAAACTGGTTGAATTATATAATCTAGAGAGCGTCTATTTTAACCAACGCAGCCTTGAACCCCAAGAGTCTCCCTTTTCAGTCCAACATGACCCAGATGACTAAACTCAATCTTATGTTTTTTTTTTCTTTCTTTTTTTTTTTTTTTTTTTTTTTTGGCAGGCAGAGTGGACAGTGAGAGAGAGAGACAGAGAGAAAGGTTTTCCTTTTGCCGTTGGTTCACCCTCCAATGGCCACTGTGGCCAGCGCGCTGCGGCCAGCACACCACACTGATCCGATGGCAGGAGCCAGGTACTTATCCTGGTCTCCCATGGGTGCAGGGCCCAAGCACTTGGGCCATCCTCCACTGCACTCCCTGGCCACAGCAGAGAGCTGGCCTGGAAGAGGGGCAACCGGGACAGAATCCGGCGCCCCGACCGGGACTAGACTGATATAACAAGCTACAAGGGCAATTAACGTGCTGTCCCATGATGTGGTTAAGTGATATACTCAGTGGCATTTTTCTTCCATCTCCACTGAGTTCAATAGTTAGGATTTCTATTGTGCTAAAAATAACAAAAGTAGTATTTGGAAGAAATCAGAACAGACGAGCTGATAAATTATTTATAGCGATTTCTTGCAGTCTGCCAATCTGTTTTGTAATGTTGTAGAATCTTAATTTTTAATGAAGGAACCTATGAAAATCTGCTAGGGGAAAACACACAACTCTTAACTGAAGTCACAGGACAGTCCCCTCCCAAGTCCAGCTTCATGCTTTCCCATCACCTCCCCTGGCATTCACCTCCAGTTGACCCTCCCCGGTCAACAGCAAGGGGAGTTGGTTAGTACAAAACCTGAGTAAGACAGGAAAGGTGGGGTGAGAGAGAGAAGCCCAGCTCTGAAAGGGCATAAAACAAACCACCTTGGGGGACTATTGTGAGCCATTTCAAAGGTCTGTTTTGACTAATGCGCTGTGCTATTCAATCTGTTGTGTCTGTTTTCCATTAAAAAAAATAATTTGGGGGGTGGATTAAGAACAATGAGAGAGTATTAGTGAATACAAATAGGTGAGAGATGAAAGCAAGCCTTCTGGGACAGCCACAGCAGATACACCTAAGTGGACCTTTGGTCCATCCCACTGTTACTGCTCATGCTTTGGCGAAAATGCATTGGACTTGAAGTGGACTGGCTCACTGATTAGATTGCCCAAGTTGTTGAGGCAAATCCAATAGATCTGCTCATTGTATTTCATCCAGCCCCTTCCTCATTCTCTTGTTCCTAGAAGAGGAAGGCAGTATTTTGTGAATTTTCTAATTGGCAATAGCTATTTCTTCAAAAATTGGTTTTCACCAACCTCTTTTGGAAAAAAGTTACATAATTTTAAATCGAATATATATATTTTTAATGGTTGGGGCTCTTCTCTTATGAGTTATGGATACAGTACTTGAACAATCAAAGCCTTATTATCTATAAGCGTCTTGATACAGACATTACAAGAGGGAACTCCAAAAATTCTTTTAGTTCCCTTTGTCCACGAACTTTTTGAAGTACCATCCTATGCATTATGTGTTCAGTTGTCAAATATTAGAACCTACACAACCTTGCGAATCACTTGCTCTGAAGTCCCCACTCAGCAGTTAAGGCAAATGTAGCCCAAAAAGGTTAAATGCTTGCTCCAGCTCCCACAGTGGCCAGTGACAGCTCTCACTTGGTGGTCACGTGGGTTTTGAATCTGTACCATCCCCTCTACTGCACTCTGCTCTATTCCCTGCAATTCTCACTAGAGAACTCCATGCAAGTTCTGATCCAAAGCAACTATCCCCAAGCAATTACTTATCTTCTTCCAGAACCCTGTTGTTTTAATCACTAGTAAGTGACTTTCTTCAACAAAATTAGGAAGGCACTAGATGGAAAAGAGTAATACATTTCTGACAGTGGGGCTTTCAACTGAAAAACAGAATGTAGCAAACCACTCCTAACACATTTAAGGAAAAGAGGGCAAACCAACCGGTGTGGAGAGCGGAAGAGCTGAGCTGCATTGAGTTGTAGCTGAGGCGAGGGAGAAAAACTTCCTTTATGAATGGGGAGGAGAGGAGTTGTGATCTGTATAAAATACTAAATCATTTTCACCAGACAAAACAGAGTCTAACCTAGCAAGCAAGAACGCTATGAATCACTGGCTGGTAGAAGGTGAAATGTCGCTTGATACTCAGGACTAGAAAACTGTGAGCAGAAATTACTGTTGTAAAATAAACTTTGGGTGGTGTTGCAACACATTAGAGACGGGTGGAGATGGCTAGAAAATTCTTAATGGCTCAAATTCCTGCAGCCTTGGCGAAGGGCTTTATGAATTAAAATCTAAATCTATTATGCTGTCCCTGTTTTGCGATATGCTATAACTCGCTGGATAATGATCTAGACTACAGAGTTGCCAATTAAGTTGATAATACGGTAAATTGGGATTTCATTTCAATGCAAATTTATTTTAAGAGATGACTAGAGCCTCACTCTTTTTCTACTTTGCCATGTACTGAGCTAAACTTGGAAAAAATGAACAAATAAAGTAACATTTTCTATGGATTAAAACAGGATAGAAATAAAAAATTGAATTACTATAGCTCATCTAAAATACTTTTTGTACTTTTATTAGGAAGATTTTCAAGCATATAGTAAAATAATAGAGAACTGAATAATAAATACCCACGTATTCATCACTTGGTTTAATAACTTTTAATATTTGCTTCACATACTTTTTTCTGCTGAAATTTTTCAAAGTAATTGGACATCATGACATGTCACCTCTAAACCCTTTAAGTGTTTAATAAGAATATTTTCTACATAAGAACAATTCCCAGTATCACAAGTAATATAATTAATAAACATTTCTTCATATTGCCTAAGAACCAATTCATACTCAATTTACTCCCTATAAATTTTATGGCTGACTCTGTTCAAACCAAGACCCAATTAAGACCACACATTACATTTGGCTGTTAGGATTCTTAAGTTTCTTCAACTCCAAATCAATCCTGCCCAACCCCTCCCCCTTCCCATGAATACATCTTTTCTCACCTCACATGGCTCTGACTTGTTGAGGAGAGCAGGCCAGTTGTCCCACAAAATATTGTTTTCTGGTGGTCGCTTAACTTTTTCTTCTATTCCCAGGGTTTCCTATAAACTGGGAGTTGGGCCTGGAGCCCTGATTAGGCTCAAATTAAACATTCTGGGGCAGGAATGTTTCAGAGAAGAGCTAACATTTCCACCCCGACATGTAGACCCGAGAAAAGCAACAGCACCTCATCACCAGGAAGGCTTGCCGCAAGGATGTTCATACCACTTTATTTCTGGTCCCTCCAGATTTGCTTCACTCCCAATTGGAAGCAACATAAATATCCACCACGAGAATAATGGATGAATAATAAAATGTAAAATATCTATACAATGGAATACTAGTTAGAATTAACTAGTGATGGATATATCAATATGGATAAATCTTAACAGCATTATATGGAAAGGAAGAAGCTATTCACAAAACTGTGCCTACTGTATGATCCCATTTATTGGAAGTTCAGGAAGCCACACTATTCATCTATGCTATGAGAAACATGACTTTGTGACTTGGGGCACAGGGGAAATGGAAGACCCTAGAGGGGCCCTGGAGAAATCTTTGGGATCATAGAAAAGTTCTACATCATGGTTTGGGGATGGTAAGCTGGTACATGCATTTCTCAGAACTAATTGAACTACTTTGGCTTTTACAGTATGTAAATAATACTGCACCCGAGGAAAAAATTAGGTGAAACTGGGCTCCATGTAGCCTTTCTCAGGAGGCACATGGTGTCAGGTGAGCCCATTGTTAGTGACAGTGGGACTGATTGAGAGAAAAACATACGCGTGTTGAACTTATTAATCCTAAAACAAATCTGACTTAGAGCATGGTGAAAATGTCCCGATCCTGACCCTAGACACCTTTTAAAGGTGGGCTGATTCTTTCTCTTCAAAATTCGACCAAGCCCTCTGAAAACGTAAAGGTTGCTTTCTCTTGTGGGAATGGATAGACGGGAAGGACCCTCTCACATAATGCTAAGGAGTAGGGGACACAGAGGATGGGGAAGGCGCCCAGGGACCCTCCCAACCCCCAGGTCCCAAAGCCCACGGCGGAAAGGAGGGCCGAGGAGCCGGGCTGATGGATATCTGCTCTGATGAGATTTCCATCCAGGGGATGTTGCAGCTCCGGCCTCCCCGCAGCCACACTGAAACCGCCCTGGGCTTCTGATCAGGGAACCGAGCACAGGGAGGGCTGGGGAAGCAGGGCCAGCCCTGGCCAGCCGGAGCAGCTGGACGGGGCTCCCTGCTCCTCAGGGCGAGGGCCTGGGTGTCCTCTGCTGGCTGTGACAATCCGAACGCTCACTGAAGGGTTTGGTCCTCGTGCTTCCCAGAGGAGTTATCACTTCCGTGACAGCCATTTAATCACGCACCATGTAGCTGAACGGCACTACACAAAGAGAAATGTGGACATCCCCTAGGGGGCTGATGGTTTGCAATGGCAAGTCTTCCCTTGAGAGAGTCGCAGGTACAAAATCCCAATCTTTGAGAACTGCTTTCACAGGGTGGGCTTGGGGTGCAGAGGGCGCTTCACCACAGGTTTCCTCAAATAGTTCACCTCTCAGAGGGGTCCCGAGAGTGACCAGCCTTCCGCTCCCCCTCTGCCAGCTGAAACACAGGCCGTATGGCCAAGCTACACCCAGCTACACTTCAGGAGACTGGATGGGACTTATGATCTCCGTGTGAAGTGTGCACAGTCTTCTTCCTATTTCGTATTCCAGTGTCTTAAAGCTGCAACTTTCCAAAATTCTCCATACAGAAAGGTAAGGGAGAATGATTATTACATCTTTATTGAGTGAGGACATGCTCTATCCTGACGTTAAACTGTAAATCAGAAAACAGGATATTGTCTTGCTGGACCAGAAATGAATGATTAATGTGCACTAAATCATTGTAGCCTCACTAGATTTGATCTATTTTTGACTCACTTGATCTATTTATTTACCCACTTATACTCTGACTGTGTCCAAAATATACTGGAAATGTATAAGTAATTTCGAAAGATAAAAGGAGTTGCACAAATCACAATAGAAAGAAGATAGAGAGTTGGAAATAAACCAAAGCAAAGATGAACACATAACCTTATATGCTGCACCTGTAAGGTACTGGAGACAGGCACAGATTTAGCTGTGAGCTCCTTGGTGACTAAAAACAAAAGGAAAATGCAATACATAAACATAACAAGATGTCCATCAGACAGCAACCAAATGTTTCTCAGGAGAAATTCACCTAGTGGATTCTCATGAAGAAGACAGACTGCAATGAGAAAGCTATTTTCCTATTCCTGCTGCAGCTAGTGAGTCTGGGTTAAGTACTTCTGATGATGTATCGCAGGACGTGGGTAAGGTCAAAGCTAAATTTAGTAAAAGCAATCAGACAAGGAATCCATGTACCTTCCCCGCAAAGAAAGTATGGTTTAAACATGTAGCCTCTTGGTTGCTGGATGGCTTCGGAGGAGTGGACGGGCAGCATATCCTTCAAGCTGTTCTCCTTGAAGCTCCCTTGACCATTTTTCTTGAGTTCTTTATACTTGTACATTGGATAAGAGATAGAGAGCGGCAAGTTTAAGGTTGTATCCTCCAAAAGAGAGTGGCATAGCAACCTGTCTTTTACTGAGCACTTACTATGTGCCAAAAAAACCTAAGTACTTGGCATGTTCTATCTCATTATTATCATGATAGCATTCTCATGTTTACAGATGAGAGCTACTTGGTATAAAAGAATAAAAAACGAAGCAGTCTGACCCCGCTGTGTTACGTGGACTTCAGAAGTGTGTCGATGGTAGGTGGCTGGCATGGGGCAGAGCTTTGAGAAGGAAGATTCCTCAAACTCAGGAGTCGGAATTCGCCCATCCCACCTCTGCACAAATTGAACCTTGTCCATTTCCTAACAGCCGTAAAGCTATCTGGGGGAATCAGTCAGACAGACATAAGGAAGTGATAACCACCCATCTTTACACGATAGCTCTCCAGAGTATGGCCAAATATGTGTCTTCCCAATCCGAAGAGTTCCCACAACTCTGTCATCTACCCTGATCGATTTTAGATTCTTTCCTATGAACCTAAAAATGCAATCAGTACTCTGCTAGGGTGAGTCGGCCTTGATAGGCATGCACATTTATCTTTCGTCAGCTTCTCCCAAAGTGTGCTCCCTTGTCCCACAGCACCAACCACCTGGGGACTTAGAAAATATAAACCAGGCGCTGTCTCAGACCTGCTGTTTCAGAAATTCAGGGAGTGGGACCCAGTAACCCACATGTCAACATGTCTCCAGGTGATTCTGATATGACCCAAAGGTGGTGAACCGCTACGCTGAACCACGGTAGGACAAGGAACTAAAGCAGGACATGCTGAGACCTCTCAAGAAATAGAAGTGTGCGGACATTGCAAGGGAGCTTGGCAATGATCTTCTAAGGCCAATTACCTTTCTTACACGAAAGAAAACTGAAGTTCAGAGAGCTGGGGTAGCTGGCCTGAGACCACACAGCAAGGTAAGAGAGGAAAGGGACTTGGCCCTCATTTTCCTGAGTTGAGGTCCACGGTGCCTTTTTTCTTCCTCTGTCTCAGTGATATTTCTTTTAGTGGTGATGTTCTTCCCACTCTTTCCCAGGGTGTCTCTGTGGTTGGACACTTACACAAATGGTCACTGCACTCCTTTTCCTGAGTCTTTGTCTTGTGTTGATGGGATCCACCTAGGAAAATGAATGAGCGGGCTCTAGCACAGGTGATTCACGCTTTCCTATAATCCCGTCTGCATACACTGAAAATGCAGCAAGCCACGGAACACTCTTTCCATGTCCTGACCTCACCGTCTGCGTGCTCGCACGAGGACTTACAGTCTGTTCCCTCAGGAACCATAGGCAGAAACTTCTAGGCATTAGTCAGAGGGCTCATCAGGATATGCAGAAATCCTAAGTGCCACCTTTGAGGACGTCTAGCTTTTTGAGTTCTTCTGAAAGTTTAACCATATATTAACCCGAGAAGACAAGCCCCCTCGTTTTCATATGCTGCAGTTTTCTTGTCTCAAAACAATACCTCTCTTAAATACATGCTATGCAAATGAAGTAAAAGGAGCTAATGTTCAGCTGGTGCCTCACGGCTTGTGCACACTCCCTCCCTCTTTCCTGGCCTTGATGGGGTTAAAATCTGATAGGTGTTGGGAGGGACAATGTGATTATTAGCAAGTCTTCTGAATACAAGCACAGGCAGTGCCCATCTGCCCTAGAAGAAGTCGCCAGCTGATGTGGCCCCTGAGGTTTTCCCTGGGGTTGTCCTAAGGGATTTGCTCTGGTCTGTGTTCCTTGGACTCACACATGCTAACCTTTCCTCCCTCGGCGTCCTTCCTGGGTCGTGGGAGAGTAGGTGATGAGCCCCACCAAAGACAACGAGGAGGTCACTCATCTGGCCTCGGGAGAACGCACATCAAAGGGACTAGTTCTGTGTGATGCTCTTGGGGTAGGTCAATAATTTTTAGACCAGTAGTCCAGGTGCACTTTGAACAAAAGAAATCTGATCACATGGTTTTCCAGTGGCATATTTTGGGTGAGTGCTAGTGGATAAAAATAGTTCCTTGACTTTTCTTATGATGGCTCAAAGTCTACAAAGTTCAAGCATGAATTTTGTATTTTGAAAAAAAAAAAAAAAAAGAATGCATGTTTTAAAACTATAGAAATTGGACTTCCTACTACGCTGGGGGTGAGGCTTGCCTATCCTAAAAGACGGTCTACAAAGCCTCCCCCATCATTTCACTCACTTTCTGTTTTGGAAATGTACTTTCCTAGGTGACATTTTCTATTTAAAAATGTGACACGGACCAAAGTGTGTTTTTAACCACCTGACCTGCAAATGCAGTTCTTCAGCTACCATGGGGATTTCTTAATATTCACCGTGCAATCCACAGAAGTAGGAGATACTAGGAGGCACAGCAAACTACAGAGGTCTGTGGAACTCACTGGGGCTCTCCATTGGATGTGCCAGAATTCTTCTGGCGATGTCGTCAGTGGTCCCACTGTCTCGGCCTGGTTCACAGAGGCAGTTCGTTTTTGGTTTTGTTTTGGTACGTGTGTCAGGGTGTGCGTGCCTCAGAGCGGGGCCTCTCCAAATGTTTTCAAGCCCTTATTGCTTGCTCCGCACTGGTCCGGTTATTTAAAAGGTGCCACTCCCTGATCAAACCCTGAAAGTTTGTTTTTTGCTGCTTTATGATGGAAACATGCTGCTCAGACACGAATATGATTTACAGAAAGGCAACAGAAATAGATGGGTGGTTATTCAGGTCCCGGAGACGACGGGCAAAGAAAATCACCTTTGCGAGGGAGGGTTAACTTTCTCAGAATCAGATATTGGTCCGAGCTTCAGTTTCAGGCCCCCACCGGGCCGCCAGGAGGGCAGAGCGCGAGGGAAGCGCGATGCTGGAGATAGTCGGTGGTTTCTCATGCAGTTCTGTTTACGGCGGAGAATGGCTCAGATTCATGGGGTGGCTCATCTGTTTGTTTCCCAGGAGTGTCCTCCTCATCAGGTACAAATGACTTGTTGTTCCCCCTGTGCCGTCTGCCTCCTTGGTGACGGATAGACGAGAACTGTTCCCTGTGCTCTGGGACTCTAATATGATCTGGGTCGTGCTGGTGGCAGGAGGGGAGGGCGGCGAGGGGAGGACGGGCACGGAGGGGAACTGTGGTCTTTCTTGGAAAAGAAAGTGTGTTTGTGTTCTAGGGCCGGTGCCCTTCTCTCACAGCCGCTATAATATTGATCTCGCCACGATGCGGGCTGCGGCGTTCACATCACCCTCGTCAGGGGGAAAACGAGCCCCAGGGAAATGGAGAACTCGGTATTTTCTTCTGATGAAGCAACTCTGGGAAACAGAATATGAGCAGGAGGGCGAGGGCGGGGGCGGGGACTCCGCGGCGGCCAGTCCCAGGGCAGATGCGGGAGCAATGAATCGCGATCCCTGTGGCTTTTACAGCTCTGCTCCAACCAAGGACTTGCAGGCTCGCCGGTACATTAGTCAAAATCGCCCTGTGAGGGGAGGCGATCTCAGGATACATATTAAGCAGGAGGAAATTGAGGCAAGAAGATTAGCAACTTACCCCGATTCCCATGCTAATACCCCTGGCGGAGCCCGGAGCTCACAAAGCCCTATTTATCCGCACTGAGCTGCGGGTTGGATGGATAGCCACTGCACCGCACTTGTGGGACTCCCAGGGCTCCTGGCTCTCAGGCCTCAACTATTTCCATTATTTGCTTGTTACCGTGCCTTGAATTTCCACGACTAGCACAACAAGTGTTTGAACAAGTTATTGTGTCTGCGCAAAGAACACCTTTTAAAGAAGCTATTAATAACCATCAGGCCTTGAGTGTCCAGTGTGTGTGCCCTAAGCTCTTTACCTGTAGTATTTCTAATCCTTAAAATAGACCTGCCAGGTAAGTGTTACTAACTTAATTTCAGAGAAGAAGAAAGGAAGGGCTGTAGAGGTCAAGGAGTTTGCCCTGAGAGGAAAATGTAGCTCAGAGAGTTTAAGTCCGTCTTTTTCGTCCTGGTGCACCCAGGAGTGCTGAGGTCCCGAGGTGAGGGACACCGGATTCCAAAGCCTCTGTGCTTTTTATGGAGCCATGATTCCTGCTTTCACCTTTTGCAGGAGAAACTCAAGGCAGTGTGTCTTTGCTTGATACATTTCTCAAAGGTTAAGAGACTAATCTCTGGTCCTGCAAACTGGAGAGAGAGAGGGAGAGAGAGAGAGAGAGAGAGAGAGAGAGAGAGAGGAAGCTGGACTGGAGTGGAAGAAGAGAGGCGGCTATTATCACAGAACACTCATGCCTGGCCCCTGCCAAGTGTCCTGCCAGGTGACTAGTGTTTTGCCTGATGCTGTAGCACACCTTCTTAGACACCTGCCCATTCAGGAGAACAGACCCTGAAGGTCACGTTCCCCGACCAAGCCTTTCTTTGCAGACATGATTCCGAAAAACTGTGTCACACAGACTGTAGACCCTCCACACTTAGCCAGAGGATGAGTTGCTCCAGGCCAAGGACCCTGTGCAGCTCACGTCCAGGTTACCAGTGCAGTCTCCTGACCCAGCTGAAGACACACAGTAAATATTTGCTGAATGATAGGAAGAACAGTTAAAATGCTGTTGGTGATGACTGCTTTTTGGTTGATATCTTCAACACTGTGCCCCATGGGAGATGGAAAACTTGGGCTTGAGGGAAGAAGGTACAGTGAGACCTTAACCCCAACTTGTATTTAGTTAGCAAATGTTTCTCAAGCGCCTACTATGTTCATGGCATTGTGGGAAATAAGAAAGATCTGAAACATTGCTGTGCAGCTTGGAATCTAAGCGAGGACAGAAAGGTAAGAAAGCAACATCACAGAAATGAAGGTGCGGAAGAGCAGAATTCAGTGAGTCCCAGCACACAGGTTCAAGGGCACATGGTGGACTGCCTGGCTAAGTTGGCAGGAGAAATGTCCAGTGGAGAAATGACATACACGACCTTGACTTGGAAGGATAAGCAGACAAAGAACAGGGATCTCTGGGAGGGAGTTATCCTGGCAGAAGGAACAGTGCGAGTAAGGTCAACCAGAGGTGACTGCATTTAGAAGAATGCACTCTCACGCTCTCAAATGAATTTTAAAATACACTAGAAGCGTAGGATACATGTAGTGTGGGACGAAGTAGGAAAAGATAATTTATTGAGTGCCTTAAGTCTTATTGTAGAGAAAGGAGGGAATCAGTAGAGATTTCGGAAGAGGGGAGCAGCGTGATCAGACTTGTGTGTCAGACCCACCCTGTGGACGGCATGGGAAGGAAATTGCCCTGTGAAAGCAGGCAGGCTAAGTGATTTCTTGCCTATTTTCTTTGATCCTAGGTTAGAGTCCTTTGCAACATTTACTTTGCAGAGGCCATAAAACCACATCAAAATGAATCATGCGCCATCATCCCCTCAGTCTCTGGTTCCAGTGCGCCTGATGCAACGGCGCTCAGATTTACTGAAATTTCAGGTAATCAGGGTGGGAGGGGAGCATTCAGTAAGCACAGGCCATTTGTGTGGAACAGCAGATCAACCCACAATCAAAGTCTGTGTCAAGGACAGGAGCTGCACCCCTGGGCAGGTCGTGGAGAGCCCTCCTCTCGGCAGTGTGCCACGTCAAGCCGGGTGGGGGTCCACTTTGTCTCACCCAGGCCAGTTACGGCTCGCGACACCTTCTGCACTGAATCTTGGACCCCCGGCCCCAGGAGCGCACCGGCTAGTTGGGGTAGTTTGTGTTTCTGTTCCATCAGGCATAATGCTGCCGGAGCACTTAGAGGTGCATTTTCCGCACAGTGTGTAGGGATTTAGTGGTCCAACTCCCACTCACCTTAATGGAAATCCCGCCAGGAATCTCCACGCTGGGCCACACTGAAAATTCGCCCCTGATTGTTCTGTTTGATTTGTTTCACCTGTGTCTTCCTTCCTTCTGCTCTGGGGGCGTTTGCGGGCTTGTTAGCGTCGGCCTGAACTTGGGGCCGAGTGTCCATCCCACGCAGGAGAGGGCCAGTGCCGGGGCATCTTGAAAGCTGAAGGAAAGGGGGGCTCTGGCTGGATTCAGTGCGATCCTATTTGAAGCCATGTGGGCTCTAAGAAGGCCAAGGGTCCCCTGCATGTTGCTCTCCAGATAGAAATATGCCTCCTATTCAAAATTCAGTCTTGTTGTGCTTAGTGCGGGAGTGAGAGGAAGGAGGGAGGGGGTCCCCAGGATCACAGCGCAGGCCCTAGAGTGTCCAGGGCCCGGTGGAATCCAGACCTGAGGAGCGACAGGCTGGCTGAGGACCTGTGTGCAGGGAGAGCCCCAGGGGAGGAGAAAAATGCTCTTACTCCCGCATGTGACTCAATAGAAAGAAGCAGATCAGTACATGCCACAGTGATAGAGAGGGGGAGAGAGAGAAAGAGTGGGGGAGAGAGAGAGACAGGGAGAGAGAGAAAGAGTGGGAGAGAGAGAGAAAGAAAGAGTGGGAGAGAGAGAGAGAAAGAGTGGGGGAGAGAGAGAGAGAGAGAATGAGAGAGAGAGAGAGAGAGAAATCTTCCATGCATTGGTTCCAAATGTCCACACAGCTAGGGCTGGGTCAGGCGAAATCCGGAAGCCAGGAACTTCATCTCCATCTCCCACGTGGGCGGCAGGACCCTAAGTACTTGAGCTCCCTCTGTTGCCTCTTAGAGTTTGCATTGGCAGGAAGCTAGATGGGAAGTAGAGGCAGGACTCCATTCCAGGCTCTCTGATATGGGATGTGGGCACCTCAAGCAGCAATTTAACCTGCCGGCCCCCAATGCCTGCCCCAGTTAATATTTTTAAGGAGGGGAAGCAGCATGATGAGACTTGGGTTTCAGAAGCAGCCCGTGGGAAGCCTGCCCTTTCAATAGCGTTGAGCATATCTGGGCTGTCAAGGCTCGGGAAGGCTGTCACTGCAGGGCCTGTGCTGTTACACGGCTTTCCCTTGCCTCTCATGTAACAGTTTCTTTCCCAGAGGCTTGATTCGCGCTCCCCTCTTAAGTACCAGGCCATGCTGATTATTGGCTGTTTCTCTTCGTGATGCTGGAACATGGTGGGAGCAGGCCTGACGCTGTGACTCAGTTGACAAGTTCTTTCTGTCCTTAGCCACTGCCACGCGTCCTGTCTGGTGTTCGTGTTCTTCTGACTACCACTTTGTTTATGTTCTTTCCGTATGCTCTTGTGTGCTGACAAGCACTGGAGGCCTAAGTGGTGAGCTCTCAGGGCTGTCCCTTTACCAGAGAGTTTGGAGATACCCCTTTGGATTCAGGTTAGAACTCTGCCTCACACATCCCTCATCAGCTAGAAGTGTGAGGAAAAACGTGGGCTCTGCAGCCAGTGTCTCATTGGCATCTTTATCACCACCGTGAATTATTTATCAAGAAACAAATCGACAAAGGGAGATGCTAAAAGCCATCTATGCAGACATTCAAAATTTCAGCATGGGCATTTGGCCTAGCAGGTAAGATTCCTGCATCCCATTTCAGAGTTCCTAGGTTTGGCTCTTGGCCCCTATTCCCAATGCTAGCTTCCTGCTAACGAGGGACCAGGGAGGCAGCAGGGGATGGCTGTGTAGCAGGGGTCCTGCTGTCTACCTGGGAGTCCTGGTTGACTACACATCACCCATTTTTTGGCCCTGGATATTATGGACATTTGAAGAGTGAATCAGTGGATGGAAGTTTTCTTTTTTTCTGTCTCTCAAATTATTTTGTTTTAAAGAAAATCTCCCAAAACTCATTTCTGTCTCTGCAAGTGAATAATCTAATGCAATGCTACAAAAGCAAATACTTAACAAGCAAACCAACAAAACATTAAGGTGAATGGGTCAAGGTTGAGTTACATAATGAAGAGCCTCCATTCTCTGTTAGATATCTTACTCCTCACACCAAGTTTGATTTTGTGAACCGGGAGGAAAATCGGCAAATGATGTGGTGATGACTTATTTTTCCAGCCTCTTGAGGACTGGTCTGAACTCTTAGCTGAGCTGGCCTTGCACCCCAAACACTTGTCATAGAGTGGATACAGAACAAAGCTCCTGATAGACGGTGGCTAAAGGGAACTGGTGAGTCAGATGGGATAAAAGCATAGGAACACCATGGACTGGAGTGAGGCTGGTGCAGAGGAAATTTTGAAAATCTCCTGAAACACTGTATGGAAGAGCTAACAGTACTACACAAAGGCTATGACTATGTGTAACTGCTGGTTGGTCTCCACCTGAAATCTGGCCACAGACTGAACTTGAAATTGTTGGGGGTGGGTGGAGGGGGTCAGGCCGCAGGGAAGAGAAAGAATAAGATCCTGATACTCATTTGCAAAAGAAAGAAATATAAATTTTTACAAATTCTATGAAAAAATAAATCAAGTTTTCTTTTTAATTAGGGTCATTACCACTATTTAATGAAATGCTCACCTTACTTTGTTGTATCCCCTCTAGTATCCAACAAAAAGTTTAGTTTGCAGTTCAATTTATCAAGAACTTTACATGCATTGTGGACTGCATTGGTGGGTGAGAGGGGGAAGGGTGGGAGCCTGAGGCAGGAGGGATTCCTCTGGGGATTCTCACATTTAACTCTTGATTTCCCAGTTCACAAGGCCACTCAAAGAAGAACCATTCAGGAAATAAGCAAAAGAGAAACTGGTTCCTCAAAAGTTCCCCTAATCTAGGGTGCGAGGGCTCCTCGCTGTCCCCTTTTCCTTCATCTCTTTCTAAAGAGTTTTGAGTCTCTCCAAGAACCAGTGTCTCAGGGTAGGCATTTGAGGAGGTAGTTAAGTGGCTGCTGGGGACACCTGCATCCTACAGGGGAGTGCCTGGGTTTGAGACCTGGCTCCGCTCCTGATTTCAGCTTCTTGCCAATGTGCACCCTAAGACAGCAGCAGGTAATGGCTCAAGTACCTGTGTTTCGGCCACCCATGTGGGAGACCCAGATTCAGTCTTGGCCTGGCTCTGTCTCAGCTATTGCAGACACTGGGAGAGTGAGCCAGTGGAAGAGAGCACTCTCTCTCAAAGAAAGAAAGGAAAACCAATTCTCTCCTTTCCTTGAAAGGATGACTGTACTTCCCATCTCCTCTGCTGTATTACACTTGGAACTATTTTAGCCATGTTGGAGGGTTCAGTGGGCAGCAGGCAGAAGAACCCACGGTTTACCTGTCAGCCAATATACAACTGAGGGGACCAGGCAGGTCTGAGTGGCTCCAGGTGAGATGTGGGGTTACTTGAGCATCACTTGGGGTGGAGCTAGAATTCCCAGGACGATTGAACAGAATTGTTAGATCCTGATCGTATTCCATAAGCTCTCTTTAACAAGGCACAATATACTTGCTAACAAACATGTATACTGTCCTTTACTAGTGTGCCCACTGACATTAGGATCATTTGCCCAAGTTCATTGTTGTGCTCATATGTGCACTTTGTGCCGAAGGCCTCTCAGTGCTCCTCCAAGCTAGAGAAATGGTCTCCAAGGAAATAGTGCCGTTGACTCCATTTCTCTGTTCACTTTGTTTAATAAACATTGAATTTACATGTAATATGGGAATGAAGTCAAGACAGATAAACAACTAAAGTTCAATGCAGAAAGTAACACAAAATACAAAGATGATAGATTAACATGCTCACCTATCACCCATTAAAACGATGGGTTTTTTATGTTTGTTGTACTTTGCAGTAGAGGTTGGGGCTTTTTGTGTGTATTGCAGCTGTGGAAGTAACCTGTTAATTTTCTTCATTGCTATTGGTTTAGGAATTCAGTGCATCTAAGCCAATTTTGAATTGCATTGGATGCATTCATTCCCTAAATTGTTCTTCAGAAATCAGAATCAACTTAGATAAATAAGACTAATATACATCTCTCTGACATATCTGGTATTTCCTATTTCTTTAAATCAATGACATCACTGTTTTTCTCTCTCTAAATAATGTGTAAAATGAGTCTTAATTTTAGCAGAGATCAGCAGTGAAACTGAAAGTCTGAAAATTTACTCACCAACTACTAATGTGGCTTCCCTCAATAACTATTATTTGAGCACTTAATGTCTACTAAATAGCTGCTTTGTGTTATTCTATCATTTGTTTATGTTCACTTACTTGAAAGGCAGAGCAACAGAGAAAGAGAGACAGAGACAGAGGCACAGAGAGACAAACGGAGAGAGATCTTTCCTCAGCTGGTTCACTCCCCAAAGACTCACAACATCCAGGGCATGGTCCAAACTGAAGCCAGGTGCCCAGAATTCCATCCAGCTCTCCCACATGGGTGGCAGGGGCCCAAACACTTAAGCCATCACTTGCCGTCTCCCAGGATGCATTAGCAGGAAACTGGATCAGGAATGGAGACATCAAGACTGAAACAAGCACTCCAATATGGGATTCTGGTGTCCCAAGCAGTGGCTTAACATGTGACACCACAATGCCCATTTAATTTTTTTTAATTAAATAATTAAAATGTTTAAAAGAAATATCTTATTAGAATTTATTTTATTTCATATTTAATAGTCATTGGAATCCTAAGAAGAAATAATATTTCTTTGTATTAAATAAGTCATCGAAAGAAATTAAGTAATTAATCAAAACCACATAAATCCTAAGTGACAAGTCCAGGATTTTAGCCCAAACCATCTGAGTCCAGAGACTCTGGCTGTGCTATACCCAGTCTTCACACTGGATCTTCACTCTCCTCCCAGTCCTGACATATGTGTCTCCAATCAAGAGTTAGGTGTCAAGAGATCTGTGCCTTCTACAGGATGTGAAATGCTCTCAGCCTTAGGATTATTTCCTTAAATGTGGATTTTCCACAGAAATTCATATTCAGTTGGTCCTCAGTGAATTTTTATTAAGTTGAATCTAGTCCATTTGGACTGTTGTGACAAAGCACCATAAACTGTGTGGCTTACAAACAATGGAAATTTATTTCTCACAGCTGTAGAGCCTGAAGTCTGAGATCAAGCTGCCTAAGGAAAAAGTCCTGTTTGCTGAATGACAAAGGTGCCTTGTTATTGGTACCTTCCATGGTGGGAGGAGTGAATGAACTCCCTTGTGCCCATTTTATTAGGGTACCAACCCCTCTTGTGGAGTCTGCCTTCATGATCTAATCAAACCCCAAAGATTCCCATCTCCTTGGGGCTGGTGTTGTGGCACAGCGGGTAAAGCTGCCGCCTGCAGTGCTGGCATCCCATATGGGCAGTGGTTCGAGACCCGGCTGCTTCTCTTTTGATCTGGCTCTCTGCTGTGGCCTGGGAAAACAGTAGAAGATGACCCAAGTCCTTGGGCCTCTGCACCCACGTGGGAGATCCAGAAGAAGCTCCTGGCTCTTAGCTTCAGATTGGTGCAGCTCCAGCTGTTGCAGCCATCTGGGAAGTGAACCAGAGGATGGAGGACCTCTCTCCCTCTCTCTGCATCTGCCTTTCAAATAAATAAATAAATAAATATTTTTCAAAGATCCTTATATCACCATGGGAGATATGATTCAAACACGTGAAATTTATGGAGACACAAACAGACCATAGCAGTCCTTCAAACTCTTCAGTCTATGTGATTTCAACATTCTAATGAATAAACTCCAAGTCCTCTTTTGAGCTGTCAGCCAGTTCTTTAAGTGGCCTCCTAGATGTTTCCAGTTGAATGTTCTGCAGCTGGTGCTACCAATGGAACATGCCCCAACTCCAGCCCACATCTTCATCTTTCCCTTTGCCCTAGTTATTTGGTTGGCCTCTGTGTTCTCTATCTGTGTTCATAGCATCCTTATCTATCAGGGGTCCAACAAAAAATTTAGGAGGCATTTTCTACATCTCCATCACCAATACTTTTTCCTCTTCATCCAGGAAAAAATGAAGCCTTTTGGAAACATAGCACATTTTAATATTCCTTTTCCTTCCCTTAAAATGCACGTATTGTGCACCTGCTCGGTGCCAGGTGCTCTTCTAGGGACACAAAGGTGAGTAAGACAAGTCCATCCTGTGGAGAGAGACAATGCAGTGAGAAGGAAAGAAGTGGATGGATCTGTTATCTCAGTGAGAATATAGCTCCATGAAGGCAAGATTTTAAAACCCCCCAATGAACATGACATAAAGCAGATGACACGTATAAAGGCTTACATGATAAATGAATTAAACAGCAACCAGGAAGCTACATCATGGATTTCTGACACACTGCTGATACTGGCCCCCAAACAATTACTTTTGACTCTGGTTCATTCCACATTATTTGCTGAGTCAAGGGGCGGATCTGTGTACTCAGACAGCTCAGCGTAGTACTTCCGGGTCAACAGACAACTCAAGATTCACTGAAGCTAAGTGGGAGTGGGTGCTCTCCGTAGGAAGTTTGAGTCACTGGACGCTTTGAAGGTTTTCACTTGAACCTCTAGTTTGTGCTGTGTCTGAGGAATGGGTCGTTAACACTAGGTTGATCTTCTGGGTTTCCACCTGGATTATTTATAGCATTGAGGCCAGGAAGTAATCAGTTTAGGGCAGGATTACTCAGGGAGTTGAGAAAGAGTACATACTTCTTTTAAGTTGGTATTGTAGCCCCATTTAGTGAAATGGCTGGAGCCCGGGGAGAAGCTCGCTGGGGTTGGCCACACTTGCCCCTCCTCTTTCCAACTCAGGTTTGCCACAACCTCACTTATCTATGAAACGCCGGAGAGGGAACCAGCCTAGGTGTGTGTGTGTGTGTGTGTGTGTATTTATTTAACACCAGGGTCAGCAGGACCTCTCTTTTTCCGAAGCAATTAAAGCAGAGGTCCATTGGAGGGGGAATTGCAAACCCTGGTACCCTTAAAAGAAATGTGAACTGGTTCTGCTAGCGCCAACGGTTACCTGACACACATTCTTCCTACAGTGTTTTAACAAGCGGGACTATTTTTAGGGAAATTCTTTGCCTTGAGCTAAATTTGTGGCCTTAAAGACTTCTCGCCTATTTTCCACGTGTGCGTGCTCCGACGGTCCAATTTATAACTGACACCTTTACTACCTACCGGCATAGCGGTTTCATCTCCCAGAGGGAGAGAAAACCAGACCCTGTGACTAGTGAACTGGGTTGAAAATCTAGTCTAATGCTGACAGATAAATGCACTAATTTTCTTCTGTGGCCGGTTCTGCATTGCAGGGTGAGCCTGCTTCTAACAACTCCCTCAAAAGGCTCTGTAACCCGTCCAAAAGATGATGTCAAGTGCTACAAGGACCCAGGTCAGCCCTGTCTCATAGGTAACAGTTACCCCAGTGATAAAGTTACCAGGCAGGTTTTGAATGAGATTGTGTTTTTAAATGAAAGACTGGCTGGAAATGTAGACTTGGACGCAGGCTTAATAGGGGAAAATTTGAGACAAACAGAGGTTAGCATTTGGTTTCTTTGTGGTGCTCAGCACAGGTCAGAGAGGGTTCTAAAACAGAAGGAACCCAAAGTTTCAACGAGGAGCCGAACGTGCAGATTCGACAAAGTGAACTCCAGGTTTAGCCAAGAGCATTTTGATGACATGGAAGCCCCTGTCACTCAACTGAATGAGTCACTTGTTGGGCATAAATCCCTAAGGAGTCTGAGACCCACTGAGGGTCTTGTTTGATTTTATTCTGAGAAGCAAGTCACATCCCTCTGGCCCCCAGGCCAACTGTTTTAAGTCAAATGGGGATCGGGGACCTAAACAGCAGGCATGGACCTGGCCAGAGCGCTGGCGAGCTCAGCTTCATGGCTTTTCTCCGTGACCACCAGAGTCAAGGCGGTGGAGACAGCTCGTGAATCCACCAGAGCCCAAATGGCAACCATGTTCCCATTATCCATCTGTTGTGCTTCCTCACAAAGGTTGAAGTACAAGATTGATTATGCATGTCTGACAAGGCGCAGTACCTCCCAGCAAAGAAACTAGACACAGTTTCTCACTCTGGACAAAGGAAGGTAGACACCCATAAAGGAGACGGATGGGGAAAATGCAGGCGATCTGAGCCGGGAAGGTACCTGTGTTGTTTTAAAAAGAAAGAAGAAGAAAGAAAGAAAGAAAGAAGAGCTGTAACTTGGAATACATAGATTTAAAGTGTCCATCCAAGTAGATTTTAAAAATACATGCACAAAGCTGTCTTCCAGGCAAACATGACTAGGGAAACCCCACGTCCCACTGAAAACAGGCTTTTGGTGGAAAAAAGTAAAGAATGTTAACAGCGCAAATCTCAAACCAACTGCCACCAAAACGAAAAGCCAGATTGGTCGCGCAAATGAAGAGTTTACCACTGTTGGCATAAACAATGTGAAAATATTTTCGATGGAAACAAAACAAAACAAAACAGCACCGCCAGAAAGCAGCAACTGCTGTGTGTGGCTGGGACTGCAGGCGGAGGCACCCAGCCTCCGCGCCGTCGGGCCTCTGGCTCTGCGAGGTGCGCGCCGCCCGGCCCGAGCCTCCCGCCGCGGGCACCGGCGGCAGCCGCGGCTCCCGACGCCTCCGGCAGCTGCTGCGCGGCCGGCCCGGCGCAGGCCCGCCCAGGGGCCTCTCGCCCACGAGAGCCGGCGGCTCCGCGGCGGTGGGGTCGCACCCTGCCTGCCTCCTTCCTCGGGCGCCACCTGTTTCTTCCTCTGGGACGCTCGGTGTTGGGGGAAGAAAGCTGTTTTGTCAACGGCACTTGACTCCAGAGGAGTCTAAAAGGGGATTTCGCTTGAGATCTCCCCAGGAGGAAGACGGAAAAGTCAGAGAAAGAATACTTTCACGGGACAGTCCTTTGTCGTTTCAAAGCGCTGTCCCTCCTCCAGGCAGGTGCTCGGAAGCCCCATTCTACCAGAGGCTCAGAGAGGTTAAAGGTTTTGCCCAAGCTTGCACAGCTGGCGACTGGAACCCAGGGCAAGAACCCTGCCTCCTGCTCTCCTCCGTGTGCCGGAACACGCCCGATTTCGCCACCCTGAGCTTGTGCTCCTTTCTACAAAGGGGTCGGGTCGGCAGTGGCTAACACACTCCACGAAATGCGTCTCCACTCCTTGCTCCCTTGTTTGTATGGAGACCTGTGCTTTACTTTCACACTAAGAAATGATTTATTTACTGCGCATCTTGGGAGGCTGTCAGGTTTTCTTCTCTTCTCTTCTCCTCTCTTCTCCTCTCTTCTCCTCTCTTCTCCTCTCTTCTCCTCTCTTCTCCTCTCTTCTCCTCTCTTCTCCTCTCTTCTCCTCTCTTCTCCTCTCTTCTCCTCTCTTCTCCTCTCTTCTCCTCTCCTCTCCTCTCCTCTCCTCTCCTCTCCTCTCCTCTCCTCTCCTCTCCTCTCCTCTCCTCTCCTCTCCTCTTTTTCTTTTCATGTTCGACGTCCAGGTAAGCTAGCCAAGGCCCTGCAGGGGGAGTGATTGCTTTTTAGCGGAGCTGGGGAATCTATTGATGGATCGATTGATTGATAGATGCCACATTGAGATAAGAAGAGACACTCGCTTTTTGGTGTATTTGCCTTTATTCATTTCCTAAAGAAATAGCTCTACTTGGTGGCATTTTGTGTCTTTCGCTCAGCCTCATTCAGCACGTATGCAAACAGCTAATACCCACAGATTTCTTGAAACAAGAATTTAGAAGGAAACCTTAACCACGTTACACCCAACATCTTCCAGTGATTTTAAAGTTTCACTAGAGGGCACTCCCACTTCATGGCCGGGAGACAGGAGGGACAAAGGACAGCCCTGGTCTGGAGGCTTAACTTGCTGCACATATTATTTTGTTTGCTCTTTCTCACTCTCTCCCCTCCTTTTTCTCACCCACTGCCTAAAAAACAAAGTGAAATTATACAGGCCTTCCTTTAAACATATAAACAGCAATGAACTACACGGAGAAGCTAGCACACCTCTGCAAACTGTGAATCCTGGCTCACCTTGTGACACGGCGCACAGGATTTGAAACCTGCTGCACTGAATGTTTGGTTGTCAACAGTCGGGAGAGTGCAAAATAGAATGCGAGATGTTAGCTTGGGACCTGGAGAAACATGGTTTTTCGGGGCCAGCTGGGGAGGCAAGCCAGGGGTTGTCCCACACTTATTTCCAGCCCTTGAGAGCTTCGCGGTCACCTTTTTGGGGACATATCTGCTAAACATAATTCACAAAGATGTGTAGAGTTGAGAAATCGGAGAACTAAAGACAACTTTAAATGACAAAAAAAAAAATGGTATTACATTGTGTAAATTAAACACTGGACCCCGCTTTCTAGTTCATGTGCTTTATGAACCGGAGAATCCGCAGATACTTTTCAGCACGCCGTTTAGCCAAACAGTAAGTAGAGCATTTCTAAGAGTAGGAAACTAAGGTATTTCCCAGTGGTCGGAGGGAAGGGAGCCTGTTTTCCAAGTGTAGAACCCCACAGTGCCTCCGGCTTGAAGTTTCAAACTGATCTCAACCCTTTAGGGGTTTGAGTTTCTTTGCTGTTGGCAAAACACAACTTCCTGCTTCAAAGAGAAATGGCATTAAGAAGGCCTGTTAGAGGCAGACTCAAAAGGCTTTCTGGACACCAAATCACTCTTACAAAACAACATTTTGATGAATTTAGTAAGGATTAATCAGAAACATGGATTAAATTTTTCTTGAAAATTACATTGGTTTGTAAAATAAGGGAAAAGGGAGGATGGTCAAATATGTTTTGGGCTTTGCAAAGCCCCAGAACACTTGAAAAGTGGGTTAAGATGCTGATGGACCCCAGGGAAGCAACCAAAATGTCCCGGTGTCCACTTGAACCATCCTTATTTCGCTTAAATTTATATCGAAGGCAAAATAAACAATACGGCTTTCAGGCATTCATATGCACAGAGGGAAACACACATTTGCTCCTCAGCCATAGACTCACCAACGTCACTGGAAACGTAGGCTTATGTGTCCGCTTCACAATTATGCAAAACTTAATTATTCATGCAACCTACACGGTTGCTTATTGTTGGAACAGAAAGCAGCATCTCTAACGTGGGCTAAGCTGGGGACTCCTTGGAAAACTTCTCTCCAATAATTAGTTACTGGAATTAAATTCTTCTCTGACAGCTCTAAAAGTAAATTACACCTGATATGAAAGACTGCAATGGCCATCCTGTGGGGAAAATGCTCATTGCAATGGGTGATAGCAGAACAACTTCACTAGCAGACAGCAAACAAGCCTGGAGCCCGGAACATGAAGCAAATCACGTTGTTAAAGAACCTGAAATGAACAGCAAAGCAACCAGAGGCAGTTAGAAATCAATGACAGAAATCACTAGACGTTGATAGAGCCTACTGAGTTTTCCTGGCTAATTCAAGTACTCATTTGGAAATGAAGTACAACTCAAAAAAAAAAAAAAAAAAAAGTTGGGATGCAACTTGTGGATTTTATAAATCATGTAGTATAAAGTTTCACTTATCTGCAGATTGGACAAGGGTTGTTATCAGAAGGCGCTTTTATCTTTAGAATATGTTTTACATATCTAAGTATTTTGATATTCATTCTTGTAAGTGCTCAAAATCACTGATAGCAGGATTAGACAAATTTAGGAAGTCCCATTTTCAGAAACATTTCTAAAAAAGGTTAGCCTTTCAGGCAACCAAATATAAATATTTTCCCCAGGGAGGGCGGTGATGAGCAGTTGGTCTGTAATCAAAAGATTCTTCCTAGAAAGCATGTCCAGTTTTCCTTTGGAACACGTATATGGAAAATTGTACTACTTCCTATCAAGCATTGGATTTAGCCCATTAGCATGTGCAAATGTCCCTGCCTATGAGTTTACAGTTTGAGCCAGGTGTCTTAGTAAGGTGCAGTATTTCTGTCCCAGGTCCTAGCTTGAGTTATTCTCCCTTTCAAGGTTCCCAATGCTTCATCTGTCACTCTTATTGTCCAATGTTCTATTTTTCCTGTTCCTGCCAGCGGTGATTTCAATTTGGGCTTGACTTCAAGACAGGCCACATTGTATCTGTGGCGTCAATGGAGAGGGGATAAAAGTCATTAAAGATATTTGTTATTTTGAAAGGTTAAAAGAGTTTTTCTTGGTGGGAAACACTTTCTCTGGACAGAACCTCAACTAATTGTCTGACCAGGAAATGGACACCTAAGTGAGAAAAAAATATACTTAATAAAGCATTGCCCTCTATTATTTTTCCCTTTTATTGTCCAGTGCCTCTGGGCCTGGTGGGCTTTCTGGAGGCATCTGAGCTCAATATTCCTTCAAACAGCAGAGCAATGATTACACTGCTGGGCTGATTCTCTTTCTGTCTGCCCTAGGTAAGGGATTCTTGCTTCAAACACCATTTATTGTAGAAACTGTTGCTAGGGTTCTAGAAATTGTGTGTGGATCCTTAAAAGAGTTCCAAAAGACAGAACTGGAGGTTCACACGAAGTGCTGTTTTGTTGTGCTTATCCCCCACCTCACCTGCCATCTATTATTTCTTAGCAGAAGAGTAAGAAATTAAGAATAGAACACTTTCTAATGGACCAGTGGCGTCCAAGTGGCCTGAGTTCCTCTAAGAAAGGTAAGGCTTACAAAAAGCAGTGAACTCAAGAACAATAGGGCAGCTCACACCAATACACAACCTCCACCTGTGTAATGCTTTGAAAAGATGAACCAAGTTCTGTCATTTTTTTTTTTTATTTCTCTCTCTCTCTCTCTCTCTTTTTTTTTGTCAGACTGTGAGGGAAAAAAACACAGAACAACAAGAGAATATTTTTAGTTACATCAGATTGGGATTTGTTTTAAGGGGACCCTGGCAGATGAATAACAATCAAAAGGGAATGGGCTCATGCTTGAGTAGGAAAAATTGGATTTTTCTCTCGGTGCTGTTCACATGTGGAGGGCAATAATTCTCTGACAGTCACCATTTTCTACAATGTAGTTCCCCGAGCACATCTGAATAACACAAAAGAGAAAGGAACATTTTGATGTGTTGAGGAAAGTTGTTTTGACAAATGTCAAGGCCCGGGTCCTGCTGGCTGGGGCCTGCCGTTAGCGTCCCAAGGCTGCCTGCCTGCTCTAGCTTATGCCACTTCTGTCAGAGGAAATTGGACATACCCAACACAATTTCATTTCCATTTCTCTACAACATTACAAGCTTCCTTGGCAGCAAAATCACATATTCTTATCACAAAAATAAATGCGAGAAAAGAAGACATACATTTCTGTCAAGTTATGTCAAGACATATTTGGTGTGTATTTCATTTCACTATCACTGACAGCAAAGATGTCACGTATTCTTAATACAAAGTAAAGAAGTATTTTCCTTTTTTTCCCCCTTGCAAGGCATCAATTTCATTTTATTCACTTATAAGCACCAGTGACAGGAAGGTGTCTTTTTTAAAACAAAGCTTGAAAAAAGGCAAGAAAAAAGAATCGTGTTTGTGTTTTGCTGTATTTCTGAATGGACATATTGTACATGAATTTAACTTGACAATATCATAACAACCACAATAATAGTCATCTATCACCACTTTATTATCCGTTTTCACAACACACATTCATTGTTCTGCTTTACTCCTTTCCATGCGTGTGATGGGCTGTGTTAAAATGAGCCATAGATATGTTTGTTTTTCTTTAACGGTGCCAATGGAATAAGAAAGAAAGAAAGAAAAAAGGATGAGCAGAAGAAAGGAAACAGGAAGGAAAGAAGGCACAAAAAAAGGGGGAAGGAAAGAGAAAGTAATTATTCCCTCAAAAAGAGAATCAAGCACTTGACACTAAATCAAACAAAAGTCTTGAATGGTCTAAATGTGATATTCTAGAGAAAATTAACATTAAATTATCATTTGAGCAGCTCTTATTGAATGATTGGTTTTTACCTTTTCATTCCATTATGTTCTACTCAATTGTGACATTTGGACAAATGTGCAAAAGCATTCGAGTCAGTATAAAAATGCTTCCTCTAGCTACCTCATCAGAAGTCGGGGGAGCACTTGCTTTTAAGGGTGAACCCCAGAAATCACATTGCACTGGGCCAAAACCGCCCAGAGGAGAGGTGGCAGTGCCCGAGCCCCTCTCTTTCCTGGCCTCAGGAGGAGCCTTGTCTGGAAATGCTTCGATTATTCTTCCTTGAACGCCATGGTCCTCATAGATCTGACACTCACAAATCCACCGAATGTAAGAGCTAAGAATTATGCTAGAGACTATTTAGTCAAACAACCTCATTTTATAGCTTAAAATGGAAAACCCAGAGCAGCTGAGATCCAGCAGTTTGTAATAAAGTTAGATTTAGGAATTAGTACTTAATCCGGTGGTAATGAGAGACTATTAGATCTCTTCTATGTGAGGAAGTAATACGATAAAAGTATGGGTATACAGCACTCTTTTCTGGGCTTTTGCATTATACAAAAGTCAAAAAAAGTTCAGAGCGATTCATAGACAATCAAAAAAAAAACAATTCAAAATTTGGGGAGCCAAATACCGTGTTGCAACCTTGTCCTTTCTCAACTGGAGAGATACAAACAGGCGCAAAATTATCACTGAATAAATATTTGTGGAAGTTTTATATAAGAAAGATTTCTTAACAGGAAAAAGTTTTTTCGAAGCTGAAATTTAAAGCACTCCCTGGAAATGTCCGCAGGTCTGCAGGGAGACCAAGTTCAGGGGAACCACTGATTTATTCCACCCCATCCTGTAGAGCAGGAAGCTTCCCCCTAATCTCTGGGACACAATGGCACAGGCTTGGCTGGAGCCTTGCTCTATTCGTGGCCCTTCCTCCTTGAAAGAGATTTGAAAAATCTGTGTTGGCAAAGAGCTAGAGGTTTAGGACCCGAAGATGGACATCCTAGGCTGAGCTAATTTTCCTCACACAGAACAAGGAATTATGATAAGAAACGCCTACCCCATAGGACTGTCATGAGGACTAGATAGGAATATAAATGTGAGAATTCCCATGTAAACTGTAAAGTACTCTACCGATGTTAGTGACTGCAGTAGTAGTCAGGGGCTGACATTTGATTTGCCAATTTTTCTCATGGGTTAAATTAAAAGCAAAAGAATGCCCCTCCCCCCAAATATGAGTCTAAAAATGCTCAAAGAACATGCCAAACTGGAGGTCATTTGTCCCAGGAGAACCCTGAGGTTATTGAGGTTCCCTCAGCTGACTGTTTAAAGGACTACAGATCAGAGGGACATCTTGGAATCACACAGCCGCTTCTCGGAATCCTCACTAAGAAGGAATGTCACACTTGCCTCTTCTCCTGACTCAAGTCTCATATTGTGGAATTAGAGGGCCTCCCTTTTCTAAGAAAACCAAAAGCACAAGAGTTCAAGGCAGTGCCCATTAGTGCCTGTGCTACCGACACCAGCGGGATGAGAAGCTTGAACTCAACCTATGTTAGAGCTGAAAGGTGGTTTAGACGTCACAGGGGCACTCCTTATCCTGTAGATGAGGAAACACAGGTCCTTTTACGTTCAAAGAAATGGGGGGACTTGCCCAGCTCTCCCAGGCTGGGGTCCTTTCTTAAAAAAAAAATGATGTTATTTGTTTCAAAGGCAGAGAGAGAGAAAGAGAGAGAGAGAGACAGAGTAATCTCCCATCTTCCTGTCCACTGGTTCACTTCTCAAATGCCCTGTGGCAGCCAGGGCTGGGCCAGCCTGAAGTCATGAACTCAGACCTCAATCCAGGTCTCCCACATGAGTGACAGGGACCCAAACTACTTGAACCATCCATGCTGCCTCCCCAAGTAGGCATTAGTGGAAAGCGGGAATTGGAAGCAGTGTTAAGACTCAAATCCAGGAATTTCAATATGGATGTGGGCATCTTACTTAATGCCTTAACCACTGTGCCAAGTAACTGCCTCTTCTGTCCTTCCCAAACCAGCACTCGGTGAAAAGTTTACCATGCTGTTCCTGCTCCACTAGTGAAAGTGCTTCCAGGCCGGCGCCGTGGCTCAATAGGCTAATCTTCCACCTTGCGGCGCCGGCACACCGGGTTCTAGTCCCGGATTCTGTCCTGGTTGCCCCTCTTCCAGGCCAGCTCTCTGCTGTGGCCCGGGAGTGCAGTGGAGGATGGCCCAGGTCCTTGGGCCCTGCACCCCATGGGAGACCAGGAGAAGCACCTGGCTCCTGCCTTCCGATCAGCGTGGTGCGCCCGCCGCGGTGCGCCAGCCATGGCGGCCATTGGAGGGTGAACCAACGGCAAAAGGAAGACCTTTCTCTCTCTCTCTCTCTCTCTCTCTCTCTCTTACTGTCCACTCTGCCTGTCAAAAAAAATAAAATAAAAATAAAAGAAAGAAAGTGCTTCCAGTGCTGAAGATACAAATAACACACACACTCTCTCTCTCTCTCCCACATTATATACTGAACATACCAGAACAGCAAAACGACACATGATGACCCTATTTCCTGTCCTCTCTCTACATCTTCAGGAACCAAGTGCATTTATTCATTTGTCCCTCCTATTGCCGATATTTTAAAATCACTGATTCATTCATTCTACAATCAATCGAACCTCAAATATTCAATGAGTATCTAAAAGCACAGAGCTCCATGAAGCAAGAAATAGGTAAAGGGAAAGAGAAGTAAGTATAAAATGAAGACATACATGGAAAACAAAGCATCATCAGGAGCATAGAGATACAGTATGAAATGCTGTATTAGAGCAAGACAACACATTTCAGCAGCCAAAAGAATGATCCAGATGACATGACAGTAAATTTACTAGAGCAGCTGGTAAGAGAAAAAGGTATTCATTAAGAGCAAACAAATAAGCAAGGAAAACCAATTAATGATGGCCTCCTCATATCAGCCCCATGATATCGGACTCCCATTGGTCTTATGCACTGGTGTAGCGTGAGGTGTGTGTTCAATCAATACTTGTCAACTGATGGTGTAGGATGACGTTCTCTGCTAGAATCTAAGACCTCTCTTCCCACCCTGGGATAGGAATTTCAACCTAGAATTAAGAGGACCTAAGACTTGATGTTCGTTAAATGTTTAAGTAGGGTTTTGGACCCTTTCATCATGGCTGGCCTTGAGGAAATGACCAAGTCTGAGGAATGATTCTTGTATGATTTCACTCCCTTGAGAATGAAAAAAACCAATTTTTCAGTGTGTGACTAGTTTAAAAATATTTTAACGTTCTGGGAAGACTAGTCATTAAAATGTATAAGAGCATGTGTTGGGGGCTCCAACGTGGCTTGACATGATGGTGATTATATTAAAATCTTGATATTTGGTTATCAAGGGATTTTTTCATCAATTTTGACTTTTAAAAATATTGTATTAAGATAGTATCTACCTCAACTATGACTTTCTGGCTCCCTCTTCACTGACCCTTAAAGGTTCAGCCCAAAGCTGGTGACTCAAATACCTTAAGCTAATCCTACTCTCAACAACAACTTCTTCCAGGAAGCAGGTTCTTGGCATAGTTATTAACACACCTTTGGGATGCCCGCATCCTACATCAGAGTGCTGGGATTGGAGTCCTGAAACAGTTTCCAATTCCAATTTGCTGCTAAGGCACAACCCAGGAGGCAGGAGGTGACAGACCAGGTGGTTTGGTTCCTGTCACCCACGTGGGAGACCCAGATTGAGTTCCGAGCTCCTGACTTCAGCCTGGCCCAGCCGGGGCTAATGTAGCCCTTTGGGGAGTGAACTGGCAGACAAATGATCTCTCTCTCTCTCTCTTTTTGCCTTTCAAACAAAGAAAAATAGAGAGACAAACATCTTTTTAAAAAGAGAACAACTTTGGGTCAGTGTTGTGGTGTAGTGGGTAAGGTCGCTGCCTGCGATGTCAGCATCTCATATGGGTACTGTTTCATGTCCCCAGCTGCTCCGCTTCCAATACAGCTCCCTGATAATAGCCTGGGAAAGCAGTGGAAGATAGCCAACTTTCAGGGCATCCACACGGGAGACACGGACGAAGCTCGTGGCTCCTGACTTCAGCCTGGCCCAGTCTTGGCTGTTGCAGCCATTTGGGGAGTGAACCATAAGATGGAAGATCTCTCCCTCTCTCTCTGTCCCTGTCTTTCCTCCTCTCTCTGTAACTCTTTCAAATAAATGAAAGAAAGAAACAGAGAGAGAGAGAGAGAGAGGAAGGAAGGAAGGAAGGAAGGAAGGAAGGAAGGAAGGAAGGAAGGAAGGACTTCTTCCAGGCTGCTTCCCTGCAGCCCCAAGTGAGCTTCTGTACACCTTGGGGTGAGACTTCTCCGTCAAAGGAGAGCCTGGGGAAAGTTGGGAAAGTTGGGCAAACTCACATTCTTAACAAAATGATTGCATTTTGAATGCATTACGGTAGATACTAAAAGTGAAATATTTATAAAGCAAGGGGTCACTTTTTCATAGCTTTATATACTGTTTTTATTTAAAACAAGATACACACATACCTTCGAGAGAGAGATTGATTCTGTCTGCTGGTTTACTCTGCAAATGGCCACAACAGCCAGGTATGGGTCAGGCTGAAGCCAAGAACCAAGAATTCCATCCAGGTCTCCCACATGGGTGGCAGGGGTCCAGGTTGGTCCATCTTCTGCTGCCTTCCCAGGTACATTAGCAGGGAGTTGGTTGGAAAGCAGAGCAGCTGGGACTCAAACTTGCATTTTTATATGGGATGCTGGTGTCACAGGTGGTGGCTTAACCTGCTGTACCACAACACTGGCTCCAATATATTATCTTGATTTCTTCTCCCTCATTAATCTATGACAGAAGAAATTAGGTGGGTACAAGACAGAATTGACAAGTGGATGACAAGGGGAAAATATTGGAAGGGTGTAATCTGGGACTAGCTTGGGGAGTAGGAGATCTAAGAGTGGGAGGGAAAGCAGCGACTACTCATGGTTTGAAGTTTCCCTTAAGAGACCTAAGTGAAATTCGTTACGGGCAGAAGTAATTAGTGCCTTTTCTGAGATCTGAAACAACTATAAATGTGCAGGATAATTTTATTGTGTTTTTAAACCAATTACAACTGTTTAACATGCATATTGTTTATAAAATTAGACAATATTTTAATAGAGAAGAAAATAAAAATTTCCCATATTCCTACCACCCAGAGGTAACTAATGTTGCACACTTTAGTAATTTCCTTTCAGTCTTATTACTAAATACCCATGAGAGTACTTCAAAAAGTTTGTGGATACTGGAATTAAAAGATGAATTTATTGTAGCTTTAAATTTTTGACATATATGATTTTTTATCCTAAGCATTTTCCATACTTTTTAAATGTATACTTGATTTGAAATCATACTTGATTTGAAAATCTGAATCTCTTTTTATTTATTATTATATTGAGCATTTTTCACATCTTTGAAATCATTACACATATAATTTTAATAATGGCATAATATTTTATTGTATGGATTTAAAAGGTCTGTTGCTCGACATGAGATTTATTTTCAATTATTGTTACTGTAATTATTCAGTGGTAATTTTTTAAAAAGATTTTATTTATTTATTTAAAAGTATGAGTTACAGAGAGAGAGGAAGATCTTCTATCTGCTGGTTCACTCTCTATATGGCCACAAAGGCCAGGACTGGGCTAGGTGGAAGCCAGGAGCCAGGAGCTTCATACAGGTCTCCCATGTGGGTGCAGGGGCCCAACACTTGGGCCATCTTCTGCTGTTTTCCCAGGCCATTAGCATGGAACTGAATTGAAGTGGAGCAGCCAAGACACAAACTGGTGGCCATATGGGATGCTGGTGTTATAGATGGTGACTTTACCTGCTATGCCACAATGCTGGCCCTAGTAGTGAGTATCTTTTAGCTAACTTAATTGGCTTAATTTCTTTTTAAAATATTTTTAACTTCTAAATGTTTTCATCTATTTGAAAGGCAGAGCAACAGAGAGAGAAAGAGAGAGAGAGAGATCTTCCATCTGCTGGTTTACTCTCCAAATGTCTACAACAATTGGGCTGGACCAAGCCAAAACCAGGGGCACAGAGCTTCACCCAGATTTCCCACATGGGTGGTAGGTCCTCAGCACTTGAGCCATCATCTTTTACCTTCCAGAATGCATAAGCCAGAAGGTTGAATTGGAAACGGAGATGCCAGGACTGTAATAGGCACTCGGATATGGGATGCAGGCGTCATAAGCAGTAGCTTAACACTCTGCCACATGCACCCAAGCTGGATCAATCTCTATCCATTGGCTTAAGCTAGCT
Organism: Oryctolagus cuniculus; assembly: GCF_964237555.1. Classification (NCBI taxonomy): domain Eukaryota; kingdom Metazoa; phylum Chordata; class Mammalia; order Lagomorpha; family Leporidae; genus Oryctolagus; species Oryctolagus cuniculus. The sequence continues at coordinate 97,344,883 of NC_091435.1, forward strand.
GGTTTCCTAAAAGTAGAAATCAATTTTTTTTAAATTTTTGAAGAGCATATAAATTTCAAGCTCTATTTTTATTTTCCTTTCAAGTGCAATTTAAGCGCCATTTCACACCTTATTATATATGCTTTCTAGTGTTCTCTGCTATTTAGAGTCTGTGAGATAAACCAGGGCTATAGTAATTGAGAAAATGTATCAATGAAAGTGCTAATAGTGGATATTTCAATCAAATTTTCCTTTTCTGGAGAAATGAAATGTTCTAGTTTTCCTTTTAACTAGAGGTTTTTGGGGTTACTAGAGTTTTTGAGAGTTTGTTGGTGTTTGCCAACACCTCCAAGTGCTTCGTTTACGATGGACACTGAGGCTGTGATGCACAGGATGCCCGGAGGAAGTCCAGCCCTTGAACTTTTCCGATTTCCCCGGGTCACACTCAGCACTGCTGCTCCGGATAGGCTGCGTGTGTAGACTTCACCCTCTGGCCTGCTCTTCCCAGCGGCAGCTAGGCTGCGAGGCAGGCAATTGTCCAAGCCCTCCCGCCAGCTGCCAGTCCTTGTTTTGGTGTGTGGCTGCAAGACTGACCTCTCACAGTCACCTGTGGGACCCTAAAGCAGGCTGTCCCTCGTCCACTGCCGTGGGGGCCTGTCCTCATCCCGGTGAGGTGGATCCCTCAGGCCCAGGGGGAGCAGAGGTGGACAGAAAGAAGTGTGAGAATCACCTGGGGGACTGGCGCTGTGGCATAGCAGGTAAAGCCACATGCCTGCAGTGCTGCCATCCCATAAGGACACCGGTTCCAGTCCCAGCTGCTCCACTTCTGGTCCAGTTCTCTGCTAATGTGTCTGGGAAAGCAGCAGAAGAGGCCCTAAGTGCTTGGGCCCCTGCACCACGTGGGAGACCCTGGAGAAGCTCCTGACTTCTGGCTTTGGACTGGCGCAGCTCCAGCCATTGTGGCCATTTGGGGAGTGAACCAGCAGTTGGAAGATCTCTGTCTCTCCCTCTCTTCCTCTCTGCCTCTGCCTCTTTGTAACCGTTTTTCAAATAAATAAATAAATCTTTAAAAAAAAAAAGAGTCATCTTGTGACTGATTATGAAGTGCAGTGTAGCTTATGAGAGTTAGCACATCTTTGAGACAGCAATTACTGGTCTCACGGCCCTCTTGCCTTGCTAGCTACTGCGGCCATCAGTGCAAGTCTCGTCTCCGTCTGCAGTGCCTGTGAGTGTCAGACACTGGTGCTGAACTCTCACGCGCCCTCAGAGCACCTTTGTGAAGCGGGTGCTGTCATTGTTTCCACTTCACGGATAAGGACACAAAACCCAGAGCTCCTGAAGCCACACGGCTGGGCAGCCTGCATGTACCTCTCACATCCTTCTTCTCCTCTCTGGGTGGGCAGGATCCGCCAGGTGCCTAATGGCAGACGGAACTCGAAGTCAAGCTCTTCCCATTTCCTTTGTCTCTGCCTTCCTCCTAGAAATGTTTCTGGCTTCCTCCCCTACTTTCCCACTCTGAACCCTTAGGCCTTCTTCTGATTCCGGATTGCAATGTCGAGGCTTGCAGGAGCAGAATGCCTGCTCCCCCTGCTAGAGTGCCTCGCACTCTGACAGCCCCCGCAGACCGAAGGGGCTCCCTCCTCTGAGCTTGGCCCACCCCACACTACCCTGTCCAGCTCCAGTTGCTGGGGTCCACGGCGCAGGCCTGCCAGCCCAGCCTTGAATCACTTCGGAAATGAAACGCCCTCGGGGAACTTTTGTGTGGTTCTGGAAACAACTGCAGATGGGAACCCTGAAAAGGCAGCTCCTCAGCTAGATTGCCCCAGGGGTGCAGCGGATGGGGTTGGGCCCCAGCTATACCCAGGCCATTCCCCAGCGAAGGAAAGCGCGATCAAACAACCATGGGCCGCGACCTACAGAAACCCAATGCGGAGCCCTGACAGTGCGGTCAGGCAGGCCAACCAGAATCTCAATTATCACCGTGCAATAGGAGCTAATAATACCATCATTTTCTGCCTCACGGTCTTGTAGTAGCTTCCTGTGCCATCCTCACCCCTTAAAGAGTTTGACTTACTCAGCCACTAGATTAGTTACTTTAAAAAAAATATTTATTTATTTTATTTCAAAGGCAGTTATAGAGAGATAGGGAGAGAGAGAAATATCTTCCATCTGTTGGCTCAGCCCCCCAAATGCCCGCAATGGCTGGAGCTGGGCCAGACTGAAGCCAGGAGCCAGGAGCTTCCTCAGGGTCTCCCACATGGGTGCAGGAGCCCAAGCACTTGGGTTGTTTTCTGCTGCTTTACCAGGCCACACCAGCAGGGAGATGGATCAGAAGTAGAGCAACCGGGACTCCAACTGTACAGAATGCCAGGGACGAAGGCAATGGCTTGACCCACCATGCCACAGTGTCGGGCCCCCAGAATCTTACTTTGAAACACAGTATTCTGGAGGTGAATGCGAGTTGGTTAAAATGCAGTATGGTGCGCTCACATCCCAATTAGAGAGCCTGGGTTTGAGTCCTGGCTCTGTTCCCAATCCCAGCTTCCTGCTAACATATATCCTGGGAGGCAGTGAGTGATGACTCAAGTAGGTGATACCTGCCACCCACGTGGGAGATCCGGATGGAGTGTTGGGCTCTTGGTTTCGGCCTTGCCCTGCCCCAGCCATTTCGAGCATTTGGGGGATTAAATCAGCAGCTAGGAGTCTCTTTCTCTCTCTCTCTCTCTTTGCATCTCTCTACCTTTCAAATATTCCTTTTTACATAAAAACAAAATTAAAAACACATCAGTGATTGTGCCACGACCTTGCTTAAGATCAACAGCGATGCCCCGTCACCTTCAAGAATAAAGCCCTATCTTATTGTCCTTCTGTGCAAGACTCTTCATGACCTGACATTAACCAAGCCACCCTGCTCAGCGTGCTGTCCTGACTTGCTCCCTCGTGAGACCGTGCCAACTCTTCTATGTTGTCTTACATCTCCTCCTCTAGGAAAACTTTCCTGATCCCAAGACCTGCTCCTCCGGGCTGCCTCAGAGTCGCGTGCTCACTCCTATCAGCACATCCCGCTCTGCAAGTCTCCTCCACTTAGCTAACTCCATGCTCATGAGGATGGACATGGTGCCCAGCACAGTCTCTAGCTCATCATAAGTGCTGAATAAAAGTTTGCTGAATGAAATAAAGAGGAAGAATCCCAGATGATTCTCGGAGTGGTTGTATTCTGACAACTCACTGGTGTCAATACCTCTTAAATACTCACACTGCAAAATTACTATTGGGAATAAGATTGTTCAGTGCAGCGGTTAAGGTGGCATTTGGGACACCCACATGCTATATTGGTGAACCTGGTTTGAGTCCTGGCTTCACTGCTTCAATTCCAGCTTTCTGTTAAAGCACACACTGGAAGGCAGCAGATGATGGCTCAAGTACTTGGATGCCTGCTATGCACATGGGAAACCCAGACTGAGCTCCAGGCTCTTGGCTTTGGCCTGGCCTAGCCTCAGCTGTTGCGGGCATTTGTATAGTTAACCAACAAATGGAAGATCTTTCTCTCCATCTCTCTGTCTTTAAAATACGGTGAAAATAAATAAATACAGATTTAATACAAAACAAACAAATGGAAAAGATGAGTGTTTGAGTGTAGCCAGTCCCTATGGTGGGAGCAAGCAGGTGGCCTCAGGCCTCTTGTCACTAAGGGGAGAAGCTCAGGATTGCACTCATTTTTTTTTCCTGTTCAAAGAAGCATGTGTTCTAGAACTGAAGGCCTCCTGGGCTACCATGGCTTGGAGATTATCATCAGTAAACATGGATAATTCCTTGAGCTAGAGGCTTGAGTGACGCAGTCGGGAATGACCCAAAGCTCAGCAGTTTTCCTACCCTGGCCTAAGCATACGAGGCAGATGGCCATGCCAACAGAGGTCACCTTCAACTTTGCGGACTCATGCCAAAGAGGCAGGAAGTACTTGCTGGGAACTGGATTGGGACTTAGGGATCTTCAGGGTCTCAAGGTAAGGTCTAGTACTGGTTCTTTTCACCCAGCTCCCAGGAACACTGTCTGCATCCCAATTCTCATTGTTCCTTCACTTCTTCCCAACGCCCGGCCAATTGATTTCCCTTGGGGAACTTGGGCTCTATTAATCTGCTTTCATGGCTAATTTCCCAGAAAAGCCTCCTCTGTTTCCAGCCATGCTCTGGTTGATTTTTACCAACCTGTGAAGTTTTCTGAGAAATAGGAGTGGATTCAAGTGTGAGTAAAGCCTTAGTAGTCCTCTGTCTTGCCAGGTAACGCACTCTGGGAATATTCAAGAATTCTTGGCCTTTACAACCTGCCAGTCAGGGGTTATGCCACTGTAGTAGCACAATCGTCTGCTACATCTATAAAAAGAAATGCAGATAACAATTTAGAATAGGTTCCTTTTTAAAACTTGGATCTAATTTTAGATCTATTATTTTCTTTTGCTTATATACCCTATTTCTCTTTCTTCTCCTTCTCTCTCTCCCTCTCCTTCTCCCTCTCCCTCTCTCTCTCTCATACACACACACACACACACACCCCACAGGAGTACCTTGTTTGCTTCCCACTGTTAAACTTTTGTTCAAGCTGATCCACCTGCCTAGGAGTAACTTAGACCCAATTTATCCTTCAAAGCCAACTTAAGCCCCTTTTCTTCCATGCTCTTATAATACTCCTCTCCCCGAAACCCATTTCTAACACTCACTATACCACATTGAAATTGTATTGAATGTGTCTTTCTCTACTGAGCTCTAAGCTCCTTAGAGCATAGGCTGCACCTTATTTGGCTCTGTCTCAGTGTCTGGCTCAGAGAAGGCACTTGAGAAATACTGACCAAGCCCAGCACTTCCATGGGAGCTCATGCTCATTCTTTCCTTCTTTCGACTCCCATAGCATAATATCTTGTGACCTGATGCCTGAATTGTTCTTGAGTTGGTTCATGTTCTGCCAGTGCTATTCCAGTGGTCACGTGGTCAAGGCTGCAAAGTACATCATACATCCCCTCTATCACCCCCAACAGTGCCCAGAAGTGCTGGGAGGACAGAGGCACCAAGAGCCAGGTTGATTGTTTGCTCCATTTGAAAGGAAAGAGTAGTAGCAAACTGATCATGGGTCATGGCAAAGCAAGAATTTAAAGAATTATGCTGGCCCTCATCTTCTCAGGAATGGGCTTGTCCTCCACCATGATGGATTTTAGTTTTTGAAATTCATTTCCATTTACTGGGGGCCTTTTGTAAACCAGGTATTTTATTGATTTGCATGAAAACACTGCAGGCTAGATGTATTTTCCCTATTTTACATATCAGGAGTGTGGTGATCGCTAAGGTCAACTCAACAGTTGGAGAAGATCCAAGGGCCAAACCCAGTCTGTAAGGCTCTGCAGCCGAAGATTTCCCCCTGCTACCCAGAGGTTAGCCTGGTGGGGGCGGTGTGCTCTCTGAGCTCTCTTTCCTGTTGTTCCTCAGGTATGGCACATCCCATAGGTCTCCCCTCTGGTTCGTGAGCAGGCCATGTTGGTTAGGGCACTCCAGGGTTACTGAATTTCTGTTGCTAAGCCTGTTCCTCTCAAGGTTCCTAAAGCAACCTGGCTTATGCAGCGTTGGAGAGGTTGGGAGTGACCTAGGACCAGCAAGGAAGCTCCCAAGGGTCAGTGCTAATTGGGGCAGATTCCCCAGGGGTACATAGCCCAGACTGTTCCCAAGGAGTTCAGCTGGAACCAGATTGCCTCAGGAATGTGAGTGAGGCAAACAACTACTTGATTGTTTGAGCCTCTTGCCTTGGTACCCGGTGCTGCTTCCCAGCTAAATGTAGGCCAACAGGATTTCTGAAAAGTGTTTGCAAAGCGGAGCGCAACACTTCCTTCATTTGCATGTAAAAAATAAACTCAGCCTTGAAATGGGCATTAGGGAGCCCTTCCTGCAAACGGAGAAAGACTGTAATGGGCTAGTTCTCTGCTCGCCCAGTGCTCCTCTCCCAGTTCACATGCAGGCAGAAGTGTCTGGCTCTGTCGATCTCTCTTTCCATTAAACTCTGGCTCAAGGCCTTGAATGATGAGCTGCATCCTTTCTCCTTCCCGTGTGAAATTGTCTTTGTTGAGGGTCTTGCACGTGGTACTGGAACTTCTCTACAGCATTATTGCACTACCAGTGTGAGACCTTTCATATCAAACATTCTACATAAAGCACATGTCCACGGTCATCTCTTTCCATATGGCCCAATGTTTACAACTTACGTTTGGATTTCCTTCCTGCTATCAGAGAGAAAAGGCTCAGTATCCAAGTGGCTAACACTTTCTCCTGTGCGGCCCATCTCATACCATCCTCTCATTCCCGGGCCACTTAGATCACCTAGTTCATCAAGTGGAGGTATTGCAACATTCCCTAACCTTTGACGAAATGATTGCTTCTCTCTTACTGGTCCTCTGTATCTCTTGCATCAGATCTGGTCTTCAAAATTGAGAATGATATGCTACTAATAAAATATAAATTTGGCAAATTTAATCCTATCATAATGTGGCCACCTTCCAAAACCAAACTCAATATAGTGGTACCGCAATGCAGCATTCTAGGCTAAATGGCTCTCAGGGAAAAACACATCTGCAGAGAGAGGGAGTTAACCCTCATAGGTCAAGGTTTCCAGATGAGTCCTGAAGACCACCTTCATCTTTTTTTCTCCTTCTGGGTTTTATCCACATTGCTACTTCCTTGAAGCATCAAAGATGACACCATTTGCTTGATTGTTGGCTGATGTGACCAAAATGGACAATGCATAGTCAACATGTGGTCAGCGAGCTTATAAATTTCATGATAGGGATTGTTTTTCAGAAACACTTTTTTTTTTTCCTGCAGATTTTATTTGCCTTCTTTTTAAACTTTGTATTTTTCATTGCATTGGAATTGAGTGTTCTGAGGAAGCAGTCGCAAGAGTCCCATCCTCACTGTTCTTTCCTTAGATGACCAAACAGAATTATTATAATTCACTGATTCGAATGCAATTTTGGGCTATGTTTGCATGTTTGTTTGGTGGTGTTATTTATAAAAGCTGTGACTGTTGGAATAACTGTGGTGGGGGACAGGCCTATCTAGGAAAGTTTGATTGGTTTTCTGTCTGTAATCAAATTACTTATAAATGATATGACATGTTGCATAATGGTGGCAATGTTGCTGTCAGAAACACACACATACACACACACACACATACACACACACACATATACTTTGTGGTTGAATTTGCTCAGCTTCATTTCAAATCATGTAGGTCTCTGAGCCATTTCCACCAAAATGTGGTAAAATGCAGAAGTTGGCAATTCAATTTTATTCAGCCTTTCAAGAAGGAAGGCCCAGATAAGCTTTGCTTGTACACGGCAGTGATAATATTCACCAGTGAAGCCTCAATCTAATTCTGTAGGCTTGCTCCTGCCTTGTTGTACTGTCATTTCCGAACGTCAATCTCCTCTCTCTCCCTCCTTCCCTCTCTGTCTCTCCCTGTCTCTCCCCCTCTCTTTTTTAATCACAGCAAAAAGTTTCTTAAGAGCTTAACTTACAGCCAAGTGCCAGCTCCCCCATTTAATTTGTCCCGCTTCCCCACAGCTCTTGTACTCTACGTTCAGGCAGAGGTGAGGTCAGTTCTCAGGGCCCGGCTCTCTGGACACCCTCAATGATGACCTCATTAGAGTCACAGATGTTTGCTGCACTTTGGGAGATGTGGAAAAAACAGAGCAGTAAACTAGGCCAGCTTGCAGTAGGGCTGTTACCCACAATTCAAGATAAAATGCTGGATGGTTCCCACTAGGTTCTGGTCGGCTAGGAAACGGCCACTTATTAATCTTGTGTCAGAGAGCCAGCTGCGGCCGGGGCAGTTACCATATTTCACCACCAACTCCATGTCTGGACAGCCATTGTCTTTTTTTTTTTTTTAAATGAAAAAAAAAAAAAAAACTCTACAAATCAGCTGCGTTCTCCTGCTCCCTGTCCCTCTGCGTTGCTCCTTGAACTCCGCAAAGCCCCCCACTTGTCCTCCCTGGAGACACGGCGCTAGGCACCAAGAGAGTTGGGGCGCACGGTGGATCCCGGGGTTGGTTTACTAATTCAGAGACGCAGCTTACTTTCCAACACTAATGATATTCCCTCCGCATATCACTTCGGTTGCCTGGCGACCGGATTTGAGCTAGGCCTCTCATTTGATTCCCACACATCAGACCCTGAAAAGCACTTTTTTTCCCCGTCCCTCAGCTTTTGATTCTTTCTGCTCTGAAACCCTTCCCCCTGCGGTGTCAGTATGGGTGGGCAGGGCAGTGGTAGAAGGAGGGCAGGGGTGAGGGGCGGCCTAGCGCGCACTGGTCACACATGAAGGCCTGCAAACAAAGCCTCCAGGAACCCTTCCTGACGAACACAAATTCCCCTCAGAAAAAGCAAATTTGGCTTTCTCTGCCTAGCATGGGTGTCATTTCGAGACTCTCCTTAGATACTTTATTGAATCTGAGGCTGCCCATTGTTTTTGACGCCGTTTCTCACAAAAGACTTCCTATTATCAACAAGTTGCTATAGGAGTAAGCAAACAGATTATGAAAGATCGGAAATCATCGAATCAACACCAGCCTGGCACCCAGGTCCTGGGTGCCTCTTAATAGGACACGCGTTTGCAGTGAGAATCTCCCAGCGTGGTTTTCCCTAGGATGCACCGCTTTTCCCACAGGGAAGAAATGCTTCACGGTAAAAGCTGCACGTGCAAATCCACAGGGTCCCTGGCAAAAGAAAATGGAAATTTGACATCTTTTGGTCCTTTTAAAACCAAAATAGAGATGCTTTATCTTTTGGTGAAAAGGCTCAACCAAGAAAAACTGTCTCTCTTTTTTTTTTTTTTGCAAGTTTTATGATAGAGGTGACTGAAAAATTGGAAAAAAGTGAAATTCACATGGAGCTCATCTAAGTTATTTCATCTAAGTTATTTCAATTGTTTAAATGCAATCTGATGTAGTATAGTCATATTCTCCGAGCCCTTGGTGAACCCTTTTACTGACAACAGTTGGTACATAATCACCTGTGCATAGAGATTTCACGCACATACGCATACGTGCTTCATGTGTGTATACGGATGCACGTCGATACATTTAGCTGCATATCTGTAGGTTGTTCTTGAAATCCAAATATTGCCATAGCCTGTCTTTCATGGCGACCCCTCCATTACAAAGTGTGGTTCGAATATTCTTGTTAGAGTTTCTTTTCTCACAGGTCCCTGAAGGATTTGCTTACGTAGCTCCCAGTCTCGTGTGCCAGTCCCCTGTGTGCTGCTGGGAGAATGGACTTCTAGTGCCACACGGGAACTCAGCGCTGGATTCTGAACCTTGAGTCTCTTGCTGCTGGACTTAGAGAAGGCTGACAAAGGTTCTCCACCCTTCTCTCAGCCACGATGAAAAGTGTGCCCAGAGTGGCTGCTTGTCTACCAGCCCTTTTTGGATTTCTCCTCCACCCTCTCCCCACACCTCCCTGCATTTCTGCACTCACGGTTTCTGTGACCTGCTCCACTAATACTCACTTTGTGATTGAAGCAGTTGAGGGAGACAGCTTCCTACTGCACATCCCATATACAAACAAAGAATGTTTTCAGATCAGTGTTTAAGCTTCGTTTTTCTTTCTTTTCAAAGTTTTAATTAATATGTTATTTGCATTTTAGCTGTGCAGATGGGCAAAGCAGTTATCTATTTATATATTCTATTGATTCGATTATTCTAATATTTGGTGATTTTGTCCTTTACATATGCCAAGAACATTCTGGTTTTTGAAAATTCCATCACACACACACACACACACACACACGTACACACACTGGAATTGTCTAGTAGATGGGATGACCCTAGTAGATATTAAATGAGTACTGTATAAAACATTTCTTTAGTAAAAGCTACCAATGAAACAAGATGAGTATGCTCCCTTCCATATTACTTTGTTCTTTGGAATGCGATGATGGGTAGATAAGACCAAGAAGATATCTTTAAAAACTCAGATTAACCACACTAATACCAGCACTCTACATTTGGGCTGTGTTTAAGGAGGCAAGAGAGACAAATGAAAAAAGAAAGTTCAATTATTTGCATGGGAAAAACTATCTGGATTATCAATATAGAGTTAATGAATGGCTCCAACAACTATGAAGGATATCTCAAATATCATACTTACCCCTGCCAAAAAAAAAAAAAAAAAAGGTTGGCATTACCAATATAGTGTTGACTTGAGTTTCTGTAACTTTTCATTAATAAAATGTTGAAAACTAATACTAGAAAATCAATGGTGTGGTTTTTTTCCTTGATATAATACGAAGTACAATTATTATTATTATATTTGTAACCCCTTTACTTCCTCGCTTTAACTCAATCTGGACTAGAAATTTAAGGAAAAAAAAAAACAACAGGAACACCTTAAGAAAGAATTTCCTTAGAATATTTTCAAGCTTGTTAATATCAAGTTTCTAAAAATCCTGGGAGGGGAACCTGATTCTTTCTAGTTCCTTTGCGGTATGTACACACCTGGATGGGTACATCCTTTTGGATGCTTGCCTAGATGGTTCTGCATGCTTCCCACCACTGACAGCAAATCCTCTAGGCTGCAGGACAGTTCTGATGCTAGACCCTTGTGCAACAGGGACGGAGAACATGAGCCACCAATGGGGAGGGACTCACTCTTTCTTTCTGTAGAGGACAAAACAGAGTCACCATTGCATTTGGAAAAATAAGGGCTTATTGAACTCAATAATAAAGGAATGACCACGGAAAGTAGCAGTGTTTTGTGTGAGTTATGCTCTTTGTGACAAGGGGTGCATTTGTAAGATACACTGAGAGAGAAGTACAATATCTTTGATCCATGATTATTGACCCCAATGAAGTGCTTCATTTGTTCAGATCTAATCACAATCACTATTATTATTATTATTACTATGTGTGCCTAGCACGCTTCTGTGTTGAAAATAGCAACGTGTCACATTAAGCAGTACCTTGTCTATTTATATGCTACTCTTATAAAAATACCTGTAAATGATGAGCTGTGTAATAAAGGAAGGAAGAGGGAAATGGAGAAATCTGGATTTATATCCTTGTCCTTGCCATGGAAGCCTGAGCCTCAGTTTCCTTAGCTGCAAAGCTCAGGGTCAGACCCACACAGAAAATCCCAAGTAGTCCTCACCATTTGGTCTTGCTATGTGGTTCTGTGGTCTCTAGGAGCAAGGACCTTATAGACAGTTCCTATTTAGAAGCGAGGAAAAGGAGGCTTCTGTGCATCTGTGTGTGTGTGTGTGTGTGTGTGTGTACTACCTTCGCCTTTGTAGCACAATACTACTGGACTACGGTGAATGTCTGTATGATCACAGCTTTAACACGAAACTCACGCAGGGAGGAAAAAGAACTAGAAAAAGAAACTGCTATCCAATGTAGACTCCTAGAAGAAATCGGAAACCCATCAATTTGCTACTCTTTGTGCATCTGAAAGCTTTTAAAAGTCAAAACAGGCTGCTTTTTGAACATTCCTAGCAGCTCTCACTGTTCCTGTTGTTGCATGCACCGCGTTGAAATTCTCAGCACAGATGAACAGAGCCCAGCGGAAGTTCTAATCCTCAAAAAGTAGACAAATAACAGGGAAACTGCAACGGCCCCTTAATACAGCTGGGCTCTCAGGCCTCCCTGGGATGCGGCGCTCTGAGTAGCGCTGGAGTTGGGGTTGCTGTTTTGTTTGCCCCCATGAGCCCCACCTTGGCGTGCCGATGCACTGATGTAAGAATTCCAAATGAGCTTGCTCAGAAGGGCCCAGATTAGCCGGGTTGCTAGGATCTGGCCATTGCAACCCCCTTTTCCACTCCAGTGGACTGAGCTTTTGACACTATGAAAAGCACCATTTAAAATTAATTAAAGCTTCTTATTTGGTACCAAATCTCATCACTGCTGACTACATTTAATATGTTTTATGTGTGGCTTTAAGTCCCTGTCGCATCATGTGTTGTATGATCCGGCAACGAAGCAGCTGCAAGTTAGAAAACACAGAAGCAACCTGAATTTAGCGCTTTGGTATTTTATCTGGGGCGTGCGTTAAACTGCAAAGCTAGTTTTCTGATCTCCTGGGTCATGCAAATCTTGTGCAATGACCGAATGGTGTTCTCTCGGGATTCGGAGGCAGGAGACCTGAGTCCAGGCGTGCTCAGTTACTAATTTGTTATGGGGATGATGGTTAAGACACAGTTACTTTTTTAAACGTTCGTAAAAGAGGTGGCTGCATCGCCATCCCAGACGTTGCCCTCAGCGTAACATTTGAGGATTCTGAATGTGGAAAGCTGCTGCAAGCCGGACGCACAGCTGGTCGGGCCAAACACATCTAGAATTCAAACAAATGAAAATTGTATTTACTTACCTATTTTTATTTGAAAGGCAGAGAGACATACAGAGAGATGGAGAGAAACAGAGACAGAGCTCTCCCATCTGCTGTTCCATTCCCCCAAACGCCCGCAGTAGCTGGGGCTGTGCCTGGCTGAAGCCAGGAGCACAGAACCTAATCCAGGTCTCGTATGTGGGTGGCCTGGAGCCAAGTACTTAACCTATTACCTGCGGCCACTCGAGGAGTGCATTAGCGGGAAGCTGAAATCAAGAGTAGAACTGGACCTGAACCCAGGCACGCGATATGAGAGACAGACATCTCGAGCGATGTCTTACACATTGTGCCGAATGCAAACCCCAGATCTGGGTTTAAATTGCAATTTTTCAACCTACTCTGTAGCACTGAGCAAGTGACCTGATCTCTCCAAGCCTCGGTTTTATCATCTGTAATATGGGATCAATAATAGTATCTCCTTCAAGAGACTGTGGTGAAGGCTAAATGACATAACACACGGAAGTGCCTGGGAGGGTGCTTCGTGCCTATTGAGTTCTCAGTAAATGCGAGCTAACGTCATTACAAGAACTGCTTTAAGACGTTATTTACTATCACTGTATCTAGATTGAATGCCATCAGGAATTAGTGCTGCAAGTTCTGAGCTCCCAACCTCTGTCTGCAAATTGAAGACATTTTGTCACTGAAATGGGTCTCACAGTGCCTGGGTTCAAGTCCCTGCTCTGCTCTTGGGTCCAGCTCCACTGCTAATGCAGAAGCTAATGGGTAGCAGGTGATGGCTCAAGCAGTTGGGTCTCTGCCCACCTACGCGGGAGACCTAGGGTGGGTTCCTGGCTCCTAGCTTTGGCCTGGCCTAGTCCAGAATTTGGGGGCATTTGGGGAGTGAACCAGCAGGTGGAAGCTCGCTCTCCCTATGAAAGAAATGGGCAAACCAAAAGGAAGTGACAAAAATATTATGCGTGGCCTGCTTGACTAAACCTGTCTATTTTTAAGAGACTTGATTTTTTTATCCAGTACCATTTTTAAGAGTACTTTGTGTGCATCGCCAAATTGTATGATATATTTGTTTGGACTGTGGCCTTCTACCCCAATCCTATTTGTACTTTGGTTTAACAGCAGGGAAAAAAATAAAGTCTGCAAAGAATACTAATTATCCTGAACTGCATACCAGAGACTTCTGTCTACGTGTGAGATAAATATTTTTCTTTATTGATTGATGACTCAAATCAGAAATGTACACTTGTATAGACCCAATCTGAATGATAAATAATCCAAACGGGAATGTTTCTTGAAGTCCTAACAAAATACGCTGTATTTGCTATTCAGGAAACAGATTCTTGACATCTCAACAAACAGGGTGTTTCTTGAGACACCTTTGAAGTTTTTAGTTTTTATCCTGCTCATCGCCTGAACTTCAGTGTGTGAGAAATATTTTAAATAAGAGACTGTACAGCGCAGGTAAACACAGTGGACCACCCTTCCCCTGCTGTAGCAGCTGAAAACATACCATGCTCACTGTCTGAAAGCTGCCAGCAAGGTCGGGAATCATCCAGTGTTTTGAACAAGTGACTTATTCAGACTGGAAAAGTCTCTGGTTACCGCAGTTTGTTGAATCGCTTTGAATGAAAATGCTTATCGGAGCTTTTCCACCCAACCCGGGCTTTCAACTTTAGGTATCAATTGGCAAGTTAATCAGATTTGTGTAATGTCTTCATTCCAAACATTTGGGCAAGTTACTCCATCTGGGTCTCAATTTTGTCCTCTGCAGAATGGGGAGCACAATAATAATAAGGCGCTCATGAGGTTGTTAGGGTGTTTGCAGCGTCTGCAGGGCCTGTCACACAGCAGGTCTTCAGCCCATGGCATTTCTCATCCCCATTAGTACGGCAGGGCACTGGACAAGGTTTAGATGCTCATGCATTACCACAGACATGGCTAATTTTGAGTCATCCCCACAACCAGTGTGTAGCTTGGCTTAATAGGAAATCATAACAAGAGAAGCATATGACTATTTCAGAAAGCCCCCGAATGTTTTCTCAGGGTAGGAGCGCTACAAGTACAAGAGGTTTCCCTGGATGAGCAAACAGGGCTATTTCCTTGCAGAGAACCAGCCTTAACATTTAGTAGCTGGCAATGGCTACTCTCCTGGACCTTTTGTTTCCTGGGTGTGGCTGCAAATCTCAGTGTATGACTGAGACCAACAGCCAGATAGCCAGGAGCTGCAGATCCATTACTATTCCCCTTGAACAGTGCTGTGTGCACTTTAGGAAGATGCTAGCATGTTTGTGTGATCCACTGAGAAAAATGATTAATTACTTCTAAAAGAATCAGACACAGACGTGGAGGGGAACGTAGTTACTAGATGTGCTTAAAAAGAGGAACAAAATACAATCATGTTGATGGTCCCTGCCAGGCAGCAACATAAGATTCATTAGATTTAAATTTTGTCTGCTGCCTTGTGCTCTTTCCCCCAACTTTTATCAGAAAATATTTTAGAAGTGATTTCAGTAACAGAAGTTATATTGCGTTTCTCAACATATTGCTCCAACAATGTAATTTATTTGGTAGCAGTAGGAGACAATTGTGCACAGGAGATTTGTAAAAATTAAAGTATGTCTCCAAATAGAATGTTTAGTTGCTAAATATTCTTTTAACTAAACTAACTAAATTTTAACTAAATTATTACAAATGAGTGTCCTTCTACAAGAATAGTCTCGACACATCACTCATCTGGTATTGCAAAATGCAAAAACTAAGTACTAATTGCTTTTCTTCTTCCATTTTATGGTTAAGATGTTTTAAATCACAAAGGAATAATGAAGTTACTTAAGCTTTGATCGCAAACAAACTGTGAGTAAATATTTCTGTTTTCACCCCAAGAATTTATAACAACACGAAGATAATTAGTGACTACAGATCAATCTTTTGGTCAGTAACTCTCAAAAGTAGTTAGTTCCTTAGAAGTCTAACCTAGATAAAGTAAGCTCACTAACACCTGCTCCAGGTTGGTAAGAAGTTCTCTCAGAGGATCTCAATCCTGAGTCAAGATGTCACCAACAAAGAGCGCCGAACCATGTAACCTGTGTTGAAGAGAATACAAATGCATGGAGATTTTTCAAGTTAAAATGCAATCAGGCTGTCCATTTCCGCATCGTTTTCCAAATTAATCTTGCTACGAGAGCCTCTGAATGGAAGGGGTCTCTCTAGCGCCATCCCACTCTTTCAAGCGCAAATATTGAAATTAAGATGATTTGTTATAGCTGTAGCCAAGCACCTGCTGAGAGTGAGTCAAAAAGTCAATGCTGCGTTGACTTGTTACATTGCTGAGCAGTTTATAATTCTGCAGATAATGTATCTGTGGTTGCCATTCACGTGATCAATATCTCCCTGTTTTAGCCCCATTTTGAAGACAGATTTTCCGCAAATAAATCTTAAAGGGAAAAACAGTGTAAAGGACATGCTCTCCTTTCCTGTCAGAATAGAATCCACAAGGGAATAATCCTTGCTGCAGTTTTTTTGTTTTGTTTTGATCCCCCCTATCCCAGCCCTCTACCCTAAAGGCTCAGAACATATGCTTCCCTTGTTTTCCTAGACAACTCTTTGAACAACATCAATCCCCCCTGTAGGCTTTAGGAAGTTTGTTGATCCTATCAGCTTAGGAGCAGCTACATTCACAGGAAGGCCCAGTCCCTAGGATCAGTGTCTCCTTTTTGAAAGCTGGGTGAAGACATCAGACTCTCTGCTTGTCATTGGTGCATGATTGAGATTGAGTAACTGGAGAGTGGGAATTTATAGACCAATTAATATTTCGTCCTCAAGTTGCCAAAATAATTTCTACCTCGTGTCTATCGCCTACTGTTTCGCTTGAAATGCTGGCTCAGATAAGAGTAGCTATGGGTCTATAGAACGTTTCTGGGTCTCTAAGAGGAGATCAAACCCTTAACTTTGAATTCAGCATGTGTAATCAAGATTGTTAGAACATTCTCAGCTCAAAGAATGGAGTTGCAATAGTTCAGTTGGAAATAAAAGATTTCAGTGATTTCGTTTTTAGAAGTTGTTGAAAGACTTCAGATCTGAAAGGACAATTCTTCACTATGAAGCTTGGTGAAATCTTCACTAGTCATTAAGAAAAGATGTTCATGGTATTTAACACTGGGGAGAGAGGAAGTACCGCTGTAATGACGGTATCAGATCTGACATGGTGGGAACATTGCACCTGCACCAGGTGAGGATGACTGCGGCAAATTCCTTCATTGGGCCAGAGTAATGAATGTGAGCTTGTGCTATTTAATTAGGGAATTAGGATAGTGGAACAAACAGCTCCAGGGTAAAAGTCCTTAGAATCAAGATAACAAGACTGTGCTTTTTATTGATTTCTCTTTTCTTTTTTAAAGATTTATTTATTTATTTGAAAGTCAGAGTCACAAAGCAGAGAGAGGAGAGGCATAGAGAGAGAGAGAGAGGTCTTTCATCTGTTGGTTCACTCCCCAATTGGCTGCAACAGCCAGAGCTGCACCGATCCAAAGCCAGAAGCCAAGAGCTTCCTCTGGGTCTCCCACTCAGGTGCAGGGGCCCAAGGACTTGGGCCATCTTCTACTACTATCCCAGGCCATAGCAGAGAGCTGGATGGGAAGTGGAGCAGCCGGGTCTCGAACTGGCGCCCATATAGGATGCCGGCGCTTCAGGCCAGGGCACCTGCTGTGCCAGAGCTCCGGTCCCCGCTTTCATTGATTTCTTTCTTTCTTTCTTTTTTTTTTTTTTTTTTTTACAGGCAGAGTGGACAGTGAGAGAGAGAGACAGAGAGAAAGGTCTTCCTTTTGCCGTTGGTTCACCCTCCAATGGCCGCCGTGGGCACTGCGCTGATCCGATGGCAGGAGCCAGGTGCTTATCCTGGTCTCCCAGGGGGGGAAGGGCCCAAGCACCTAGGCCATCCTCCATTGCACTCCCTGGCCACAGCAGAGAGCTGGCTTGGAAGAGGGGCAACCGGGACAGAATCCGGTGCCCGGACCGGGACTAGAACCTGGTGTGCCGGCGCCCCAAGGCAGAGGATTAGCCTAGTGAGACGTGGCGCCAGCCCTTTCATTGATTTCATAAAGGTATTAGGAGAAGCCTGAAAGAAAAAATTGAGTCTTCATACTTTTGAGTACTTGCTCTCTAGAAATATTCAAGTAAAACAAATAATAAATTTGTTTTCTGATATGAAAATAGACTAATGTCTTAACTCCTTTAAGAGAACGAATTGTAAGAAAGAATGAAAGGAATACATCCAGTGGGGGGAAAAAAAAGCAAAGTCTTTCCTCTAAAGGCCTCAGTCATCCTCATGACCTCACCCCTCTAACCTCATGGAAACCTAACATGTTTGTGATGTTGCTGGCACTCACACTGCAAAAGACTCTTCTATACATCAGATGAAGTATTTCCTTCCTTTACCACTTATCAGAAAGTCACTAGATTATAATGCCTATAGAATGAGGTGTGGCTCTTGGTGTTTTGTTATTTGATATCAAGACTGAAACACTACAGGGAGTCGAATTGTTACAAGCCTGGTAAATGTTAAGTGAAGGTGAGGGAAAGCATTTTTGCAAAATGTAATACCTGTGGCAAATTGAGGAATTTTTGCAATTCAATTGTTTTAAGTGTTGACCTTGGAGAGAAATCACACTTTATGTTCATTAACAGATTACGTTTTATTTTGAAGTAGGAAACATAAGACTAAATACTGAAATAGGAATAATGGGGAAAAATAAAACTATCTTTCATGATGTTATGGGGATTCTAAATTCTTTGCAGAAATTCTAAATGATTTAGCAGACTTGATTTTCTTTGGGTAACTCTTGCTTGACATCAAAGTCACCATTAATGGTTCTAAGCATCAGTTTCTTAAATGAACTTGATTTGCTGGAAAAGAAAAAGTCACTAAACCAAATATTAACCAATTTACCATTATATATGGTGGGTAGTCCATTATATTTTTGAAAATCATCAACAACCCTCCCCCACCAATCCAGTTCTCAACGTAAGGAGAGAAAGAGAAGGGCTCTACTTAACTCAAGTTAATTCTGTTTAATTTCACATATTTTATCAAAATGTTTAATTTAGAGGTAATAATTTAGCTTAAAGATAGCTGTTGAGACAAACTAGATGTGTTAAAGAATTGATACCAGAAATGTTGAGTGTCAGTGAAACTTAGCTGAAAGCCAATAGAATTGGCCATCTAATGGCGATTAAGTATGCGATAAATTTAAATCTTTGAAATACTTGTTGAGATTTATTCAGGCAGACAAACAAAGATAACAAAAGTCTTTTGTGTGTTTGTCAGTCATTTCCACTCCTCTGTTGTTGTAGTGTCAAATAATGTCAGTGATTTAAGGGCAATTACTGTAATTTTAAATTCTCAACAAATTAAACTATAAAGACTAGAAGTCCAAGAAGGACCCTACTCATTTTTCAACTCCTTTTTCCATCTTCCATTTTTAAAGATGTTTTAATTGCTTGGATGTTTAGGAAGGAAGAAACAAACAATATTTTTTTGTCTGTTCGTGATTATAAAAAAATGTATGTTTGGATATTTCTTTTTAACTGAGCTATTTTTTAGAAAAAAATTTTCCAATGGCATGTTTTTTTCAGATGGGTAAGTGGAATTATTTTTATTTATACTTTATTCATATTTTTATATTGCAGTAGCTATAGTTTTTTCTATATTCTATATGTATAATTGAATGAGCTTAGAGTCTGGAAAAAAATATCCAGGGAAGCAAAACTGGGCTCAAGAAGAGTGTAAAAATATGCATTTAAATTGTGTTTGATAATAGAATGTTCAACCAGTAAAAGTCTTGAAAATTAAATGTAAGCATAATTAATTTGAGTGGGATCATTAGTTTCATAAAATAATTTAAAGTGAAGCAAGAAAATAATTGCCTCCCATCATCTTTAAGCTATGTTGACAAAGTTTAAATGTTACATAATTTAAGAGGAAGGATTCAATACATTTTATATTTCATGAGATCTTTTTTTAAGATTTAGAGCAGCATCTAGGATTTCTTTGCAGTAATAAAGACAATGATCCATTATGTTCTTCTATTACTAATTATTCTGTAAAGATTGTCTGTTCCAAAAGATAATTAGAAAGGGTGAAATTTAATTCCATTAAACAGAACTCAACTGGGACATAATGAAATTTTGCTGTGAAGTTGAAGACTTTGAAGCCAAATAAAAAGCCTTTACATAGATAGAGCAATTGAGATTGTAAAACTCACACCTGATTCATGCAGTGCATGTTTAAGGCTTACTAGGATAAGATGATATTACTCCCAACGAGTTTTAAGCGTTCAGTTAGCATAAACATTCACAAAAATATATGTCTTTCCTTTTCTTTAAGGAAAATTTTAGTGATGGATAGAGATACTTCTAGATTCCAGGTTAGTTCATTCATTTATTAAACAAATACACGTTTTGCATAACTACAGCATATTTGAGTCCAGACAAGATACTGAGGGTACCAAGATTAAGAGGGAGGCAATGATTGCCATGAAAGAGCCCGTGGTCTAGTCCTTTTGTGTTGATTAACTAAGGCTATTTCTTGGCAGTAACATTTAAAGTGGCCACCATGTAGATGTGACTTTAACAGATTTTTATTAAGCTCTTGCTTTGTAAGGATAAGAAGCTGGACAAATGGAGAGAACTCAATTATTTTAAGGAATTTATTACCCAGAAGAGGCAACCATGTACATTTATAACTGCAACAAAAGTTACAACGATGCTTGAGTCCCTTCCTAAACCCTTGTCTTCCACTCTTTACTCAATTCCCTGCTGCATCATGTTACTCCACTGTCCTATGCCTTCCTCTCTAGATTAGAGTCAACATGAGGTCAGGTACCATGGTGGTTGTGTTCTCCATATTCTTCATACCAAGCACCGTAGGTACCTAGCGCACAGTAGGTGCTCAACGAGTGAATAACAGAAAAAAAAAATCACAGGCTACTGATGATAAGCAATCTTCACAACAAAGACAATGACCAATCTCACTCATGAAGGATGGAAAACACAGAACACTAAACAGTTTCAGCTTTTAAAAAAATGCACATAGTTGTTACAAAGCAGCCATGGGATTTGCAACCACCTAGATGTCTCCAAAGAGTGGTTCATTCCACATCCTGAAAGAGCTGTGCCGCTGGAGGGGACCACAAGTAAGAGAGAAGGTGGCTCCAATTGCTTTGTGTTGGGTTGTCTTTTGGGATAGCAGAACCTTTCTCTCCACTTACAGGTGGAGATCCCCTAGCAGGAGGAGTATGTATGGTAATAGGAAGGTGGACCAAGAGAAGTGGATCTCTACGCAGAGAATACAAACCTATCAGAGCAAAGGAAAATTAAACCACTGCTACATATCACTGCTTTATAAACCTAGCAGACGAGAAAGGGGGACTCCCTCGTACAAAGGAAAGTAAGGGCTTAGAGCTTCTAATAATTGGGTCAAAATAACACTGAAGGAAGCCGGTTTCTGAGTTCCTCCTTCAGATTCCAAACATCTTTGAGATGGTGGGTGTGAGACTTAGTGAGATCTCCTCTTCAAAGTCTGCTTTTGCTGGTCAGTTTAGAATAATGCTTTATTTCTTCAGTCCCTGTATTAATTGAAATCTATACAGGCCTTAAACATGAAGATTGATGATATTGTGGAAGCTTACCTTTGGGCTCTAAGTTATTTGTACCTGAAGAGCCCAGGCCCTGGATGCCTGCTAATTCTTAATAATATCTTCAAACTAAACTTCTTTGACTCCCAAAATGAGGGCCCAGTGCTATACATCTGGGGACCATGTGGAAACCAATTCTGTTACGTTGTTCCTGTTGAGACAATAAAATTGTTCTCTTTCTCTCCTTCCTCTCTCTTTCTCCATCCATAAATGAAAAAAAAAAAATGATCACATCCTAATTCTTGAAACTGTAAATGTGTTATCTGGCAAAAGTGAATTAAATAAAAGTTTCTGGGGAAAAAAAAAGTGAATTAAGGTTGCAGATGTAATTAAGTTTGCTAATGAGTTGACTTTGGAATGGAGGGGTATCCTAGATTATTCAAGTGGGCTTGATGTAACATACAAGGTCCTTTCACGTGGAAGAGGAGTGGGGAAGAGAGAAAACCCAAACAGCTGCAGCATGAGAAATTCTTGGCTGGACATTCCTGACTTGAAACATGGAGGAAGAAAACCATGGGCCAAGAAGCATGGTGGCCTCAGACATTGGAAAAAGCAAGGTATAGACTCTGGCCTGGGGCCTCCAGAGGGCACACAGCTCTGCCATCTCCTTGATTCTAGCCCAGTGAAAGCCATTTCAGATTTCTTTTTTTTTTCCTTGCCATAATATTTTTATTTAAACTTTTATTTATTTTTTTTAACTTTTATTTAATGAATATAAATTTCCAAAGTACGATTTATGGATTACAATGGCTTCCCCCACATATATTTCAGATTTCTTACCTCCAGAATGTAAGATAATAAATGTGTGTATTTTTAAGTCATCAAGTTCATAGGCATTTGCCCCAACAGCAATGGGAAACTAACACGCCCTGGGAGCCTTCTTGCTGTTCAAGTAAAACAGCTCCAAGGCAGAGCAGATGAGCAATCAGGCTCTTGATGACCTTGCTTAGTCACTGAAGCCAGCAGTGTCTCTAGCGGAGAAGGGGTAAATGTTCCTTACAGAAGGGTTACAAATCACAAATGTCAATGCAGCAAGGGAAGTGGACAGCAGTGGTGGCTGCACACAAAACCCGTTGATGAATGTTAAAAGTAGTGGTTGAAACCTGAATGAGAACTGGGATGTTTGAGGAGCCTCAGGTTCTCTCCATCCCCCAAGTTTATCAATTAATTCATAGTTTTCATGTATTTTCCACAAATTGGGTTATGTTCCTCTCTCCAGGTCTTAGGAGGTGAAGATTAGCCCATATCTTCTTTGAATGTGTATTGGGCTTAGTGACTCCCTAAACAATTGAATATGAAAAGGGAAAAATGGAAACTTTGTAGTGGAGTAACTCAAATTGAGTGACATTCTGTGAAATACTTGATGAATGTTCTTCCAAAGTGTCAAAATCATGAAAACTAAGGATATATGAGACTGTCACAAAATCAGCACAGACTAAAGCAATGTGTCACATTTCTGTTCTGGATTGGATCCTGGAACAGAAAAATAATATTCATGGAAAAACTGGTAAAATCTGAATAGGGTCTGTGATTTAGTTAATAGTGTTGTACGAGTGCTAACTTTTATCATTGTACTGTGGGTACACGGGAACTCCCTGTACTACTTTTAAAACCCTTCTATAAATTTTAAAGTATTTAGAAAAATGAAGTTGGAAACAAACACATAACCACATTTTAAAGCAAAGAATAAGTTGAGAAAAATGTTTAACATAGATTGCAGAAAAAATTGATAGCCTTACTATAGAGGGTTTTTAACCCCATGGAAAGCTGGGCAGATAAGTAAGCAATTTATGTTGAGAAGGACATATGTGCAAATTGTAGTAAGAAATACAAGCAAACACATATGGATAGTCAACCTTAGAATCAAGACATGAAAAATAAAATCATATCCCTCTTTTTTCAGCCTATTTAGTTCATAAAGATTTTTAAATGATAATGCTCTTTGAGATTATGAAAAGAGTAGATAGTTTCATATATTGTTGTTGAGAATATCCATTGATTTAACTTTTGTGGGCAATTTATTGATACATAAATAAACTTTGAAGGTATATACATATTTGAGGCAAAAATTCCACCTGTGCTACAGGACTGGCTATAGGTTTGTTTATTGTTTTTTACTTTCTCTTTGTTGTGAGTGGTATATATATTTTAAAATGATCATTCACTCTCTTTAAAATTAGTTTTTTAAAAAAGATTTCTTTACCTATTTGAAAGAGTGACAGAGAGAGCGAGATAGAGGGATGGAGAGAGAGGTCTTCCATCTGTGGGTCACTCTCCAAATGGCCACAATGACCAGGAATGGGTCAGGCCAAAGCCGGCAGCCAGGAACTCCATCCAGGTTCTCCCACATTGCAGGGTAGGGGTGTGGGGGCCACTTCTCTCTGCCTTACCAGGCACATTAGCAGGAAACTGGATAGGAAGCAGAATAACCAAAATTTGAACCTGGCACTCTGACATTGGGATGCAGGCATCACAAGCGGTGGCTTAATCTGCTGTGTCACAATGGTGGCCTCTAAATTTAGGTTTTTTAAAAACTATTTTATTTAAACATAAAGTAATTACAAACAATGGAGCATACAAGAGGCAGAGAAATTGGTGTTGTAAAAGAAGCCTTTAATGCTATAAAAAAAGTTCATATCTTATAAAGAAAATCCTAGATTTAAACAAAAATCACCTATAGCATTATTTATTTTTGTGTAAAATACATACTGCACATTTCTTAAAAGACTGGAAGGCTATACACCACAATGTTAGCTGTCATTATTTTTGTGTAGTAGTATCACATGTGATTTTCATGGTTCTCTTTATGTCTCATTTCTAACTTTTTTGAAATAAACAGTTTGATTTTTATATTGTTTCTTCCATCAATAAATGAAAAGTGGGATCTGAAAATGACAGTCGGTACACCTCCATCAAGCTCATTTATCGTCCAAACCGTTGATGGACTGCCTGTCTCTGCGGGCTGCCCTGCCTGTCTTCAAGTTGATGGTGCTGTCAACTATATAGTGAGGGCTTTGGTGATCTGTTTTTGAAAAGAGCGTCTTTGATCCAGGCCCACAAGCCATAGGAAGTGGACTTTGAGTTGATGCTGGTTATGATTGGGAACAAAAATAAATCTTTTGTTGGAAAACCACTATTTTTATTGACATAAAGATGACCTTAGGCAGATAATGAGCAAAAGATTCATATCAGGTTTCAGAGAGTGTGGTGGAAATCCCTCTTTCATTTTTCAGAAACGGTTTGAGAACCACTGCTCAGTCACAAAATACAAAGCCGTATCAATTCATCTGGACACAGGCGAACACGCGACAAAGGAACCAACTCACGAATGCAGGTCTGAGGACCTGTCCCAGAATCTTGGTGGCGCCTCTGCCTTTTACCCTGGCCTCAGCACCCTTCTAGGCACAAGTCGCAGAAGCAAAGGCTAGTGGAGGAGTTTGCACAGGCCCCCAGACACATCCGTGGCTAATTAACTCCTGACTGTATCCTGTGAAATCACCATTGCCCTTTGAAATACATCCAGTCTTTTCCTCTACCTCCTAAAAAAAATTTAAAGTGCCATACAAGCATAAAAGACAAAAGTTGCCACCGAGGGTCTTCATTACCTCATCTCCCTTCTGCAGCGGTATTTGAAAACACTGTTGTTTGAGAACAGCCTGTTTACCTTTCAAACAGCTGCTCAGATGGCTCACGGCCACAATCTGCTGGGCAAAACCTGCACACAGCCGGGCCCAAACCCACAGTTTCCAACAGGATAAAGACTCCTGGGGGGAAAGGTGATATCAACTTTGCATAAGTGCCGCTAAGCCAACGCTGTTCGGGTAGGTAGAGAGTGTGAATAGAACCCTTGGGATGGATGAATAGCAAAACTGTGTTGCAGAATCAAGGAGAAGTGCTTTGTGCCAGTATCCTTTGCTACATTTGGGCCACAGGAGCCAGCGGTCTCCCATAGGCAGCTGAGGGCTACCTCCGTCGCTCTACGCCTTTTGCCGACTGCTCCCCGTTTTGAGGAAGGCAAAGCAGCCTTGAGGAAAACAGGAGCGTGCTGGAGTCAGCGATGCCCATGTTTGAAACCTGTCACCGACCAGCAGTGAGACCCCAGGCTAGGTAAGAGATGCATTCTGGGTCCTCAGTTTCCCCATTCATAGAATGTGAGTTAAATGACCTAAAGGAATTTTGGCAGTAAATAGTCTCTTCAAATGTTTTATGAGTCTTCATTGTGGTTGCATGTAAAATCATCGCATGGGCTGAGGCTCTATCTGAAAATATAGTTCTTGATACCCTGGCCTGAAATATTTAAAAGGAACCAGCACAGAGCCAAGCCCAAGGGATCCTTTTCCCAATTACGTAAGCAGAAAGAAACACCTGAATATAAACAGTGTTGGCAGCGCCAACCTAACATTCTAACCATCAAGTACTGCCTGGCTAAAGATATGGAAAATTCTTACAGTGATGAATTTTTAACATTGAAATTTGACTTGTGTTCCACTGAACACAGCCTTAAATCCATTTTGGAAACAGGCAGAGCATCAATAAATAAACAGTCAACCCTTCTCTTGTGTTTGGGTGGAAGCAGGTGGTGATGGAGAAGACGTGGGTCGATGTGCCTACGAGAGTTAAAAACGAATGTCTTATGAAGTAAATAACCTGAACAGTAACCCTGGAAAACCTTCCTGAATGGAACCTGGGTCACTGGGGTACCTGCTCTGTGAACCTCTTTGTTCTGATGTCAACACTGGGGCAGGCAGCAGAGCTCAGTCCTGGCTGGGCTATGTTCTCTGTCCTTCTCGCTCCTGACTAGTCTTTTCCTGATAGTCTCCCCTTCTTCTGCTTCCTTGCCCCCAACTTCCTGTTGGCTCTCACACCACATGGTCCCTAATCTTCACCGTTCGTAGATGCGCAATGGTACCTTTCAGATGGGAAGCAGACCAGAGCATCTGGTGGTACTCAAATGTTCTCCCTTTCTGCTCATCATACCAGACTCACGTATACCCCTTCTCTCCAGTTGGTGGGAAGAAACTGTTGAGGACACCTGGCTGGGCACTGTTAACAGGGAGTCATTGCCTCCCCTTAGGGCAAGTCACAGAACATTCCATTTGAGCTCAGAGCTTGCATTTGGATGCCGGTGTGGAGATGACGTGTTCTTGCCCACCCTTTTGCTCCATACTCTCAGACCTTTCTCAAAGCTTATGGCATCCTGCATTGTAACACATGTGTGTGGGGAGCTGCGCCTCCCTCTAGATTAATGCTGGATTATCCACAGGAAAATTGAATACACGTTTAGGGATCTGGCAAAGCAGAGGCGTTAAACAAAACACACTACTAAAAACATCAACACGGAAAACAAACAAACAAAAGACAAGAAGACAGAAACGGGCAATTAGAAGACCTAGAAAGAAGCAATTTTAATTTAGAACACTTCACTTTTATGTCTTTAAAGCATTTAAATTGTAGTTTGAATTACATGTGGGAAGAAGACACCATCAAGCTCCGAGAACTGACAGCCTTCTCAATTCATACTCTGTGTCTGGTCTTGATGAGGGATTCTTAAGTGAGGTCTCAGCTCATCCCCTGAAACCATATTCAAAGCAAGCGTTTGGGCATACGTGCATTTTCCAGGGGAAACATCTATGAGTTTCTTCAGCCCCTCCAAGCGCTCTGAGAGCCTGCCCTGTTGAAGGATCCTGGTGCTGGTGAGCTGCCTTTCATTCAGCTTTGTACCTCTGGAGCCAGGGCGGGCTCCGTGGGCGGGGCCCACATTATGGGCTGATATGCTATGGGCCTTCTGCAGACTGAAGATTTTCCTGTGTTTTTGTTTGTTTTCATATTTTTGACATCTCAGAGAGATGTAATCAGTGATTCTGGACTCTGGCATGGTTATTTAACATTTTGTTCTACTGGTCTGTGCTCTCCCTCCCTCCCTTCCTCTCTCTCTCTCTCAAACACACACACACACACACACACACACACACACTTCTTTTTTAAGTTATTAAGGGGTTCCTGATGCTTTAGTAATCTTACAAGAGCCTTAGGATTGAATTTACTGAAATGGTTGTTGACTGTGTTTTCATGTAGGCGTTTGCAACTACTTAAGTCACACTTATTCTTAGGTATTCCATCTTCTCATTTGTCAATTTTACACCAGCCTGTTGTTTTGTTTGTTTTGGAAATTGGCAAGTGTAGTCTGACCCGTTTATCAGTGGTTCCTCTGTGTCTGTACAACCCCTGGAAGACCCGGGCTCAGCCCCTTGAGGCCAGGGCCCCACGCCCCTCCAGGGTGGAGAAAGCCAGTCTGGACCCCCTGTCAATGGGTTCTGAAAAGGATCCTCTGACCATCTGCCTTTGAAAAATGCTGTTCTAGCTCAGCTCAGCTCGCTCTCTCCATTAATATTCATGGGGGTTTAAATCTAAATTTAGAAAAAGAAATGAGCACGGATCACTGCTTTGAAAACTTTCCTTTGAATCAGCATTTCCGAGAGACAAAGGGAATGAGGAAAACGGCTTCCAGGCAGAAGCAACTCACCCAGTTCTAGACTTGTGGTGTTTTGTTGTTTAATATCTGGGCATTTCCTAAGTGAATCAGTGAAAAGCTACGTCGCACAGAGGGAAGCTTCATGCTACCCCTCTGCTTGATCTTTGGTGCCGGAGCAGATTCGGTGCTAACACGGGGAACTTGCCGGGAGCGACAATGGATTCCCAGGACAGTGGCGGAAGTCCGCCGCACCAGATCTCTCTGTAAGTTTGGTCCTTTTGACTCTGTGAGCCACATCCCCAGTGTAACACAGGAGCTCTGGCCCATTGCAAACAGAAACGTGTTGTTAGTACAGAGCCTTTGTTTTCACAAACACACCTGACCAGGAAAGACTGTGCTTGGTTTGGTTTGTTGGTTGGAAGATCACTTCTTGACTCCTTGCGTGTGTCATCTGCGCCTACCTGATTTTACATGTGTTTCATTTGGTTCTCACAATCCTCCTGCAAACTAGGGCTGTGGGAGGTTGAGGCTACCTGTCTGATGCACCATGTGTGATATACAGGGACTGATGATGATAATGATGAGGCTGATATGTCAGTCACCCCAAGGAATCTGCATCCCAGTGCTGTCTCTTTCTTGGTCACTGGCCAAAGATGCAAGGCAAGCAACACTGCTCTTTTGCAATAAAAGTAAATACTTGCACATTCATAGTGTATAGTAAAAACAATGAACAAATGGATTAATATTGCTGTATCTCACAAAGGAAAAAAGGTGAACTGAACAAAGATAAGTGACTTATTGAAGGTCACAGCCAGTTCCTAAGTACAACAGCTGCGACATGAGCCCCGACCAGTGACTTCTGCCCTGTGCTGAGCAGCAGATGTGTGCTCTGGTCTGTTGTGGGTGTTTCTCACAGCCAGGCACCTTGCTTGCAACACGCAAGATGGTGTTCCAGGTTAGGGTCTGCTGGGGGAACTCTCCCAAAGGACACAGGAGACGGGGAGCCCCTTGAGGGAAGTGACGTGGCCTTGTTCCTATTTGTGTCTTTTGTGTAGACATAGCCCAGCATCTACCCCAAGAAAAGCCTGCCCCTCCACTGTCTTCAAAATGAGGACACGTGGTCTTTAATGAAGTATCATCTGTTTCCTTTACCTTTGTGCCTAACAGTATTGATGGTCAACTTTGATGGAGTTCTTGTCAACTGCTTTACATACAGTGCCTCTTATGGACGGAAGGTGTCCTCTCCAACAGTCATAATTTGGTCCCTAGCCCCAAAATGAAGGTATCAGGAGGCACAGGTCTTTGGGAGGAAATTCAGTTTAGATAAGGTCACGATGAGATGGTATTGGTGGCCTTATCAGGAAAGATCAGCGAGCTGGCTCTCTCTGTCCCTGTCATGTGAGCATACAGCAAGAAGGGGATCACTGCAAGCCAGGAGGCAGAGGGCCTTCAGCAGGGGCTCTAGGGGCCAGCGCCCTGATCTTGGACCTCCAGGACAATGGGCAAGCAACTTCTGTTGTTAGGCCACCCGGTCTATGGTGTTTGGCTCTGGCAATCTGAACGGACCGAGGCAGTACCCTCTGGGTTGGTTGTATTCATCACTGTGGAAACTGGAGCACAGAGACCTCAGCAAGCCTCTCAGAGTCACACAGCTGGAGTTCGGACTCCCTGCGGCGATGACTGGCTCTGGGGGTAACCTGTTTCCCCGTGCCTTGCCATCTGAGGGAAACTGAAATACACAGCAACACCCTATGGCAGGAGTGTTGGCTCAGAAACAAATCTATAAGTGGAGTGCAAACTAAGGTGGAAAAATATCAATAGTACTGTGAAACACCGCTTACAGGCAGACCTCCAAACTACAACTTGTGTTGATTCATACACAGGACTGAAGAGACCAGTTTCCATTTTCTCTCTAGTCCTAATCACCATTGTGTTACTCTTTTAGATTTTATTTATTAATTTGAAAGGTAGAGTTACAGAGAGTGAGAAGGAGACAGAGAAAAAGATCTTTCATCCATTGGTTCACTCCCCAAATGGCTGCAACGGCCGGAGCTACACCAATCAGGAGTCTGGTCTCCCACGCGAGTGCAGGGGCCCTAGCACTTGGGTCATCCTCCACTGCTTTCCCAGGTCACAGCAGAGAGCCGGATTGGAAGAGGAGCAGCAGGGACTACAACTGGTGCCCATATGGGATGCGGGTGCCACAGGTGGAGGATTAACCTACTGTGCCACAACGCCAGCCCTGTGATCACCATGTTCGTGAGGTTGTTGTGGAAAAAAACAATGTTGTGTCTAAAGAAACAGTTGATTCTGGGATATGAACAAAAGCTTACCAAGAACCGCAGCCACCAAAATCTTTTTCCTGGTCACCATCTGGCCACGGGAATGGGAAGTCCCCCATGACCAAATCATAGGCTCAAAACTTAGCTCTGAGTGCATGCGCAGCCGCCCCTCTGCTTGTTTTAAATGGTTTTGGGGAAGTCATTGCCTCTGTTTCAGATGGCTTGTTTCCAAAAATAAGAAAAAACTGCCTCAAAGGACACAGCCGAGATGGGCTCATGGAAACGCTGGAGATCTCGGTGGGGCGGGGGAGCCCCTGTGGGTGTTGGCAGAACAATTGTCAGGTAGAAGCGCACACAGGTGAGAAGAGGCCAGCATCAGACCTGCGCCCGTGCCACATTCTGCCACTTGCCGGCCTGGCCCCTTCATCTGCAAGTGAGCTTCTGTCTCACCCCACGTAAAACAGCCATAGGAAAACGCGCCTGCGCGCGTGGGCGGGAGGATTAAACGTGACGACCTGTGTCTGGTGCACCCGAATGCACAGGGAAGCTGCGCAGAGGCTTTTTTCGTTATTTAGACCAACGTGAATCTTCCCCAGTGACATATAGCGCGCTTTCAACCTAGCCCGGCATCTGACTTCTGTACAGGACTGGACAAAACAAGACTCCAGAAATACTTCAGAATTTTCTTAGGTGAGCTCTGTGGGTCTGTGTTAAAGAAGCAAAAACCTTTTACTGCAGACTGAGAAGGAAGAGGAATAAAAAAAAACTGGCCTCTTCCAACAATGAGGGCTATCTGTCTATATTTTGTTGGAGTCTTAAAAAGGCTTTGCTTATACAAACAGGAGTATTTGCTGGTCAGGCCCCTGATTTTTTGTCTTTTGATGTATATTTTAAAAATTCAAAGGAATATTCTTAGAAAGACATCTGTGCCTGGGGTGAGTCACATTTGATCAATCCCTGTGAACCGAGCTGTTCAGGGGATATGCAATTATTTGCTCAGTTAGGCTTAAACTTTTTATTTATCTAATCACCCCCCTGTAATGCTTTGATCTGAACTCCCAAGGCCTATTTTTCAACCACTTTAGCTCCATATTTTAAGTCTTATAGACTAATCAACCCTGGCCCATAAAACATGCAATGTCCTGTTTAATGCATCCCATTAGGAAATCAGCTGCCACACGGGTTCTGTAATCTCCCACTCTGTGACGGGGGTGAGCTGTTTGGAAGTGTCATTGATGTTATTATTCCAGGAGAACAGGAGAGCAGCGGCGCCCAAGCGCATCCTCTGGATCCCAGCTGGCTTCTGCCCGCTAGCGTTCTTCGAGTGACTCAGAGGTGACTCACCGGTTTCTGCAGGTGTACGCTTGGGAGTCCTGGGTGCCTTCCACATCCCAGCGGGCACACGTGCGGACTTCATTCATTCATGGGGCTACTCAGTAGCTCCAGCCAACCTGATTTGACTGTCCAATAGTGTGAAAAATGTCTATACGGACCCGTGAGCTTGTTTATTTACCTATACCCCAGCAGTGCACTGCAGCTTAGACACTGAAACGTAAAACCTGTCATTGGGTAATTAGAAAGCACTGTCTGGATTTGAAATCTTTGGAAAGGAAAATAATTCCTACGTGTGCCATTTTACCGCAAACGACACGCGTACGCACTTGATGCTGGTATTTCTCACGTCTCCCTCTCTGGTTGGGCATCTGTGGAGGATCGGGGGCCATGGCAGTTGGGATATTAGCAGCTCTCTCACTCTTCTCCCAGCCTAGAGGTTTGTTTGAGTGCTTAATGAGCATAACAACCATTAACTAAATAAAGAAACAAGGTTTAAGAATGTGGAAAGATTACCATCCACAAATTTATTGAAAATCGATGGTCATAGCTAACATAGTGATTCTTTCCCATGTTCCAGCCCAAGTTAGAATCCCTTACAGGGGCCAGCATTGTAGCACAGCGGATTACGCCACTTTCATGTGACACTGGCATCCTGTATCAGAGCACTGGTTCGAGTCCTGGCTGCTCCACTTCTGATCCAGCTCCCTATTAATGCACCTGGGAAAGCAGCAGAAGATGGCTCAAGTCCCTGGGCCCCTGCCACCCACATGGAGAATAAGAATTCCAAGCTATGACTTCAGTCTGGCCCAGCTCCAGCCATTGTGACCATCTGGGGGGAAATGAAACAGCAGATGGAAGATCTCTCTCTCTCTCTCTCTCTCTCTCTCTCTCTTCTTTCTCTGCCTTTCAAATAAACATTGAAAAAATAATAAAGTAAAAAATAAAATTATTTGCATTTAGGAATTCAGTTGATTATCAGAACAATTATTAGAACACTCTGTAACCTCAGAACTTTTGCCTCCATTTTACAGATGAGAAATTTCAGGCAGAGGGAGGTGGAACAACTTCTCCAGGGTGACACACAGATAATAAAGGATATAGCCAGAACTTAAAAACCCAGCCAATGAGACCCCCGAATCTGCCCAACAACACCCTCACTATGATAGTCTGATGACCAGGTTTTAAACAAGCACATCTACCTATCTAAATGAATCTTACCTGCTACAAATCGGTCGCCTATGTACAGCATTTCTTCCAAATATTGGTATGGCTCAGCCACTTCTATATTTCTCTCTTGTCTTTCATTTTAAACAGTGGAGACCGTGGCCTGTTGTTTTCTGTCTCACCAGGAATGGCTTTACTCTTTGAGGTCAGATTTGATTTTTGGAACCAATGCAAAATAATTCAGAACCCAGGCTGGTGAAGACAGGAGAAATCAAGTTTGGTAACATTGCCAGAGGTTCAACTATTTCTGGAATTAATTTTCTTTTTCCTTTTTCTTTTTGATTAGCATGGAATACTTTTATATTTTAATAGGGCACACAGTACAACATTTTCAACACAGAGTAAACTGATCCAATCATGTAATTAACATTTCCCTCTGCTTATCTTTAGATGTGGAGCCCACCAGCTCCTGGCTGTCAATTCTTTAAACAGTATATGATGCATTTTTGTCAACTATTGTCATCCCACTGTGCTGTGGAACACTGGAGCCTATTACTCTATCTAAAGATAATTTTCCAACAGTGCTTCAAAAATCCCCAAAATAGTGTTATGTGATGGCAGCAGCATTAACATAAACGTGAAAGCTCGCACTATTCTGAAGGGCATTAGACAGCGCAGGGGCACCCAGGGCTCTGCTGCAGGAATTTGTTTTCTAAGCACTAGTGTGTGCCAATCCCATAGATGCCACTGGGCTCCCTGACCTATTAGAAGCCCCTTCAGCTCTTTTCTGTACCCACATTTATATCTGGATGTATCAGTCAGGATCCTGGTAAGGAAGAGACAGTGACTCAAAATGGACAAGTGAGGGGAGTTAAATAAAGGAACACTCTACAAGGTGACAAGCAGAGTTTGTGGCAACCAACAGTGGGAAGTATGGATCCCTGAATGAGGAGCAAAGAGGCAGTGGGGAGAAGAGGCCAGGGAAGAGGCAGGGAGAGGACCCCAGGTGGGTCCTCTGTTGCTATGGGGCAGGCTGTCTGCAAAGATCTGCACGAGGGGAGGAACCAGCTCCTAGCAACCCGAGAGGGATGGAGCCCGGCTCTGAGTCAACACCCACGTCTCACTGTCCTGCGCTCTGAACCCCTGCTGGTGCCCCCACTGACTACACCCAACAAGAAGGAAGACAGCAGAGAGAGGGTCTGATGTCACAGGCCACAGAGATCATCTTTCTGGAGGGCACAGCAGGGAGACAGGGCTCCAGCAAAGGCCAGGATCCAGCCCAGGGGACTATTGGTCTTGCCCCTGTCTTATCACTGTCACTTAGTCACTGTCTTTTCACGCCTGTGCTAGAGGAGAGCAGATGAAATGTAGCACAGGTACTTCCCATCCACAATATTTTCCACTTAGTGAATGTGGCCCAGAGGAGGAAGCAGAGGAAGAACCTGACATCTACTGAGTGAACTCATTATGTGAAGCGAATGTCACTGTACTTCTGTGGCTTTCCTTCCCAAACTCATAGCTGCGTTCTAATTAGGAGAAAAAGAGCAGACCCATCTGATGTCTAGTGAGGGGCATTCTTAAGTATTTCAGCAGTCATTCTCAGAGGTCTTCAAAGACCAGGAATCCTGAGAACTGTGGCTGCCAAGAGGAGCTGGGGCAGACGCAATTCACCAAGGCAACATCGTGTCCTGATGGGATCCTGGGAAAGAACAATGCCACTCAGTAAGAAGTAGGGAACTCTGAATTAAGGGTAGACTTGCTTAGTGAGAACGCATCTGTGTTGGTTCATTCTTAGAGACCACGGCACCCTCCTAATACACAGTGTTAACAATAGGGGAAACTGGGTATCAAGTGTGTGGGAACTCTCTCCTGTCTTTGCAATTTTTCTGTGTATACAAAGCTACTCAGAAATAACAATTTTTTAAAAAAATGAAAGCCTAGTGCTTCACTTTTTTGAGAAGAAAAGGATAAGAGTGAGACGAAGGAGGAAGAGAAGGAAAGACTCTACTTTTTTTTTTTTTTGCCTGTGATGAATATATTTGGACTTCAAGCAGCAGTTCTTGATGAGACTAGAACACAAATATCTCCAAATATTTCAGTTTTTTTAAAGATTTATTTTCTATTTATTTGAAAGGCAGGGTTATAGAGAGAGGAGGAGAGAGAAATAGAGAAAGAGAGAGACTACTTCCACCCACTGCTTCACTCCCCAAGTGGCCACAATGGCCCGGGATGGGCCAGGCTGAAGCCAGGAGCTTCCTCTGGGTCTCTCATGTAGGAGCAAGGGTCCAAGCACTTGGGCCATCTTCTACTGCCTTCCCAGGCGTGTTAGCAGGGAGCCGGACAGAAGTAGAGCAGCAGCGTCTGCAACTGGCACCCACATGGGATGCTGACTTCACAGATGGAAACTTAACTGGCCCCGAGACTCTACTCTTAATGCTTCCTGCATGGCTGTTGATCTGATATCATGGTCCACCAACACCATGCCAGTCAGGAGGTCCTGCCACTACTTTTTTTTCCTGAAATTTATTTTTTATTTACTTGAAAGGCAGAATTACAGAGAGAGAGAGACACAGAGTGAGAGAGATGTTCCGTCTGCTGGTTCACTCCCCACATGGCCCCAACAGCCAGAGCTGGGGCAGGCAGAAGCCACTACCTCCATCTGGGTCTCCCCATGTAGGTGGCAGGGGCCCAGACACTTGGGCCATCATCTGCTGCTTTCCCAGGCCATTAGCAGGGTACTGGATCGAAATTATAAAAGCCAAGACTCAAACAGGCACTCATAGGGGATATTGGCATCACAGACAGTAGCTTGATCTGGTGTGCCACAATGCCAGCTCCTCCTGCCGTTTTTTGACTGGGCTCCTGAACAAACTACATAAACACTGTCTCCTGCTGATGTGGAATGTTAGACTGTGTTACTGACCTTTAGATTTTCTGAAGCCTCAGGGCACCAAATAATAATTGCTTGATGAGAATGACACCAAGATTTTTCTGAAACAGCGACTCTCTCCTTATTTTACAAAAGGTAAAAAGAATGACATAGAAATAAAGAGCAATTAGGTAAGTATTGTAGCAAAATTAATATTAATAATATAAATAACAAATGTTATTCCTAGAGCCAGTTCTTAATACTGAAAATTTACCACAGATATGTTCTTTTATTGATAAGCTATCTTCTAGTGATGCCAACCTCTCGTTTCGCTAATCTGTGTGAGAACACACACACGCACACACACACACACACGTATGTCATGTATATAGCTCATATGTGGCTGCATCAATATGCACCACATCCGGACTCATTCAGCATATGTAGATGTGTGGATATGGGGTATAGGCCTCTGGCCCACCCTCATAGCCCCAGAGGCCTTATAAAGGGTTTTGCATTCTTACTTGACTTTGTGTTGAGCCCTAGTCTCTCTTGGGAAGAGAGGCATGTGTGTAGAGCATCTAAGATTGAAGGCACACTGATATGTGCCACACATGGCTGTGCAGAGCCAAGTCACTGGCACACACAGGCTGCTCTGCACATGGCTGCCCAGCCCCTCTGAGATGAGCTAACTCCCAGTCTGAAACTTCTGCCCTCCTGGTCACATCTTCCCAAGCTGGTCACCCTGCTCTGTCACTTGCACTGTGTACTGGGGCCCCATCTCACTTTGGGAGCTGTGTGTCCTCTGGAGATTACAGGAAGGGTGAGTGTAGCCTCAGCAGTGAGCCTTGGTTGTTCTAGCCCAGGGAGTGAGGTGAAGAGAAGAGGCAGGTGGGAAGTTCAATAAGAACTTGGCTGCCTGCACAAGTGGGTCTGGATCCTACCTCTTCTAGTGCTGCCGTGTGTCCCTGGGTAAGTCCCTTAATGGCTCATAGCTTCTGGCTGAGGCTGCAACTACTATAATTTTTCTTCCTGTAACCCTGATCACTCATTCGCCATAAATGAACTGTGGCACTTCTCAGCTGTTCAGCATTTCATTTTTCTCTGGCTTCTTTCTCATTGATGGATTGAGCCTGATAATTCTTTGAATCCCATACAGTTGTCTGGAAGAGATGCGTATGACCTCATAGGAGGTCATATTTGTTTTTTTAAAAAAAAGAATCAATGAACCTTTAGAAGGTAATTCTATAGCACAAGAACCTATGAGTGCAGAAGTGTGTGTGTGTGTGTGTGTGTGTGGTGTGTCCACATGCTTGTCTCTGTGGCACCCTTCTGTGCACACACATGTTGACACTCAGCAAACACACGCTTGTGAGAATCAATGGAGGCACAGCCCTGGCTCAGGGAGTCAGACCACACGTCCTGTGCATTTCAAATGGTTCTTTCCTGACTTGAAATCAATGAGTGCGTGAATAGAGACTGAACTGGAAGGATTGTGCTGGAAAACCTCTGAAATCGGGTATTAAAGCATTCAACAAAAAAGCGCCAAAGAGTAGCTACATATATCCAGGAACAAATTTCCAACAATAAGTGGGCTTTTGAAGTTTTTCGGAGAACGTTTTTTTCCGGTGCCTACTTCAGACATGAAAGTGAAGATGGGCCAAATTCTGAAGTACTCTTCCTAGTTCCATGAATGGAAATTCAATTATGGCAAGATAATGCCGTTCTAATTGCTCACCAAAAATAATGGTCACATCATATTTATTATTAGTCCTTTTGAATTCTAAAGAATCCTTTGTGAAGCACGGGGTTTGTGTTTCGTTTTCCAGCAGAGACCTGATCCTCGTTTTTTCTTCTTCGTTTGTGGAGTATGTTCTCTGGTGTGACAAGGGTGTGCTTGGTTGGGAAGTGCGTCTCCCACGCAACCCTGGAGGCTATGAAAGGTGCAAAGGAGGAGGTAAGGGGGGAAAGTTCGGATGTCAAACTCTGTGGTGAAAAGTAAGGATGTTTGGTTATGAAAAAGAATAATTACAGATCTAAAAAAAAGTTTATTAAGAATCTTTCCTTCTTTGGAGCCAGCGGAACCTGCCAGCCACAGGCTCCATGCCCAGGGCTCACAGCTGCAGTGGCCATGAACCTGCAGGGTCTCCTCACATCCTGTGAGTTACCCAGGGGTGCGAGTTCTCCGTGTTGTTCATGGCCAGGTATTGGTAGTGTCAGTTCACGAAGACCCCTGCCCTAAATGTGGCATTTGACAAGCCAGAATTCCTGCATCAGTGATCCTTGTCACAAGATAGACACAACTCTACCCTTTCTCCCCGAAAAATAACAATTGTGGTGTTATTATTGTCCTACGGACCCTTCACGGCCTCTAGGATTGCATGGGAGACGCACTTCCCAAGCACATCCTTGTCACACCCGACAGCATGTTCCACAACCAAAGAAGAAAAAACAATAACTGTGGCGTGTCCATCTGTGTGTGTCTAGTACCTAGCACTCCGCCTGGCACTGACCAGGTCTTGTCTATAGATCTGCCGAGGGACAGAGGACCTGGCGGGGTAAGTGGATGAACACTCACTCTTTGTCTTGTCTCTGTGTCTCTCTGCGTGCTCAGCACTTCATCCAACCCTCCTGCTCGCTTCACATCGCCAATCTGGCACTTATTTGAGCTTGGCAAGTTCCACCTTTTCCAGGAAGCTACCCTTGTGATGCACAGCCCCACCCCCGGCCCACAGAGACCACTGCTTGACCTTTCTTCAGAGCTCAGTCCAAAGTTCGGGTGACGCTTTTGCACTTGAGCTGTGCTGTGCTGTTGTTTATTATCTCCCCAATTAAACTTGCTCTTGGGCCAAAATTGCCTCTACACATGTTTTTTCCAATACATTCCTCAATTTAAAAATTTTTTTAAAACGTTTATTTAGTAAATAAAAATTTCCAAAGTATAGCTTATGGATTACAATGCCCCCCCCACCATAACTTCCCTCCCACCAGCAACCCTCCCAACTCCCGCTCCCTCTCCCATTCCATTTACATCAAGATTCATTTTCAATTATCTTTATATACAGAAGATCAATTTATTATATATGAAGTAAAGATTTCAACAGTTTGCACCCACACAGAACATAAAGTGTAAAATACTGTTTGAGGACTAGTTATAGCATTAATTCACATTGAACAACACATTAAGGACAGAGATCCTACATGAGGAGTAAGTGCACAGTGACTCCTGTTGTTGACTTAACAAATTGACCCTCTTGTTTATGGCATCAGTAATCTCCTTAGGCTTTTGTCATGAGTTGCCAAGGCTATGGAAACCTTTTGAATTAGCGGACATCGATCTTATTTAGACATGGTCATAGTCAAAGTGGAAGTTCTCTCCTCCCTTCAGAGAAAGGTACCTCCTTCTTTGATAGCCTGTTCTTTCTACTGGGATCTCGCTCACAGAGATCTTTCATTTAGGTTTTTGTTTGTTTGTTTGTTTGTTTTTGCCAGAGTGTCTTGGCTTTCCATGTCTAAAATACTCTCATGGGCTCTTCAGCCAGATCTGAATGCCTTAAGGGCTGATTCTGAGGCCAGAGTGCTGTTTGCCTCTAAAAATTTTTAAAAGGTTTATTTATTCATTTAGTTGAAAAGCAGAGTGACAGAGAGACACAGAAAGAGAGAGAGGAGAGAGACAGAGACAGAGAGACAGAGAGAGAGAGAAAAGAAATCCAGTTGATTCCCAAATTCCCAAATGGTCTGGGGGTGGGCCAGGCCAAAGCCAAGATCCACTTACTCTATCTAAGTCATTTGAAAGACAGAGTTACAGAGTGAGAATTAGAGATAAGGGGAGATGTTCCACCTACTGGTTCACTCTCCAAAGAGCTGCCACAGTGGCGACTGGGCCAAGCCAAAGCCAGGAGCCTGGAACTCCACCCAGGTTTCCTATATAAGCAACAGATGCCCAAGTACTTGGGATTTCCCAGCACATTATCAGGGAGCTGGGTCAGAAGTAGAGTACCTGGGACTCAAATCAAGGCTCCTTTGGGATGCCAGCACTGCTGCGCCATGATGCTGGCCCTAAAAGCAAATTTTTATATGCTAAGCTACTAAAAATGCTTCTTTGCTGATAGAGTAAATAATAAGAGATGGTGGCAGGTCATGATCTAGAAAGTGTGGCGAAGGTAAATAATGTTTTGAGATATCGGCAACAACAGTGATGGGTTATGAAAATAGCTGTGATTTT
The DNA here is from genome assembly GCF_964237555.1 of Oryctolagus cuniculus. NCBI lineage: Eukaryota > Metazoa > Chordata > Mammalia > Lagomorpha > Leporidae > Oryctolagus > Oryctolagus cuniculus. The sequence continues at coordinate 97,384,271 of NC_091435.1, forward strand.
TGTTGATCGCAAAGTCAGAGGTACCATGAAAACTAGTGGTTTTTTCCATTCAAAATGGAAGAAAATGGAAAATTTCAGAGAAATGTTAGTGAAAACTAAAATGTTGTCATTTCTACTTAATTTTGCAAGGCATTTGAATTCTTGAATTCTCTTTAGTAACCTTGGTTGAGGACTCTTCAGCCAGACTACATTGTCTCACTGTAGGTTGGCAAAGTCCTTGAAGTCCAACCCTTCCTCCAGGCATAGTTCTGTCTTGATTGGCAGGTTAGAGGGGAGAGGCCTCATAGGGAGAATTTCTAGCAGGGAGAGCAGGGACCTGCTCCTGGAGGGCTCAGAACCAGGATGACTGGGCCGGAAGGACGAACACAGAGGAGCGACAGGAACAGAGGGAGGGGAAGCTGCCAGTGACAGCTTGAGGAGAGAGGGTCATGGGCCCCCGCCAGCACCCTGCACATCATGAGTACCCAGCGCCAGAGGAAGAAAGGGCTGAGCTCCTTTCTCCTCCACTGGTGCTAACACAAAAGAAGAAGAGGGTACGGAGCAAGCCCGAGTCGACCAAACCACACCACCTGCTTGAAGCTCCGCTACTGCATCTGTGCAGGAGGAGCTAAAACATTGAACTCCGGGCTACTAAAGACTGGCTTGCTGATTGGCCCTGGACAGAATTCCTGGCATGCGTCTGCCACTCAATAAAATTTAGATTGAGCTAAATGAGTTTGCTACTTGTGTAGGTCAGGATTGGTTGAATATGGTTAGTTTCATACGGTTCAAATTATAGTGCCTTGTTATTAACAGGAATTGCTGCTGTGGACATACCCAGCTCGACTTGGAGAATCCCATCACCTACACTGATGGGAGAACGTGTTATTGGGGATTTCCTTCCTCGGATTCACCCCATACTCCAGAGAAAAGTCTGTAAAGGCATGCTTATGGCAACGTTCTCTTTGGGACTCCAGGGAGTGACTAAGCATTGCCTAAGAGCCTCCCTGTGGCCTGTCAGCCCATAGAGGCAGAGGAGAACGAGAAAGATGGATTTTTTTTTCTCTCTTTAGAACAACACTCCTATTTTTCTGGTAAGAGCCAAAAGGCCAAGCAGTGGGTGAGCTGTGAAACTGTGGGCTAGATCTGGGCTCTGATACCTAACACTTAATGACTTGCATGATTTGGGGACTCTCACACCCACCTGGAGCTCAGTGTCTGCCATTGTAAGAGGAGACTGTTAGACCAGAGCATCACCACGATCCTTTCCAGGGGGTAACCTTGACAACGGAGGCTTTGGTTTGCTCCTCGGCTCTGCTGCCAGGAAGCCACAAGTTCACGCTGGGACTCAGCAGAGCTACCAGCTCACAGGGTGACAAGGACTGGAGCAGCACAATGAGCTTAGGAAACCCAAATTAGAAGGCACATCACTGCTTCAACGTACAGAACCGGACGGCTGTCTGGAGAGCCTTGTGAGGCAGCCTTGAGAGGAAGCAGAGAGCAAACAGTAGCAGCTGGGGTCAGCAGGGCGAGGCAGAGAAATAACCATTTGGGTTTGTTCTGAAGTATAGTCTTGTTAAAAGCTCATTTCATAATAAATTGTAAGAACCTCATGGAAAAGCGATTGCAAGCTCTTTTTGCGGTAAAACACAGCCCTTGGGGCAAAGAAGCACTAAGGCTTAATACTTCTAAAAATATCGTTTTTTTTTTTCCCCCTACGGCTTGATTGAAACTGATGGAGGTGTGCTTGGCATTTGACTTGGGGAGGTCGTGTCTTTTTTTCTTCCTTGAATAATACCGTTTGGCAGCTTTTCACTCTATCTTACCACAGATCTTTGCCAAAACTTGAATTTACTTCCGTCAGATTAACTGTCTCCAAAAACAAACTGGCATTTCTTCTAAGGGCTCTGATTAACAGGATAAGCTTGAGTGACACCCCCTTAAATGGCGGGATGTTCTCACAGGGTAGGAAATCAGGACTGGACAAGTGGCGGGGCCTGTGTGCAGTCACAGGCAGCCCCCGCCCTGGGACGGGGAGAGGGGCTGCCGGTTCACTCTGTTGTGTTCAGAAAGAGCGGCTGAATGATGATTTTACATACACACCCCTTAAAAAAAAAACCTGTGAGAAGTTCTCTCAAATCTCTCAACCACTGCTTTGTTCTAGATTCTCACTCCCTTGGTACTTTGTTTATTTTCAATATCACCTTCAATAATTTAACTGATCAAATCAAATTAGGTTGGCTTCTCCAAAGCTCCAAGGAAACAGAGGGCCTCTTTTGTCACACAGTCGAATGCATATGGAATTTGAATGAGCCAACTATGTATGGGCCAAAGAACTTTCTCTCTTTAACATTTCTGTAGGCTAGAGGAGAGACCAGGAAAGACAGAAAGTGGGAAAAGACTCCTATCATAATCTGATTCCTCAAGTGTAGGAATCAAAATGATTTTTCAAGTAGGTGGTTTCAGTTTTATTTTTTTCATTGTTAATTTCCTTTATATGTATGTATGTGGAGGAAAAAACAGTGAGGATAAGGAAGAGAGAATCAGGGTTGCTGATTTCCCTAGCATGTTACAAATTTGAATGCCTAACAGGCTGGAAAAAAATTCAAATGAGGTAACATGTTAGGAGGTGAGCTGGAACACAGGTCCTCAGCATTCTCCACCAACGAGCTTTCTCTCTGCGTTCTTCCAACAACTTGCTTTCCGCAGGTGACAGTACCTTGAAGAAGGAGGCCTGTGACAAAGTCAGGAAAAATCTCTTGTGCAATGTAAAAACTGCGCTCAATTCTCCAATTCTTTTTATTTTTTATTTTTTTTTATTTATTTTTTTTTGACAGGCAGAGTGGACAGTGAGAGAGAGAGACAGAGAGAAAGGTCTTCCTTTGCCATTGGTTCACCCTCCAATGGCCGCCGCGGCCGGCGCGCTGCGGCCGGCGCACCGCGCTGATCCGATGGCAGGAGCCAGGAGCCAGGTGCTTTCCCTGGTCTCCCATGGGGTGCAGGGCCCAAGCACCTGGGCCATCCTCCACTGAACTCCCTGGCCACAGCAGAGGGCTGGCCTGGAAGAGGGGCAACCGGGACAGAATCCGGCGCCCCGACCGGGATTAGAACCCGGTGTGCCGGCGCCGCTAGGCGGAGGATTAGCCTAGTGAGCCGCGGCGCCGGCCCAATTCTCCAATTCTGTCTTGAAGCCAAACATCCAATGACGAAGACAAAATCACTATGTTTATCTTTCAACCTGAGAAGATGTGGGCTCAGGAAACAGTAGTTTTTTAAAAAGCATTTGCTTAAATGGCTATATAAGCAAACTTTTTCATTATCAACATTCAAATTTTTCTAGGTTAGCCTCCTCTTTGGTTTATGTTGTATTTTTTATATTTTATACTATCCATCACTTTGGATGCTGAATACGGGATTATCATTACATCTATGAATAAGTTATGGTAAGCAGAAGTCAGAAATCAACTATCCTCAATCAACTAAGTCACTATATCTCATCTATCCCATCTATACAGGCAAAAAAAAAAAAAAAAAAAAAAAAAAAAAAAAAAAAAAAGGGTTAGCCCAAGGACTGCTGGGCAGCTCTTATGTGCCTCAGATGTGCTATCAATTTGTCATCAAGAACGGGATGGTTCAGAATGACTTGCTATAAACTGAATTTAAAAATATATCTAGTTGGGGCCAGTGATGTGGCATACTGGGTAATGCTGCCCCCTGCAACACTGGCATCCCATGTGGGCATCAGTTCAAGTTCTGGCTGCTCCACTTCCAATGCAGCTTCCTGCTAATGCACCTGGGGAAGCAGTGGAAGCTGGCCCAAGTGGGAGATCCGGATGAAGCTCCTGGCTCCTGGCTTCAACCTGGCCTAGTCCTGGCCTAATCCTGATCATTGCAGTCATTTGGAGAGTGAACTAGCAGATGGGAAGATCTTTCTCTCTGTGTGTCTCTATCTCTTCCTCTCTCTTTGTAACTCTGACTCTTAAGTAAATTATATGTATTTCCCATTGACAATAGAATGCCTTCAGTGCACTGGATGATGGACAGCCCCTGGTGCAGGTACTATTCCTGGGAGTTCCCACATATTTTCATAGCCAGTCCATGAAACCAGTGGTTACCAAATGCTTCTTGATTGTACGTTCCAACAGTCTTATAATTTGAAATGTGTACCCTCAACATATGCATATTGTCTACATCTTCTACACTACTACTATATTATATACCTTACAAAATATGCACAGAAATGTGAAATTTAAAATAACCCAATAAATATGAAAAATATTATTTTTAAATGAGTTACAATATTTGTTTATAATTATTTATAGAACTATTTTTCTCCAAAGAATATATTTTACAAGAATAATATAATTGAATATGCTTCATGCTTTATGAAAATACTGATTTATAAGATTTGTCAGTTTGGTAAGGTCTGGTTCTAAGTTAGCTTTGGTTTTATGCTTGTGTTTTTTAAGCTTTTAAGAAATTTTATTGGTTTATTTATTTGACAAGTGAGACAGAGACAGGGAGAGAGAGACACATAGCAAGAGAGATTTTCCATCCGCTGATTCACTCCCCAAATGCCCACAACAGCTGGGGCTGAGGGCAGACCAAAACCAGGAGCCAGGAACTCCACCTGCGTCTCCTGCACATAAGACACAGGGACTCGCGTACTTGAGCCGTGAACCTTTGCCTTCCAGGCATACCAGCAGGAAGCTAGAGCAAAAGCAGAGTAACTGGATCTTGAACCAACAATCCAATATAAGATGCAAGCATTTCAAGCAGCAGCTCAACCCACTGTGCCACAGCACCTGCCCCTATGCTGGTTGTTAATGATGTCAAAGCTTAAATAGATTGTTGTGTTCTTAGCTCACTGTGATTATCAGTGCCACATTAGCCATTTCCCTTGTCATTTGTATTCAATTTTATTTCTAATTTCAAGGTGTAGTTTTATCTCAGAGACCTTTTTAGGCCACTCACTAATTTTGTTGGGGTTAGTTAAAACCAGATGGTATAATCCTCAATTTCCTTTAGCCAAGCACACAAAAAGCAGAATGCCTTACAATACAACAAAAGTAGCCTAACAGGTGAGGGTGCCTGGTCAACCCCATGGGATATGATCTCCCTCCCCCCTCCCTCCCTCAGCGTCTTCCCTGAGCTGCGAGAGACACATGAACAAGCATTGGGTCCAAGGTTAATCTGTGCGTTGATTGCTGAAGTCAGCAGAGCTGTATAAATACATGTACACATAAAATTATAATGCATAACACACACACACACACACACAAGTTCACTGAGATTTTCTTCTTTCATTCACTAGAGTGAGCATGCTTGGTTCTGGAAGCCACTTCCATAGACTACATTGTAAAAATATATTTTTGTCTTCATTGTAATGGTGAGGAGAATTAAACTAAGTTGCTCAGGGTCACAATCACTAACTCATTTTCCCATAACTGCTGGCAGGAAAAGAAAATAAAAGCAGGATAAAGTAATCAAGTCACAACTGTTTCTGTTTTATTTTTTAATCTCATTTTTTTTTTAGGAGGGAGACACATTTCCTTTTGATAGGACATGGGACAAATCTTGTAAATGAATTACTGACAATGAGTGTTCAAACTCACAGGGGCAGGTGTTCGGTTTAGCAGTTAAGATGCTGTTTGGGACAACCTCAGGCTCCTGATTCCCCCTTCCTGCTAAAGTGCATGTCACGGGAAGCAGCCGGTGATGGCTTAGGTATTTGGGACCCTCTCACCAGATAGGAGACCTGGATTGAATTCCTAACTCCAGGCTTCCACCCAGTCCAGCCCTGCCTGTTGCAGGCATTTGGGGAGTGAACCAGTGAACGGGAGCTTGCTTTCTGTCTCTCCACTTTACAAATAAAATAAATAAATAAATAAAATTTACAAAACAATTCAGTGACAGGAATCCTTGGGTCTAAAGTCGAATCCTCACTCGCTGTCCTATATTAAAACAATGTGCGGTCTCTCCGATGCCCTGGTTGCTCTAAGCATTGCCCGTCTTACTTCTTGCCGTACACCAGTTGCTTTGGGTCCAGCTCATCCTCACCAGCTCACCTGCTAGCTAGCGATCAGTCTCCTTCTTGGCACGAACTCTGAATTTTCATTTCTTATAAAATAACTCCAAGGAAATGGATTAATGCTTTTAAGCTTTACTTGAAAATATGACTCAACTCACACTATTCATTGTAAATGAAGCTTTTTATAGGATGAACATAGCATGTGCTTGTTATATACAAAATTTGCAGAGAAGAAAAAAGAGACAACAAATAACTTCTAACTGTCACTCAAGATGATCACTGTTAACATTTTGGCATATTGTCTTCTACTATGTTTCTTATTTTTTACACAGTTGTAATCATATTGCATATCTACTTTTACAACCTGATTTATTCCTCCCATAACATAAATAAAATAAATATCATCTATGTTTATGAATTCTTGTTATAAATACTCTCTAAATATCAGTCTCTGTAGCTGCATAGTAATCTATGAGGGGCATGGTAGCTCATTTTCACATGTACATAAAAAATTATTTAGGAAAGTAGAGTCAACTCTGGATTCCAATTCTGATAGAAAATATAAATAGACTGAATAATTTAAAATCAAATTATATTCCTTTGGAATGAATTCTTCTCTTCTGATGGTTTATTTATCTTCTGAATTTTCCTAAAACTGGATGAAAGATATTTTGTATTTCCAAAGCACTTATTTTTATATAGGAAAGGGGAAGTGACTCAAGAATATAGTAACTGGCAGAGGAAAATCAATTAAAAAAAAAAAGTCCAGATAATCCAGCTGCATTCTATTAAGTATTTTTTGTAAAATATATATACATACATACATATATATATATATATATATATATATTTGTTTGAATTACAGAGTAACGGGGAGACAGAGGAAGAGACAGAGATCTTTTATCTGCCAGTTGACTCCTCAGATGAACCTCAATGGCCAGGGCTGTGCCAGGCTGAAACCAGGATCCAGGAGCTTCAACCGGGTATCCCACATGGGTGGCAGAGACCCTAGTATTTGGGCCACCAGCCGCTGGCTTCCCAGGCGCATTAGCAGGAAGCAGGATTAGAAGCAGAGCATCTGGGTCTTGAACTGGCACTCTAATATGGAATGAATGAGTCTGATGCCATGGGTTAACCTGCTGTGCCACAACACCCACCCCTATATTAAATATTAAATAAGTGAAAGCTAATATATGTAGCATATTTTCACACATGTTCTTACTGCTTCTAATAAGAGTATTAGCGTTAATTTCTGTTGCCACTGTTTCATAAATATGTGTATGTATCTGTGAAGATCATCTCAAAAACAAGGCTAACTCTTACATGAAAAATGTCATTCCTAACACTTATGGATCTATTATTGAAAACAAGCTATTTATGGAAAAAGAGTGTATAAGGAAATCAGGATGGACTATGACTGAAATCATTACTGATTTTTCACACGTACCATCCTCAGTGAAGGTGAGGTTGTGAGTTATAATTATTTGAACTCAAATAAAGAAGCTAAATTTAAGAGGTGATTACATATAGTGAGATATATACAATGAAACACAGACACACACACACACACACACACACGTGGATGAAAGAGTTACAGGGGCTGCCATTGTGGTGCAGTGACTTAAGCCGCCACTTGCAACACTGGCATCCTCTCCCAGAGTCCTGGTTTGAGTACCAGCTGCTCTGCTTCCCATGGAGTTCCCTGCTAATGTGCTTGGGAAGGCAGCGGATGATGGCCCAAGTACTTGGGTCTCTGTGTGTATGTCTCTCTCTCTCTCTCTCTCTCTTACCCTGGCTTTAAAATAAATGAATACATATTTTATAAAAAGAAATATCTATATATTTGTATGTACACACACATATCCTCCACAAATATATGAATAAAAATCTTTTTAAAAACTCTAAAAACTTAATGAGCCCTATATACAGGTGGAGCCCTGTTTAGTTAGTCAAAAGTGTTTGAATAAGTCCACTGCATTTAGTTTTTGGTGGGGGGTGTGGGGAAGGCGGGACTTTCAAATAAAACTTTTGAATAAAGCCAGTCCTCTGTTTTTTAACTACAGAACCTGGTAAGATCTATGTGGCCACTAAAAGGGTTAAGCCCCTCTGTCTGTTATCACTTCAAGCAGGTGAGAAGTGTGAAAAACTTGATCATCCTGAAGTTAATTTGAAGAATTTCTTCCCTTCTTCTCTTCTTCCCTTTCTTCATCCTTTCTGTTTTAACTGAATTTGTGGGATTTTTTTTTTTTTGAATGTTCCAGTGCCCTAGAGCCAAATTACAGACAACCTGAACTGTTCATCCCTTTGTTTTCTGGAAATTTCTAAAAGTGCACTTAACAGAGATTCCAAGACAAGCCACTGAACTGACACCAAAATGATCGCTTCCTAATAAAAATAACTACTGAATTCCAGAAAGGACAGTGGATTTGCTCTAGAACTAAAGAGAAAAGAATTCGTTCTCAGGTGATTTGGGATCTGACAAACATGTGCTGTGTGTTATCTTGATTAACTTTTCTGGTATCCTTGTGTATAAAACAGGAAAACTAGAAAACTCCCTCAGAGGGTTGACATAAAGATGAAATAAAGTGGCATTTGTGTAGCCCGGGGTGGAGTGCTTGGCATATAGCAGAGGCCCTTGGTTATTTAATTCACCAGTTTCTTGTTTGTGCATTATGAACGGTACTAACTTAAGCTGCATGGAGTCATCGCCTGAATACTGTGATTTTGCCCTAAGTAACCAAAGCACCATTATGTGATGGCACTGCCAAAAGTTCATGGAGAAGCAGAATTAAAATATAAATTTATTTTGGTGCAAAACAACTGTGAAATTCAAACATATTTTTCTTTTTTATTTATTTTTTAGTATTTTTTAAAGATTTATTTATTTGAAAGGCAAAGTTACAGAGAGGCAGAGGCAGAGAGAGAGAGAGAGAGAGGTCTTCCATTAGCTGGTTCACTCCCTAAATGACCACAATGGCTAGAGCTGAGCTGATCCAAAGCCAGGAGCCAGGAGCTTCTTCCGGGTCTCCCACTCCGGTGCAGGGGCCCATAAACTTGGACCACCTTCCACTGTTTTCCCAGACCATTAGCAGGGAGCTGGATCAGAGGTGGAGCAGCTCATGTGGGATGCTGACACTGCAGGTGGTGGCTTTACCTTCTATACCACAGCTCTGGTCCCCAAACATGGTTTTTCATAACACACGCTTTTCAACACTTTTTTTTTGCACCCAAATAAAATATTTTTAAGCAAATAAACATCTTTTAATTCCATTTTCCATAAACTTTTTGAAACACCTTCTTATAGAACTCAGGGAAAACACAGTGTCATTGTTGATGTTAGTCATTATACATAAATTTTGGAAACAGCAAGATAAGTAATTATGCATGGGAATACTGGAACTTACAATAGAGACATTATGAAAGTTATTTTGAAAATTTGAAATTATATGAAACATACTGTATATGTTAAATGTGACCAGGAGCTAAAAACAAAAGAATCCAAGACCTAATAAAAATAAAAAAAAACTAAAATGAGCAGTAAAAAAATAACCCACACAAGCATTCACAATACATTTTGCCAAATACTCAGGCCCTTTGCAAGACAGCAACAGCTAACTGTGAGTTTCAGTGTGCTTTGAGGGCATCTTACTCACCTCACAGAATTTCACTTATGCTGTTTTATAAAAGTAACTGCTATAACCTACTGTATTCAACCACTTTTTGAAAATTGGTTGAAAGAGACTCATGCAAATAAAAAACAGATATTGGAAAAGTCCTATCCTCGCGCTAAAATATGCAATAAGAAAGGCTGAGAAAACTGCTGAAAATACAGGGTTGTCTCATCTATGTTTTCACCTGACTCGAAAAAGCTTTCATGGACAGCGACATATATTTGATGGTATTGGGTGACATGGAATCTTTCAATGCAACTCATGAAGATATGAGCAAGGAAGACTGAAAACAAAGTGACAGTTGGGGCTTGATAAATAAATGTCTAGAGTAGAGTGACTGTGGTTTCTCTACAGCCATGTAAACACATAAGCTTTATCTCATTGGAGAAGGAAATACGTTAGTCTGCTTTCCATAAGGGGAATCCATTCCCTCAACTGACATGATTTTCTCACCTTTTGTTTCAGAGCTGCCTCTTTTAACATAGTAAATAAAGATGGGATTGGGGATGAGGAAGGCCAAGGCATGCAGCTCTCCTTTTCTTTCCCAGAGACCTTTTGGGGTTTCCAACCAATTCAGTCAAGGGCAAAATGAATTAATTCCTTGAAAGTGATATTTCAAATAAAACAATTAGCACCTTAATCCAATTTTGTGGGGGGTGGGGACTTTGCCAAGTTCCCTGCCTTTTGTTGAAATGAATTCAATTGCAAAGTTAATTTTAAAAGTTAAAAGCACAACCTTGAACCTCAACAGAAATACTTAGCTCTTTGCAGCTTGTGCGTACTTAATCCCATCCCTGATGAGCGAATGAGAGTTTGTGCTGATTTCCTCTGACATTTTAATTCTGAGAAGAAAGGAGACAAGATGAAAAATAAGGGAGGAAGGAGGAAAGGAAGGAAAGGAAGGAAAAGAGGGAAGGAAGGGAGGAAGGAAGGAAGGAGGGAGGGAGGGAGGGAGGAGGGAGGGAAGGAAGAATGATGGTGGGCTGAGATGGCCCTCCATGGGAGGTTCTTAAACTATTTAAAACTATTCTTCCAGGGCATTCTGGAAGAAACACAAGTCACAGATTAGAGCATGCAAGCTCAGAATGAGATGGAATATATTGTAAACGATTAATCTAAGAGGAAATCTGTGGTCACTTTTCATGATCCATAGGGGGCATAAATATTCTAACTTGATGGTAAAAATTTTTGAAATTATGTACATTTTAAAGTAATATGTATGTATATTGAATGAAAGAGTGTGAGTGATGATGTAGTTATTTATGCAACATTTCTAAAGTTCTGGAAGGTTTTTTAAAATGTTAATTTATTAAAAAATACAAAATTAGTCCTCTAAGAGGTCTTTTTCTCCCCTAAGGAGAAATGAAATAGTTTTTTTTTAATGTATCTTCTTAGGGCAAAAATCACTGCATCTTTGGTGTCTGAAAAAGCTAGGCGGCACTCGAATTTTAATGTGTATAATGTAGTTTAGCAGAGCCCTTAAAAAATGGAGGAAGTCCATTGGGTATTATTGATCTGTCAAAGAAAATGAATGCTGTGAACATAAACCAAACTGCACAGCAAGTAGCAACTCCAGGTTTAAAACTGAGTCTCCCAACATTGAACCTAATGAGCACCTGCTATGAGGGAGCTGCAGGGAGACTGAGACGTGGAGATAGGAGGGAGGCAAATGGGCTTTGGTCTAAATCTGATTGGATCCCTTATCTTAGGCAGCCATCTTCAACCACATTTCCACCAGGAAATATTAGAGTCTGCTGTACCCAACCCAAGAAATGCTCCCCCTTGCACATGCAATAATTAAGAAATAAGCAAAAAGGCAAAAGGATTTTCTAGGGAAAATTTCTTACTTCAGAGCCATTTCTAATACTGCCGGCCCCAGACGTTCTCTGAGGAACAACACTGATAAGCGCATTTGGTGGCCACATCACTAATTGGCCTACTCTTATTTTTCTTTTTAATTTAAAACTGAAGGCAGGGGGTGGGTGTGTGTGTGTGTTGGGGTGGGGAAGCACCTGCAATCTAACGTGTATGAGCAGGACTAGAAGCATTTTTTTTTTCAAAATTGGATTAATTAGCATTATCAGAAAAACAAAGGGAACAAAGCCATGAGTACGAGTGCATTAATCATATTGCGAGTAATTAGTGCCACAATAGAAATACAAGACAAAACAAAGAAGTTGGAAATAGTACTGAAACTAGCCATATTTTGTAGGTATCACTAGTGAAGAAATAGACATACTTGGCTGTACAGTTAGGACAGGAGTAAAATAGAATCTCAAAAATCACATAAGGTTTAAAGACTCAACTATATAAATCCTGAACCTTGGTGAAATGGAGAAATTGAGATATTAATAGTGTCTAAAACCAACAGTTAAAAAACACAGAGAGAGGGAGGGGGCAGGGTGAGGATGAGAAAGAACTGGAGGAGTAGAATGCATTTCCAGTTTAAAGTCACAGACAGCTTATGCTGTTGGAACACAGCTAATGCCAAGCCTAGCCAAACCCCAAATATGCAGAATTATTATGAAACACAGAAATTGGGAGATGTCTCTTTGCTTTAAACATATGATTGAATAATGTCGGGAATGCAAAATCCTCCTCAGCGTGAGAACACATTAATTATAACCTTTGAAGAATGGAGCAAGTCCTGTGGTCGATTTCTTGTACCTTGATTTTTCTGTATCAGGGTCTATTCTAAGAATCCTTTATAAAAGTGTTCCATTTGAAAGTGCTTACTTGTACTGATTCATTTTCCAATTAAAACAAAGCCCAGCAAAACCTGGAAGAGTATGGAGAAGAGGAAAATAATTCTGCTCCTGGTTCTGAATAGGCCATATTAAGTCATTCACTTTTCTGGGCTCCAATTTTATCCAGGGAAACTAAAATGGTAAAAAGAACTATTAAGTCAGGGAGTTGCCTACTTGAAGATGGCCTCTGCTGGTGAATGGTGAGAAGGACTTTGTTTATTTTGTTAAAGGAACAAAGAGTCTTGCATCTGGAAGTAATGGCAGGCAGTGCTGACTGGGAGTTGGTTTTATTCTTGAGGCCTGAAGAGCAGAGAGATAGGAAGGAATGGATCTCTTCGAGGCGAAGTGGAAAGGAGGAGTTTGACCAGGCTTCCCCTCTTATACTTCTTTTGGACCTTCCACACTCTTTTTCAAGTGTCACTAAGTGCCGTTTGCCTGGGAAATGAAAGTCTTTGAACTTTGATCAACAGCCCTGTCTCACTCTCCATGTGTCCCCTGCCCCACTGGACGATCTTTCATTCCTGTTATCCCCCTAATTTCTTTCTTCACAAACCTTTTCTACCTTCAAGACATCAGTATGTGGGTCTGGGGGTCAATCACCCATCCCATTTCTCTCTTTCTCTCATCTCAATTGAGTTACTTCTCAACTCAATGTATTATAATTTTCTTATTTATATGAGGGTAATAGCAGCACTTTTACTGTGTTCAGTAGCCTCAATCCTTCAGAGAAAAGAAAATATGTTAAGGAAAATCCATTCTCCCTTAATTTGATATACTAAGTGGATAATATATTACTTTAGTGGTCTTCACGATATTAAGAAGGCTATAGAAATCCACCCCAGAAAAAGTCCATGTGTAAAGTGTAAAGATGACATCAGACATCTAGAAATAATAGAAAAAAGAGCTAATAACTTGATATATATAAAAATAGAAGTTAAAATATAACAAAATATTGGGAGAAATTTGTCTAATCTGTACACCAGGAAAAAGGTCCATTTATTGAATAGAGAATCTGGAAATGCTGTAACAAAATACCATAAACTACATGGCTTATAAACAGTAGACATTGATTCCTCACAGGTCTGGAGGTAGAGAAGGCCAAGCCCGAGGCATAAGTAGATTCCCCATCTGGTGAGATCCTGTTTCCTGACTCATAGGCAGCTGTTCAGTCATAACGTCACATGGTGGAAGGGGTTGATGAAACTTTCTGGAGTCTCTCTCATATGGGCACTAATCCTGTTCATGACGTCTCCACCCTTAAGACCTTGTCATCTCCCAAATGTGCCTCCTCCAAATACCATCATGTTGGGGACTGGCGTTCAACATTCACATTCTGAGGAGACAGAAATATTCAGTCTATAGCAGAACCTTCATAAAACCAGCAAAAAGCCCATTTGGAATTTTATAACCCTTATAAAATTAATTAAAAAAAGACAAAACAGTCAATAGAAAATGGATAAAGTACAGACATATTTTAGAAAATAAATTATAAAAGGCCAGTAAACAAATAGAGTTTTATCATCACTCATAATTACTGCAGTACAAATTAAAGCAATAATGTACCCCCACTTAACCCGCCAGATACAGATTTTCAGATTTCAACAACAGCCATTGTTGACAAGAACATGCAGAAGTGGACACTCCTTCGCTCAGATATTCAACAGATAGCTACTGAGTCCTACCCTGAAACACTCAAGATCAGCTTACAAACTGATACTGTCTTTTAGGGGGATGATTTAGAAATACCTAGCAACATGGATAATGCACACACTTTTGCTATTTTATATTAATAATTTATATTTCTTGGATGCACCTCTGTTAATATCCTGGTATTTCCAACATATCATGTGTGCACAACATATAACATCATGCAGGTCATCAGTGTATGTAGAAAGCTACCCAAGATATATTACGTGAAAAAGAAAATGTATAGATACATTTGCAAAAATAAAGCATCTATTTATATCTATTCTATAGGCATGTTTATACAATAATAATTTCTGAAAGAACACAGAAGAAACTGTTACCAGTTGGGCCCCCTGGGAAATGATAATAAGGTTTAAGGAGAAAAGAATATTTTACTCTTTAACTTTATATTCTTGCATTTTTGGTTTTCCAAGGAGTATATGCATTACTGCCATCATTTTAATACTAGTTTACAAAATATGCCATAAAATGACCTTCTTGTGTTTGTAAATATTAATTTCAAAAGAGATAAGGAGAGGCTGGCGCCTGCAATGCCTGCATCCCATATGGGCGCCGGTTTAGAGTCCTGGCTGCTTCACTTCTGATCCAGCTCCCTGATAAAGGCCTAGGAAAAGCAGCACAAGACAGTCCAAGTGTTTGGGTTCCTGCCATTCACATGGGAGACCTGGCTTTGGCCTGGTCCAACTCTGACCATTGCAGCCATTTGGAGAGTAAACCAGTGTGTGTGTGTGTATGTGTGTGTGTGTCCCTCTCTCTTTGTAACTCTACCTTTCAAATAAATAAATTAACTTTAAAAGAAAAGGAGACAGGGGCCAGTGCTATGGCACAATGTGTTAACGCCCTGGCCTGAAGCACTGGCATCCCATATGGGCGCTGGTTCTAGTCCTGGCTGCTCCTCTTCCGACCCAGCTCTCTGCTATGACCTGAGAAAGCAGTAGAAGATGGCCCAAGTCCTTGGGCCCCTGCACCCACATGGAAGACCTGGCAGAAGCTCCTGGCTCCTGGCTTCGGATCAGAGCAGCTCCAGCCATTGCGGCCAATTGGGGAGTGAACCATCGGATGGAAGACCTCTCTCTCTCTCTCTGCCTCTCTTCTCTCTGTGTAACTCTGACTTTCGAATAAATAAATAAAATCTTAAAAAAAAAAAAAAAGAAAAAGAGACAAGGAAATTTACTGGCATATTTAGTTTTCCGGGGAAAAATACCTGAATGAACCCAGAAAACATTTTTCCATAATTTTCCTCTGTACTTCATGCATTGCTATGAGCACTACGGAAATAATTAGACTGCAAATGGATATTTTTCAAGTTTGCCCGGGGGCAGCCTTTTTTGTTTATATGTTAGAATTTGTGAAATCAGGATCAAAGCTAATTATAATAATCCTCTCAAATAAGATGAAGCAAAGAATAGAAGATTCCCAGTCTCAGTAAAGCTGAGTAACAGGGATTTTTCACCATCCTTTGTAATGCACCTTAGCACTTTAATAACAAGGGCTGTGTGTAAAAGTGGCTCTAAGTAAGACTCAAAGGTTGTCTAATATTAAACCGAGGGTGGGTGACTTCTGTATCCCAGGAACTGGGCCTGTGCTGTGGATACAGGCCTCCTGAAGCCAAACCCTTCACCTCTCTGACCTTTGTGGGTTTTTTATTTTTTTAAGATTTATTTATTGGGGGCCGGCGCCGTGGCTCAATAGGCTAATCCTCCACCTAGCGGCGCCGGCACACCGGGTTCTAGTCCCAGTCGCGGTGCCAGATTCTGTCCCGGTTGCCCCTCTTCCAGGCCAGCTCTCTGCTGTGGCCAGGGAGTGCAGTGGAGGATGGCCCAAGTGCTTGGGCCCTGCACCCCATGGGAGACCAGGATAAGCACCTGACTCCTGCCTTCAGATCAGCGCGGTGCGCTGGCCGCAGCGCGCCAGCCGTGGCAGCCATTGGAGGGTGAACCAACGGCAAAAGGAAGACCTTTTTCTCTGTCTCTCTCTCTCACTGTCTACTCTGCCTGTCAAAAAAAAAAAAAAAAAAAAAAGATTTATTTATTGGGGCTGGCGCCATGGCTCAGTAGATTAATACTCTACCTGTGGCGCCAGCATCCCATATGGGCTCCAGTTCTAGTCCCGGCTGCTCCTCTTCCAGTCCAGCTCTCTGCTGTGGCCCGGGAGGGCGGTGGAGGATGGCCCAAGTGCTTGGGGCCCTGCACCCATGTGGGAGACCAGGAAGAATCACCTGGCTCCTGGCTTTGGATCGGTGTAGTTCTGGCAGTTCTGGCCATTTGGGGAGTGAACCAACAGAAGGAAGACCTTTCTCTCTGTCTCTCCCTCTCACTGTAACTGTACTCTCAAATAAATAAATAATAAAATATTTTTTAAAAAGGATGTATTTATTTATTTGAAAGTCAGCATCATGGAGAGAAGAGGGAGAGACAGGGACAGAGAATCTTCATCCACTGGTTCACTCCCCATATGGCCACAAGGGCAAGGGCTGGTCCAGCAAGAAGCCAGGAGCCAGGAGCTTCTTCTAGGTCTCCCACATGGGTGGCGGGGCCCAAGCTTTTGGGCCATCTTCTACTGCTTTTCCCAGGCCATAGCAGAGAGCTGGATCAGTAATGGAGCAGCCGGGACCCTAAAGCGGTGCCCACAGGGGATGCCAGCATCACGGGCAGTGGCTTTACTGGCTACGCCAGGCTGGTCCCAAGCCTTGGGTTTTGAAATCTATAAAATAGAGATGAGAACGCTCAGTGCAGCAGCTTGGTTTGGAAGACACAACTTAATCCGTGAAGTCAGCCTGGTACTTTCTGGCTGACACCTGACCACTTAGTGGTTATGTGGACCTGGGGGTAGACTAAAGTGGCTTTGCTATGCTGCAGTCTTCTCATTGGGACATTAGATACAGCAGTGCACATAGTTTCTATGGACACTCGTTTCAATGATTTAAGAGATGAGTGACATAAAACATTGAACCTGGGGCCTAGTTAATACTGAGTAAACATTAGTCCCTAATTCATATGAAGTACCACAAAAGCAATGTCTATGATTACTAGCCACAGGAGAGACGAAGTTCTTTTTTTTTTTTTTTTTTTTTTCTCTCCTTGGCCTACAAAGGAAGTAAAGGAGGAAAAAGGAGGGGCGGGCGGCTATGGTTCGAGTCTTGGCTGCTCCTCTTCTGATCCAGCTCTGCTACAGCCTGGGAAAGCAGTAGAAGATGGCCCAAGTGCTTGGGCCCCTGCACCTGTGTGGGAGACCCAGAAGAAACTCCTGGCTTTGGATCGACCCAGCTCTGGCTGTTGCAGCCATCTGAGGAATGAACCAGTGGATGGAAGACCTCTCTCTCTCTCTCTCTCTCTGCCACTGCCTCTGCCTCTCTGCCTTTCAAATAAATAAATATTTAAAAAAAATTTTAAAAAATTTTTTACCAAAAGGAGGGAGCTATGACTTCTCCATCTAGATTTTATTTATTTATTTATTTATTTGACAGGCAGAGTGGACAGTGAGAGAGAGAGACAGAGAGAAAGGTCTTCCTTTGCCATTGGTTCACCCTCCAATGGCCAGCGCGGCCGGCGCACTGCGGCCGGCGCACCGCGCTGATCCAATGGCAGGAGCCAGGTGCTTCTCCTGGTCTCCCATGGGGTGCAGGGCCCAAGCACTTGGGCCATCCTCCACTGCACTCCCTGGCCACAGCAGAGAGCTGTCCTGGAAGAGGGGCAACCGGGACAGAATCCGGCGCCCTGACCGGGACTAGAACCCGGTGTGCTGGCGCCGCAAGGCAGAGGATTAGCCTAGTGAGCTGCGGCGCCGGCACATCTAGATTTTATAAAGACTTCTGCCTAGGGAGAGATAGCTCCTCAGAACTTCCAGTGGACTTCTACACTTCTGCCTCTGGCTAAGATAGAGTAGCAGGAACCAGATTCACCCTGCCATTTAAAAGAACTGAAAGACACATCAAATATATGGAAAAACAAACAAACAAAAAACACAAAAAAACCCAGACTCCTGCTTTCAAGGCCCTGGCTTTAGGCAATGAAACGCAGCGATGGCTGTGAGGTGGAAAGCAGACAGTGCAACCCTCCCTGTGGTGGTCTGCGTGTCTGTGTCCCCGCGAAATTCCTGCATTGAAACCTAATGCCCAGCGCACTGTCAGCAAGTGGGACCTCTAAGAGGTGCTGAGGTCACGAAGGTGGAGACCTCCCGGGTGGCCTCAGTGCCCTCATTAAAGAAGCCACAGGAACCTGTCCACCAGACGTTGAATCCAGAGCTACCACCTTCTCCAGAACTGTGAGTGCTAAATGTCTGGGTGTGCAAACTGCCCAGGCTAAGGTATTTTGTTACAGCAGCTCAGATAGGCTGATTCCCTATGATTGATTGGCGCACTCTGTTGCCTGGAGAGCTTCCAAAGAACCCAGGCGGAGGCCAGCACCCTCCCTGAGTTGAATCTGACTAGCTCTGAAGTAGTGTGTCCAAGATCAGCACTGGGATAAAGAAAACGGAAGTGCTTATCTCAATACTCTTCAAAAGGTCATTTTATCCTAGCATTGGCCAGGGAGGAGGCGAGAAAACACTCACAGAATTTGGGGCACACACATCTCTCACTCTGGGACACAGCTGACTGTACTTCCGCAATGTGTCACGGGTCTTTTGGACCCAAATAGGAGGAAGCATTGCCTAAGGAGACACTGGCTGCATTTGGGAGAATGAGCACACCGCCTGACCACGGGAGCTGTGTGCTTCTGACCAGGAGAGGCAGCCTCTTTCCCTGGGGTGAGCAGAAGGGGTGGCTCCCAGCCCACACTTCCACAAGCAGTGCGTCTAGAACAAGTCTTGCAGGAGACTGGAGGAAGTCAGTGAGTGAATTTCTGTAGCGTTGCCTGGAATAACACTGGGTCCGTTTAAAACCCGGCTGAAAGGTACAGTTTCTCTCCAGAGTCAAGCATTTCTCGTGTGTGCGCCTTTTGTGGTTCGCCACTGTACTGCGTGTTGATGTTGCCAACTCCTCGTGTCTTATCTCAGCCCATCTCACCTTTCCTCCCCTTATTTCTCCTCTGAAGTCATTACGCTAATATTAAGACACCTTGCTAACAAAAGGCTTTTATTCTCAACAGGGCTTGCTTGCTAAGTCCTTTTCCCTCCTCCACCTGGACAGAAAACATGTGCCTCCCTTCTCTTTTAAGTTAAGCATTGAGATGGAAGTTAAAACAAAACCAAAAAAAAAAAAAAGAGGAAAGAAACCGAGTAAATATATTGCTGAACACGAGCAGATACACACGTGCACAAGCACCCAGCCCCACACCAATTAGAACAGCTCACTGCTGTGAATAGTGTGCAGGCCAGAGGAACTCATGCCTTTTGTTTAAGCAGGTGCTTGGGAACAAGGAGACATCAGGCAGATTCAAGGCATCATGTGAAGATTTGGCTTCACTCATCGCTTGTTGTTGAGCACCAGGAGCAAAAATGTAGCAAATAATGCAAAGAAAATCCTTCTCAGAGACCAGGGCGCAGAAACTAATCCAGGCAAGTATGACTCGTGTCTCTGTAGTTTTATAAGGGCAGATTGCTTAGGTATTTAATTAGTGAGTGGGAGGAATCTGTGCATTGAATTTAAGAAGAAAACATTTCATTTTTTTAGGCCCTGAGAAGTCGTGAGCAGTCCAGGGAAGAGAGCTAATTGTTCCCAGCAATCACAGCAGCCTCGATGGCATTTCTTGAATGCTACTACGCGTCACGATGTGCAGGACTGAGCGTGGCATCTGGACGCCAATCTTCTGTTTGCAAATAGCAAAGAGAATGAAAAACAGCCAGGGAAGACACGTCTATTCCACGTCCTTGCTGGGGGTTACCCATCTAGGAGGTGTGTGGCAGGGATAGGAGGTAGCGGGCAGCTTGAAAATTTGAACTTACTGGTGGAGGGTGGGTGCCCTTTCACCTCCACTGGGTGTGGGGGGGTCACATTAGAAATCCACATGAATCCACTGGGAGCATTCAGTCCTTGTGCCCAAAACTGGTGTGAAGAGGAGGGAAGATGGAGGAAAGTGAGAGGGAAGGGAAGAGAAAGGAAGAGGAGAGAGAACATTTATTAAACACTTACTACATGCCAGGCATGGCGCTGTGCCTAGAAGGGCTGTGGGGCAACAGGGAGGCAGACACTGTGGGGGCTTTTGAAAGAACTGAGTCCTGGTTTCTTTGCCTGCCTCCCCCCACTGACTTTTTAAAAATTATTTGCATGCATTTTATTTTATTATTATTACTTTTTTATTATTTGCATGCCTTTCATAAATACAACTTTAGGAACATAGTGATTCTTCCCACCATACCTGCCCTCCCACCCCCACTCCCACCCCTCTTCCTCTTCCTTCTCCTATTCCTAGTCTTGTTTTTTTATTAAGATCTATTTTCATTTAACTTAAAACACAGATTAACTCTATTCTAGGTAAAGGGTTCAGCACTTTGTATGAGGGAGAAAAAGAAAGAAAAAAATCAAAACAAACAAAAAAAATCTAAAATCAAAAAACATAAAAAAAAGCTGTTCCTCAACAGTCCAGACAAGGGCTACTCAAAGTCAGTGCATCTTGATGGTAATTTTGGTTTTTTTTTTTTTTTTTTTTTTTTCCTCTTTATACTTACTGTTTGCTTTTCTTTCTCGGAGCAAGCTTGCCTTGTCACACCCAGATGGACCATGAGGTGGGGGTGACGGTCCCAGGAGTCTCCCTTGGCCTACCTACCAAGAGAATGGGTATGGAGGAGGAGGAGAACACAACTGAGGGGAGAATGCTGGCAACCCCAGGGCTGGGCCTGAGACAGACCGGCTTCTGGTTAGTAAGTTACCTGTGGGTCATGAGATCCTGCAAAGATGATTGCGTTTTAGTTTATTTTTTTGAAGCTGGCCCACCTGGATCAAACCCAGGCTACAACGGTGTGACCTTGGGCAACTTGACTTCTTTGTGTCTCGTTTCCTTATCTATAAAACATGGATAACAACTCCCTCATGGGGTTTGGTGAGGATCAGATGAGACATTGTGGGTACAGTTGTAGTCCGATGACCAGCATGTAGTAAATGCTCATTTTGTTTTAACTAATTTGAGGCCCAACCTACTTTGCAGGTTCTCTATACTCAATCTGGGAGAACCAATCACAAGCAACTGAATTTTTCTCAAAAGCTAGTTTCTTGGTAACTGGTTAAGGGATATTTATTTTTCTTCTCTCCTTCTTATTTGCCACAGCTGGTTCTTTCTTCGGTTGCAGAGCAATCATCCTGGCAAATAATAACCGTTCGCTAATTTACACGCCAGTCTTCTGTGGGTCCCTCTGGTTTTTCTCATCAGGTGAGCCACATGTGAGCCTCAGCCAGCAGCGCGGTGGAGGTGGCTGGGGTATTATCATCTCCTTTTCATGTGCGCGGACTGGGACTCACTGAGAGCAGGGGGACAGAACGCCCGGGTTCTCAGGGAACTGGGGTGCGCTGACTCTCAGATCCAGGTTCGCTCTCCTCCCCACGCACATCCAGTTCATCAGCTGCCCACACTTGTCAGTTCCTGAACTGTCACATGCTAAAGCAATAATTAATAGTACTGGCTGATTTCTATCCCATTCTGGAAAGCGTCTGGGCACTACAGGGAAGATGTTACATACATACCAAACAGAATGGGGACATAGCTTCCAGAGGCAATTTCAGGCCTGTAAAATGGGCTTACTGACATGGAAAAGCAGCGACATCTAATTCCCACGGGGCTGGCATTATGTAAGTACGGAGGTAGGTGGCATTTTTGTCCAAATGTTCTGAATTATTACAAACTGCCATTGCGTTTGAAAGGTCAGACTTTCCAAGAGGGTTTTGGGAAAGGCCTTGCACATTTTTCATTGTGTTTTTCAGCTAACATTGCTTCTAAGAACCCAAACATTTAGGAGCTCTTAAATATGTGACTTGAAATTGACAATAAAAAGAGCATCTGAGTACAAGTGACACAAGGCCAAATGTAAAATTATGGGCTGTTAGGCTTGAAAGACATGTGAGAGGTAAGAGAGCTCGGTAGCCTCCCTGCACTGCGCACCCATTTTCCAGCTGAGCACACGGAGGCTCAGAAGCTGACTGACTCCCTCTGAAAGTTTTTATACTATTCCTTATTTGTAATTTTAAAATAATTATTATTCTGTAATTAGGCTGCCTGACTCCAAGTCCACTGGTATTTCCACTTCACTCTACTAGGTTGAGGAAGCAAAGCAGATTGAAAATGCCGGTGTATGCAATGCGGTAACGAACATACCACTCAGGAGATTTCACCTCTGTGCTGCACTTTACGCCCCGAGTCATAACCCTTTCCCAGGGAGTAGAACTGCCCTTCCCTCCACATCCAGTTCAGTTCGATCCTTGTCTCCTTTAAGTCCACTGGAGAGCGATTAACGTCCAAGCCAATTCATACACTTGATTTCCCACACTTCATCTTAGCATTTCCTAGGGGAAGTTTCTTTCTCTTCATCCATCCTGTACTCATTTTTTTTCAGGTGATTTTCCTAAAACTATATTTTTTAAACAGGCACATCTTTTGCCTCTGAGGAAAAAAAAATCAACTTTCCAATTTAATTTTTAGAAGTCGTCAGTGCCATCAAAGGGATATGGTGCTCAGTTGCGTACTCCGGTGCGCCCACACTCAGGAAGCCTGCTCCAGCTCTGTTCACCCAGCTTCCCCGGAAGCGTCAGCATGGATCATGGTTTCATATTGATGTGTGCATGTGTACGTGTGGATGTGTGTCTTGTCATTTGCACTTTGCCAACACAGGTTAAAAGAAATGTATACTCCTCCTCCTCCTCTTCTTCTTCTTTTTTTTTTTTTTTTTTTTTTTTTACCAACTTGAGCATTGCTTTAACTATTTTTGAACCACATTTTTCATCTGAGTGCCATGTACGCTTTGATAACAGATCATTCCCCCATTTTTTCATATCGCACTGCCAAACTCACTGGTTATCTCTGATTGCAGGCAATTCGAACTTTAAGTAAGCCTGTCTTTATCAACTACTGTTTTAACAGCTGATTAATTAGAGCTGCGGAGATCCAGGGGAGGCCTTTATCTGAAGAGCAGTTCAACCATTAGCAAAGGAAACTTCCTTGTGCACCAGCAGCTCAGATAACAAGGTAAGATAATAGTCCACAGTCCGTCTTGTCTTCGGCTAGGGCAAACAGGAGCACTCCCTCTTATCCCAACACAGGGACTCGAGGGAAAGGCTCAGCCAAAGTCACAAAATAACGCGATCTTCGGTGGCAAAAGCCCTGGTCATTTTCTTGAGTGCTTTCTGGAATGGCGCCTTGCAGTTACACAGAGCAGCTGGCACGTGGAAGCTCAAAGAATGTTCCAGAGCTTTGGCTCCTCACGGGGCGGAAATCAAGCCCTGGTAGAATTCAGCGGGGAGCAAGACTGTGTTTGTCTTATCAGTTGGGAGTTAATGCGTGGGTCTGAAGCCAGTCCTCTTGTTAGCTGTGTGTTTTCCTGCAACCATTTCCTCTCCTTGTAACTCAGTTGCTCTTTCTGTAAAATGGACCTAATAATAGTAGCCAGCTCCTAACACTGTGAGAATTAAATGAGCCAACCCTTCTACCATTCTTCTTTCTCGTTTACGTCTGATACATAGAAAATGCTCAGCTAACGCTACTGTCATTACTAAGTCAGGGAAGATGCAAGTAATTCGTTAGATCCTAAGAGAGTTAACCAGGGGCGATTAAATGTGAGCCCATGGGATCTGGAGCTGTGACTGTGCAGATCGTTATGACCGTCACCCAGGCCCCCACCCCCTGTCAACACGATTATGTCTTTTTTATTTTTTTATTTTTTTATTTTTTTATTTTTTGGACAGGCAGAGTGGACAGTGAGAGAGAGAGACAGAGAAAAAGGTCTTCCTTTGCCGTTGGTTCACCCTCCAATGGCCGCCGCGACCGGCGCACCATGCTGATCCCATGGCAGGAACCAGGTGCTCCTCCTGGTCTCCCATGGGGTGCAGGGCCCAAGCACTTGGGCCATCCTCCACTGCACTCCCGGGCCACAGCAGAGGGCTGGCCTGGAAGAGGGGCAACCGGGACAGAATCCGGCGCCCCGACCGGGTCTAGAACCCGTTGTGCCGGCGCCGCAGGCGGAGGATTAGCCTAGTGAGCAGCAGCGCCGGCCAACACGGTTATGTCTTTTATCAGCACCAGCTCTTGTAGCTTGGTAGCGAGAGTGAACATTATTCTAAGTACTTTATATGTATGACTCTATTTAATCTTACAACCTGATGATACAGGTACTGGTTTTATTCCCATTGTACAGCTGACGGAGTTGAAGCGCAGAGCACTGCAATGGCCCTCCCAAGGTCACAGAGCTTCTAATGAGGAAAGATATTTAACCCCTAGCAGCCGACCGCAGACTGCCCGCTAGGAGACACAGCTTCCAACCGCAGTCTTAGGACTCTGCTGTGAGGGAGGCTCTTCCTGCTTGTGGGCACTCAGGGATGGAGTGACTTACGCCCGGACCTGAGACTAACGAATAGCTGGGCCAAAATTCAGCGCTGATCAGCCCCAAGCTCTTCCCTCACCCTTCGATGCTTCCTCAGTGCAGAGGTGTAGGGGGACAGGATCGGCCGCGTGAAGGAGGGGGAAGTGCCCAGTGACCTGTGGTTGGGGATAGAATCATTTCTTCACTGTTTGGGATCCTCTCAAAGGCTCTGGCCTTTGTCGGGGAAGGAAGGGCTGGGAGCCTGCAGAGCGGGATTTGCTGCAGGTAGGAATGCAGCTCACTCCAGTCTTCTGCAGTGTATCCGGTGGACAGTGTGTACGTGCAGAAAGCTGATTTGTTTCCCTAAATGCCCTTACTGTACTGAGTGGCATTTTTTTTTTTTTAGTCTTTTTAGCTCACGATGAGAACTTGTCTAGTTTTAAAACATTAGTTTACAGAAGGCAGAGCAAGCCTTCGCCATCACCCAGAAAAAGCAGAAGTGGGTCTGCTAGGCTCACCTGGGGCAGACGCTGCCCAGCAGGTGCTGGCTTACTCTCCCGTCTCTCCCATCACTTGGAAAGTTCCCTGAAAGAAGCACAGGTCTTGTGTCATGCACGGTTGCAGTCCAGCTCTTAATCCAAACCCAGTGCGTAGCAGGAAGCGCACAGTGGGACACC
The DNA here is from genome assembly GCF_964237555.1 of Oryctolagus cuniculus. Classification (NCBI taxonomy): domain Eukaryota; kingdom Metazoa; phylum Chordata; class Mammalia; order Lagomorpha; family Leporidae; genus Oryctolagus; species Oryctolagus cuniculus. The sequence continues at coordinate 97,409,523 of NC_091435.1, forward strand.
CGGGAGGAGGCCCACGTGAGGAAGGAGGTTTTGTTGCAATTAATCGGTGCAGCATAGGCATGAGAGTTGATGGCATTATTTACTCCTAAGAGGTAGGATGTGATTTAATACTTTTAAACAGCTCACGGCAACTGAGACAATTGCAAGGCTGAAGCAGGAAAAAGCCCAAGGCGGCCTTTTGAGAGCAGAATATACCAAGCAAATGTCTAGAACTAGCTTTTTTTTTTTTTTTTTTCACTTTTAAAAGGCAATAGGCCATTTGTGCTTAAGCTTGTCTTTCTTTCCTTTTGAATGGTCTATAGAAGCAAGCCTAGCCGTGCTTTCTGAATATAAAAATTGTGACTAATTTGGAGAATAAAACATCAAGTCACTTTTGGAGGGCACAGATTCTCGGACAAGGCTTGGCTTCTTCGTTCCTCCATACCTGCCTAGGGAATCCTAAACCGCCTTTCCTGCTACATTTCTCAAAAGACCCACCTCTGGTGGCTGGGTGGTAGACGCATCAGAGGAACTAACTGACCCCCTCAGGCCCTACCCCTAAACTTCTGTCCCTCAGCTGGGAAGGAAATGTCACAGCAATGAGGGAGTGAAGCTGGCAGGGGGTTGAGATCAGAACGGGGCTGCAGGACTTGAGGAACTCGTTCAGCGATTACATAGACATTTATGGAGTACCTGACCTGGACCAGGCCCTGGGGGGTAGAGAGGAGCCTCCTGTGCCCTCTCCTTCGAGGAATCTCCAGTTACAGATTAAATAACAGGAGAGTGCAGGATGTCAAGTGCCATACATGCTGTCCAGGTGAAGTGCTGGGAACACCAAGGAGGCAACCTGCTCAGGTACTACTGCAAGGTCATTACCATGTTCTCCCCATGAGGCTTCCCAAGAATGCAGTCTGAGGAAATGCCATAGCAGATGAAAATTTTTCACAGAAATGCCGAGAAGAGGGGTCAGCATCCCGTATGGGTGCTGGTTCCGATCCCGGCTACTCCATTTCTGATCCAGCTCCCTGCTAATGTACCTGGGAAAGCATCAGAGGATGACTTAAGTGTTTGGGCCCCTGCACCCGTGTGGGAGACCGGGAAGAAGCTCCTGGCTCCTGGCTTTGGTCTGCCCCAGGCCTGGCCATTATGGACCTTTGGGGAGTGAACCGCAGTGGAAGATCTCTCTCTCTCTCTGGAACTCTGCCTTTCAAATAAATAAATACATCTTTTTAAAATACCAAGAATAAATAATATATTGGTAAAAGTATGTGTGTTTACAAAAAATGTTTATGTTAGCATTATTTATAAATTTAAAAAAATGAAAGTTTGTTATGGAGGATTTCTTTGATGAACTACTATGTAGCTATTTTTTAAAAAGTCACATAGAAAAATTATTTAGCAAGTGGAAAATCATGATGCATTGCTAATGTTAAAAATAACGTGTGAAGAGCTGGCAGTGTGGCATAATAGGTTAAGCCTCCATCTGTGATGCCAGCATTCCATATAGGCACTGGTTCAAGTCCTGGATGTTGAACTTCCCATCCAGTTCCCTCCTAATGGTCTGGGAAAGCAGCAGAAGATGGCCCAAGTACTTGGGCCCCTGCACCCATGTGGGAGAACCGGAAGAAGCTCCTGGCTCCTGGCTTCCTGCTGGCCCAACCCCAGCCATTGTGTACATTTTGGGAGTGAACCAGCAGATGAAGACTTTTTTCTCTGTCTGTAACTCTGCCTCTCAAATAAATAAATTAATTTTTTTTAAATGTGAAAATAATTATATATATATATATTGGTATATAATGAAAGTATATAATGGTATATAATGAAATTGATGTATATTATATATATTGGTATATAATGAAAGTTTGAAAGCTCATATACCAAAAGGTCAAACTAACAATGACTGTTATTTAATGGTAGACTTATGAGTGATTTCTTAATTGTGATTCTGCTTTTCCAGTTTTCTGGAATAGTATATACAACTTTTGTGTTAGTGTTAAAAATAAGTAAATTTTGATGAATGCTCAATGTGTCCATCCTTCGCAAAAATGACATTCTCAGACATTTTTCTCAGCCAGGACTAGAATTCTACAAGATTATTCCATTCGTTCTTGAGACAACCTGCTCCCTTTGGACTTCCCTGCTCTCTTGCCTATGACAGTGATGGAAATCAGACTGGAAAAGTCCTGCTTGGTTGGTTCTGTCTCCAAGTAGCCTGAGTTTTTAACCAGTGGGTGTTTCTTATTTGGTTTCTCATGGTCATTTTCTCTCTTCATTCTGTTTAATTATTTGTATGTTTACGTCATATCGCCTATCTTATTTCCCCAGGAGTCACTGTGAGACTGCAGTCTTGTCCAGGACTACTACGAGGAGGTTAGGTCCTCGGCCCCTCCCCTTGATGCTAGTCCTCGGTGGCCTGAGCCCAAGGATGACGTAATTGTGGTTGTGATGGCCTGCTTCATTTCTGTGATCCTGCCCTGTTTATCCCCAAGCTGCTAGCAAAGTTGCACCTATTATCAGTGCTCAAACTGAACTAGAGGGGCCGGGGCTGTAGCCTAGCAGGTTAAGCCACTGCCTGTAGCACCAGGATTCCATATGGGTGCCAGTTCATGTCCTGGCTGCTCCACTTCTGATCCAGCTCCCTGCTAACGTGCCTTGGAAAATAAGTTGAGGATGGCCCAAGTGCTTTGGCCCCTGCTACCACGCGGGAGACATAGAATGAAGCTCCTGGCTTCTGGCTTTGACCTGGCCCAGCTTTGGCTGTTGCAGCCATTTGGGGAGTGAACCAATGGATGGGAGATCCCTCACTCCCCCTAAATTCACCCTCTCCCCTCTGTAACTCTGCCTTTCAAATAAATAAATAGATCTAAAAAAAAAATATGAGTTCTCTTGATTATCCTGTTCTTTTTTGCCAATCTCAAATGGTTTGGGGAAGCAGCTTCTTGGGCTATGAGCTGTGTAGCACAGGACCCCATGCACACAATGGCTGTATGCTTGACTTTGCTTTGCTGTTGCTGTCTTGAAATTCTTAATAAATTTTGAACAAGGGACCCTGAATTTTCTTTCTTTCTTTTTTTTAAAAGATCTATTTATTTATTTGAAGGCAGAGTTACAGGGAGTGAGAGAGGGAGGGAGAGAGAGAAGTCTTCCATCCTCTCGTTCACTCTCCTGATGGCTGCAATGGCCGAGGCTGGGCCAGGAGCAAGCTCCCTGGACTCGTTTTGTCTCCTTGACATTCTTCCCACAAGGCCCAGGTAGTCTCTGTCTGTCCACGGGGTTACCAGAAACCTCCTGTTTCATTCCCCTGTCTTTACAGGTGACATAGGAAGTCCCTCTACAAAAACAAAGGCTATTTAAGGAATTCATGGAAAATGTATAACATGGAAAAACTCTGCATGGATTTCAAAAGTTTTTTCACCAAAAATGAATATATTTTTGGTTCCATTTTCCAGCAACCTTTTGAAGTATCATCATAGTGGTGATTCTGATGTTCCAGAATTCCTGAAGTTAGCAGTGAGGTTCATTCCCATTCCTGTCCTGAACATGCTTCCAGGTCACACCTGACCTTGACCCTGCTTTCTGCTCCGTTGCCTCTACCTACAGCCTTGATAGAAGAAGTATTTAATTGAATAGTAGTTTATATTTTAATAGAATTTTATTCTTCTCCAAATACTCAAGTCACATTTGATCCATGAACCTGTACCAACAAAGGGTCATAATGATATCATCATTTTCTCAGATGTGAGAATAAATGCTGGCAAGACACAGTGACTTACTCAAAGGCACCCAAAGCTGGTGACAAAACTATATGTTAAAGCAGCCACCAAAAGAGGCAGAGGCCAGTTTGCAAGAAGGTTGGACCTCTGCAATCAGCACTAAAAGCAGGAATGAAGAGAATAATACCACAGCTTTATTTTTCTTGCTACTTAAAAAAAAAAGGTGATGGCAGTGACCGTCAACATGATACCGGGAAGACCAACCCTAGGGAGAACGCAAGTCTCATGCATTCATTCACTCCTTAGTTCATTGAATATACCAGACATGGTACTAGGGACACAGTGGTCACAAAAGTGACACTGTCCTGACCTTCAGGCAGCTGAGTCTATTTGAGAGACATGGGTATTAAATAGATGGTCACAACCATAGGGGTGACATTTCAACTATAATTCCTGCTGGGAAGAAGAGGCACCCCCTGGCCAGTTTCTGACTGATGGTACAGTCCCTCCATCAAGATACTTCCCTAAAAAAGAAAGACACGACTTGATGTTTACAGACTTCCGTTTATTTGGCTGTGCCTGTGACACTTTAATAAGCAGTTGATTTTTCCGAAAGCAAAACGGGACCCTTTGTTGAACCGATGGAAACAACTTTAGAGCTTTCTCTCGTTTGAGCCACTCTCAGCCTTGATGCCCCATCATGTCAGTGGGCTGTTGGAGCCAATCAGGTGATGCGGGTGGGCCTGGGGGATCAGAATCCTAGCAGTATTGGACTGTTAGGGGTCCTTGGCAGTCATTTACCACCAGAGACCTTGGCCACCTCGCCCTGTACTCCCTATCTAGAGTGTCAGGCCCCATAGTGCCACTTGTTGGGGTACCAGCAGCAGTGGTGGGCACCCACTGGTATTTATGTTTGCTGCTGGCCCTCTGCATCCATTCTGACATTCCTTCAGGCACCACGTTAGATGCTGGCAACCTAGAAAGCTTTCTCAAAGGACCACTTCTCTGATCCTGAGGAGTTCACTGGAGTGAGACGCTAAGCAAACACATGAAGAAAGCTTTAATTTCAAAATGTGCAAGTTCCATGAAGCAGAGACAGAGACTCAGGGAAAGAAGAAAAAGGGAGCCTCTCTCTGGGCGAGAAGTAACAGTTGGGCTGCGATGGAAGAATAAGGGGTGTCCACGGTGGAAAATTCTGAAAGAGAACACATTTTCCAGGTGGGTGGAGAGCATGTGGGGAGGGATCTGGAAAAGAGGCAGAGACAGAGAGACAGACATAAATGCGCTTGAAATGGCAGTTACTGTGGCATCTCACGAAAGCCTAGGTTAAATACCAGCTAAATTCCTACACTCAAGGACAAAGGTGCATTTTGGATATGTTCAAAGTTTCTTTGGGAGTGTGCTATATATGCCATTCTTAACCTTTTTAAAAATGTATTTACTTCCATTTTATTTGAAAGGGAGAGAGAGAGAGAGAGAGAGAGAGACAGAGAAAGATCCTCTATCCATTGGTTCATTTCCCAAATGCCTGCAACAGCCAGGGCTGTTGCCAGGACTGAAGCCAGGAGCCCACCACTCAGTGGAGGCAGGGACCCAAAATACTTGAGCCAGCACCTGCTGCCTCCCAGGGTGGGTATTAGCAGCAGGCTGGGATTGGAAGCAGAACTGAAACTGAAGCTCAGTTACTCCGACATGGGGTAAAGGCATCACAAGCAGCTTCCTCAGCAAACGCCTGCCCCCACAGCGACACCTTTACAATGACCCATGGTATTGCAGTCATCAGAAACGTTCCCTTGCTTGGTTTGCTCCCATTTAAATATTAGAAAGTTGAAGGCCACTCTTCCCGTCTTTGGCCTATGTTGTTTTTTTTTTTTTTTTTTTCCCCTCTTTTCCAATTTCCCATTTGGCATTTGTAATACTGCCTTTGAGATAGAACCTTCACTTTCTGTCACCACCTGTGGTGGCCGAGGGGCAACTCATTGTCCTTCCCTGGATTGTCTGAAAGCCCCTATTCTGCCTGTTACCAAGTGATGGCTTCTTTCTCGTGGCCGAGTGTACAATTCTTTAATGTGGCCCTGAACGCAGTTTTCTAATCTGAAGAATAAACAGATTGCTTGTCAAATTATCTTTGTCTCTCCATTGTGACCTACTAACATTTACACTGCTGTGTGGAAGCATGCATGGCACATGACTTGGTTGCCTCCATCAACGATTTCCATTACGGGAAAACGTGATTATGACAGCTTGCCAGCGAGGGGTGGCACCCTCACCTCAAGGCCATAACGGACCAAAGGCAATGGGACTGAATGCTCAGTAGTCATTCACCACTTTGAATTCTTTTAGAACATCCCCTTGAAAGAATAGACGTACGGAGGAGGGTTTTTATGTATATATATATATTTTATATATAAACCTTTTTTTAAAGCCATTGTTTTTGGACTAATTCTTTTTTCTGTATTGTATTTGGATAGATGTTAGATATGCATTTCTAAGCATACATGATTATTAAACTGCAAAAGCAATGGCAATGGAGAACTGCTTTTTAGCGATGAAGCAAGAGGTTTTAGAGAATTTGAGAAAGGCACCGAGAGGTCACATGGCAGGCACATTGTCCCCCTGCCAGCTTCGTCCCCTTCTCTTTGTAAAGATGGAAGCCATGAGGACCCTTGACGCACCCCGCAACATCTGTGGGTGGAGGGAAGCATCAGGCCATTCTTCCCGACACGGAACCTCAGCCCATCTTCATTTTCGGCCATGGGTCACACTTGCTATGCACAACGCAGCAGGCACTAATTCTATTGAAATACTGCTTGGGAAAGAAGAGTGAACTCAATTTCTCTGGGCATCTGGTTTGAATTAGTTATTTCACAGATCCTTCACTCCTAACTGGCACCAAGTTTTCTTATAATTAAAAAAAGCCTGCATTTTCATTTTATAAACAAACATTTCCCAAATATTTGAATGTAGAAAATGTTTAATTGGTTTCTTGTTCTGGGCAGGCAGAGTTCCTTCCAATGGCTTTAAGTAGAAAATTAATATTTTTCTGAATATGGTGGGGTGTGTTTTCATTTTCTGATAGCTCGCTGGAATTTTAGGAGAGTAGTGTACCGTGATAGAAGGTGCTGGGGCGAGCAGTGAGAACCTGGGACAGATGCCACTGCAGTGTGTCCCTTTCTGAAGCCCGCCCAGCTCAGTCCATCCCCAAAGAACCACTGATTGCTGGTCCAAATACGTGTGCGGCTTAGCTGCCAGATTGATTTTGATTCAGAACTTGCTGGTATTGTCTCCTGTAAAATGATATGTCACTATGATTCTCTCTCTCTCTCTCTTTCTCTCTCTCTTCTCAGCAAATCAGATCACTACAACTTGATCTTCATTATGAGAGGGAAACTGACTTAGATAATAGAAAACCTGAAGAGTTTAAGTAACAGCAGATCAACCTCACTGCTCCCCACTGGGCTCTGGGCCTCAGCGGAGGTAGTGGCTTATGGCTCAGGGTAATCTGAGAGCAACTGAAGCAAAGAATATTTTGAGTCCAAGGCTATGGGTTAAGGCCTTTCCTTCCCTCTCCGAACTCCCATCCTCAAAAGCTACCCAAATCTCAGATTTACAGCTTACAATGGGAGACGCCAAACGAGAGTTCTGCACCCCTCCCCGCTGCCTCTGGAAACTTCCATGTAGCAATTGCCACCTCCCCTGCCTTTGACAGAGGGCTAGGAAGTAGAGGAGGTATTTTGCTCCCCTGCCACTTGTCTCCTCACAGCGTAATTATCTGAATTCGTAGGTGCTGCAGGGATACGGGAAGAAATTCAAAGAAGAAATTCAATATGTCTTCATTGTCTTTTGTCATTAGCCCTTGATTAAATATTTCTCACACTGGGCTAAGATAGCACAGGGTGGAACAAGTCACAGGTTGCAAGCCAGAACAGGTGAGTCATAATCTCTCTCCCACATGTGTTAGCTGTGTGTCTTTAGTCAAGTCACTTACCATCTCTGAGTCTCATTGTTTTGTTCTGTAAAACAAGAAGGTAGACTGGATTATTGAAATTCCTCCTGGGACTGAATTTTTTTTTGTATCTATAATTTATATTGAAACTCGTATTGGAGTAAATACTCTAAATACTAAGTGAGAGTGGTTAACACTAATAACTCGGTTAATCTGATGATGATCTATTGAAGCTTCCTCTGCAAATTAATAGCTAAATTTGCCTGTGCAAATTCTTATCTTATAGCTATAAGATAAGAATTTGGGGCCCAGCGCTGTAGCGCAGTGGGTTAATACCCTAGCCTGAAGCCCCGGCATCCCACATGGGCGCCGGTTCAAGTCCAGGCAGCTCCACTTCTGATCCAGCTCTCTGCCATGGCCTGGGAAAGCAGAAGATGGCCCAAGTGCTTGGGTCCCTGCAACCGCATGGGAGATCCGGAGGAAGCTCCTGGCTCCTGGCTTCGGATCGGCGCAGCTCCAGCCATTGTGGCCAATTGGGAAGTGAAGCAGCAGATGGAAGAACCTCTCTCTCTCTCTCTCTCTCTCTCTCTCTCTCTGCCTCTACTCTCTCTGTGTAACTCTGACTTTCAAATAAATAAATAAATCTTAAAAAAGATAAGAATTCAAGCAATAGTTTTGTGTAAACATGCTGTCTAGGGGTTTCTTCAGTTGGAAGCACCATGTTAGAGATATTTTGAACCCACCCATGCATTTCACAGCCTTCCAGTTCTAAGAAGCTTGCTGACTTTGTGTACATGGTTATCATGTCTTGGTATTCCCGAAAAGTAGTGAGGATGGCTTCCAAAAGCCACCCCCGCGAAGTCTCATTGTGTGTCATGCATCATCTCCTCCGTTCCACAGAAAACTCATATTTTGCAGATGGCTAAAGCTTGACAGGTCACTCATTCCTCATCCCTCCCTTTCTGTTGTTTGCACAGAATGCAAGTGAGAAACAAAGCTACATTAAAAAAATTCTACAATTAAACACCCCATTTTATGAAATAATACGGTGCTTTAAAATCCCTTAAAGTATTTTCATGTATTTGTATTATCTTAGTAGCTCTGCCCCTTACCCCTGTTAAGCACAGAGGATGGTACTATTCCTATTTTATAAGCAAAGGAACTCGAGGTAAAGGGAAAATTTAAAAGGGAGCAGAGCTGGGTCGCCAGAATGCTGGGAGACTGCGTGCTGAAGCCGAAGGGTCAGGAAACTGGATTTCTGTTGGAATGGACATTAACATTTAGTGAACCTGGCTTTAGCCTTGCTTATCCTGCGATGAAAAGTCACTGAGCAGATCTTAAAGGCAAGGTCCTTGGGTCTCAGGTTTGACTTGTGTCTTCCTCCTGGTGGCAGGCATACATGGTTTTCTAAGGGAGTTTTCAAGAGGAGAGTTTATAATCCCTACTGTACCTAAAAACCATAGCCTGAGGTGTCCACATGAGGAAATGACATCTAAAGCTCTGAAATTTGATAAAGTCGGCTAGACAGATATTCTAGGATAGTCAGGGACTCAGATCACTTCTTGTGTTTCATAAGACAAGATTTTGTTGTCTAAAGCATGAGTTTAATGTGCTCAAATGTGTAAGCGCTTGTTTTGGGAACAAGGCAGTCTCTTTTCTCTTTGAATTTGGATTGACAAATGAGTGACATTGTGTCATGTGCATGTGTGTTGGTTTGGAGTCTCTCTCCTAGCTCACGAGAGCCCTGGACTTGAGCGACAAGGAGGTCAGAGTGGCAAACACATTGTAAGAGCTCATAAGTGTAATCCAGCAGCCTGAAGAGACATCTCATATCATGCAAGTGACCCTTGCACACCTCCCGCAGGTCACCTTCCACTTCCTAGCTTGAGGCCTTTGCAGAATCCATACAAGCTGTGAAATGATTCCTTTCCATAAAACCCTGCAACAAAGAAGTGCACTCTCTGCTTTCTGCTAAGCCTTGCTGAGCTATCTAGAATTGTGGCTTAGCTCCACAGCCTTGGACCTTTGGCAAACAATATCATTTCTTTCAAATGAAGATAATAGCAAGCAAGGCTACTATCATTATTACCTTCCCTTTCACTCTTTTTTTTTTTTTTCCTATCCACTGTATGTTTCAAGGTTTTAGAGGTGGTAAAAAAAAAATTCAGGTTTGCAGGTCAGTAGTAACAACTTTGGACAAAACTTCTTCAGTACAGTCTCACACTGTTTGATTTAGCCTATTTGAAAGCAATAACTTGCAGAGACAAGTAACATCTTGCAAAACCTGTTGGCTGTTCAGCTTTGTCATCTGATTTCTTAAGGGAAATACGAAGTACTTTTGGATTTTAACACTGTTTCATGGTGCTTAAGTACAGTAAAATATTTCAGAAAAGTTAGGTCCTAGGAGAATCTGGTCTTAAAGATTTATTTAATGAAAGGAGATATAATTTGTAGGGCAGAGCTGAAGGCATATGAATGGATTCTGGACTTCACTATGAAGCTACTCACTCTCAGAACCCTTCAAGAATTGTTGGCTGGTGAAAATCGGGGTTGATTTAATTTTTTGGAATGCATCCAACTGGTGGAAATCTGAGGAGGGAATATGAGTCATAGTCGCTTAAAGTTCAGATGGCCCTCAGGTGCCTTCTAACCCAGCCTCCACAGATTTAGGAGCTTCTTGTGATAGCACAGTCCCTGCTTGGTCATCTCCTCACCAGGCGGCTTCAGTGCGAAGGTTTTATTTCACAGTTTGGCTTATTTACTTGAAAGTCAGAGTTATGAGGCAGGGGGCAAGGAGGGTTCGGGGAGAGACACACACAGAATGCAAGATCTTCCATCCTCTGGGTCACTTGCCAAGTGACTGAGACTGGACCACGTCAAAGCTGGAGGCCTGGAACTCCTTCTTGGTCTCCCACATGGGTGGCAGTGACTGAAGCACTCGGGCAATCTTCTGCTGCTTACCCTGGGCACATTAGCAGGGAGCTGCAGCAGATGTGGTGCAGCCGGGACTCAAATCGGCACTATGATATGGGATACTGGTGTCGCAGTGGGTGGCTCAGCTGCTGTACCACATCAGCCCCTTAACCCAACATTGAACAGTTCTAATTTTTAGAAACTTCTTTCTTGTACTATTTTTTTTTTTTTGACAGGCAGAGTGGACAGTGAGAGAGAGACAGAGAGAAAGGTCTTCTTTGCCATTGGTTCACCCTCCAATGGCCGCCGCGGCCGGCGCACCACGCTGATCCGATGGCAGGAGCCAGGTGCTTCTCCTGGTCTCCCAAGGGGTGCAGGACCCAAGTACTTGAGCCATCCTCCACTGCACTCCCTGGCCACAGCAGAGAGCTGGCCTGGAAGAGGGGCAACCCGGACAGAATCCGGTGCCCCGACCGGGACTAGAACCCGGTGTGCCCGCGCTGCAGGAGGAGGATTAGTCTAGTGAGCCGCGGCGCCGGCCATCTTGTACTATTTTTTAGCTGCCATAAAGTTCTGTTCTTTACAATATGGTGAAAAAATTAATTCTATCTCCTACTTGGCATCATATTTGGAGAAATTTATCATAACAATTTTGAATATTTGCCTCCCCAACGTAAAAAGCCTTCTAAAGAAAAATAAGTCTTTGTATGGACTAGGGCTACAAAAATTTAGAATTAAAAATAAACACTTGGATAATTGGAAAGACATGTCTTGCTTCTGGTCAGGAATTACTATATTGGGAGTAGGTGTTGTGCTCCCCTACAGTAATCTATAAATTCTGTGTGATTTTAGTTAATATATAAATTCCAAATGCTATGTGTTCCAAATGATATGGTCTTTTATCCCCCTAGAACTAACAAAACTTACCTAGCTTACTATTGGCTTGCTATATACCAGGCACTACTCCAGCCATTGTTAAGCATCTTTATGACAGAGAAAAATTCTCACTCTTGGGTTTATGTTCTACTCCAGAAAGATGAAAAAATACTAATTCTCACTTAAGAAAGCTTGAAGAAACTGTAACAGGGCTATAGAGGAGAGAACAACGGGACTGTGGGTGTGTTGGTATGGAGGAATGCTGTGCTAGCAAGAGTAGGTGAGGAAGTCTCTTGCAGAGAAGTGAAGGCCTTAAAGATGAGACTCAGTCCTACAACCCATCGGGAGATGAACCCAGCCAACAGGGGACCAGCAAATCAAAGACCCTGAGGCAGTTCATTGTGTTGGAAGAACTGCAAGGAGACTGGAATTCCTGGAGTGAAATGCCAACGAGGTGGTCACACAGCTGGTTGAGGGTCACTTCCTGAAGAGCCTACACTCCAAAGTTAGCAGTTGGATTTCATCAGGACATTTTGATTTGGACGGTGATAGGATTTGATTTGGGAAGATCACGCTGTTTGCTGTGTAAAGACTCAACTTCTGGAGAGTGAAGAGCAAGACTGAAAGCAGGCTAGATGGAAGTCTGGACTTAGACAAGCCCTTCAGCTACAGTAGTAGTGGGAGAGTAATAGGACTTTATATTGTAAGAAAGAAGTAGCACGACAGATCTTGCTGATGGATTGAATAGGGGACTGTAGGGGAGAAAGAATCCAAGGACAATGCTAACATGTCTTTCATTAGCAAGGAGGAAAGAGAAGTCCTGCCATTTGTACTTCTGGTTAAGACTAAGGTAGCAGCGAATGGAAATTGGGATAGAAAGCAAAGAGTTCTATCTTGTATATATAACAGTACTTTAAAAAGTTTGTGGAAAACTCAATTAAAAGATAAGTTTAACATAACTATCTCAGATTCTATCCATTTTGTTGCAAATGTCAGGATTTTGTTCTTTTTTTTGGTTCAATAATATTCTACTCACCTGTTGATGGACATCTAGATTGATTCCACATCTTAGTTAATGTGATAGCATTGCAATAAACATGGGAGTACAGGTGTCTCTTTCACATGCTGATGTCATTTCCTTTGGTTACAAGCCCAGAAGTGGATAGCTGGACTATAAGATAGGACTATTTTTTGTTTTTTGGGGAATCTCCATGCTGTCCTCTATAATGGCTGAATGTGCATTCTCACCAACAGCATAGTAGGGGAGAACATTATGTTATGTGAAAGAAGCCAGACACAGAAAAATACTGCATGTTTTCTTTTTTAAGATTTATTTATTTCTTTGAAAGCCAGATTTACAGAGAGGCAGAGGCAGAGTGAGAGTGAGAGCGAGAGCGAGAGTGAAAGAGAGAGAGAGAGAGAGGCCTTCTATCTACTGGTATACTGCCCAGATGGCTGCAACAGCCAGAGCTGGGCCGATCCGAAGCCAGGAGCCAGGAGCTTATTTCGGTCTCCCATGTGGGTGCAGGGGCCCAAGGACTTGGGCCGTCTTCTACTGCTTTCCCAGGCCATAGCAGAGAGCTGGATCAGAAGTAGAGCAGCCTGGACTCAAACCAGTGCCCATACAGGGTGCCAGCACTGCAGGCAGCAGCTTTACCCACTATGTCACAGCACTGGCACCTGCATGTTTTCTAAAATAGTGGTTATCAGGGCAAGGATGGGGGAGATTGGATAATGGGTACCAAACATGGTTGGGTGACAGTAAGGGTTCTGGTGTTCTGCAGAACAGTCAGCCATAAAGGAAATGGAAGAGTTATTTGGTATGATTGGTTTATGTTGAGTGCATCTGTTGAAATATTTCTGTATATGCCATAAATGTACAAATATTTCATGTTAACCAAAATTCCAGAAATAAATAATTTTTAAGGATAAGTTTATTTTGGTGAAAAATATTTTTTAAATCCATGCATATATAGGGTTTTCAAAAAAGTTCATGGAAAGTGGATATAATGAAAAAACTGCATAGATTTCAAAATACTTCACATAAAAATAAACTTCTAGTGCCATTTTCCACAAGCCTTTTGAAGCACCTTCATATTATGCTTGCGTGTCTAAAGCATCCAAACAAAGATTGGGTGTGGACCGTCAGAGAGAGCACTCTGGAGCACAAGTGGGAGCTTGGAGTTGGAGAAATAGAGTACGGAAAGGTGTGGGACCAAATAAGATCAAGGGGGTGGAAAGAAGGAGAAAAGAATGAAACACTGGCAAGGGAGGAATGGAAGGAGAGGAGAGGTGATGGCAGAAGAGGGGAAGAAAGGAGACGAGAGGCCACAGTGCACTTATCCTCAGACAGTAGATTCAAGAGAGCAGACAGCAGAGGGGATGTAGGAGTGAGCCGGGAGACAGGCAGGAGAATGTGGTGACCCCAAAGCCTCAGAAGAAAAAACTAACGGTATCGAAAGGTTAATCCCTTTGGTCAAATATGATATTGAAAGTCAAAAAGGATGAGAAGGGAGAACCGACCCGGATTTGCCAAATAATGGACAGCAGTGACCTTGATAAAAGCTACTTTAGGGTAGTGGTACAGAGAAGAGTCTAGTATTCTGGTTTAGGAAAGAATACAACATGAAACGGTAAAGGCATCAATACAGATGAGTCTTACTAATTTCTGCTGAAAAGTATAATAGGCGAAAGGAACAGAGGAAAATAGAGCCAAACATTTTTGTCATTTCTTTGAGTGGGTTATACTAATGCATATTGTAAAATGATCCTTAGTTAGCAAGTAGTTAACGATGAATGAGAGAAAGAGAACTACAAGAGCAACAGAAAATGCAAACCAGGACACAGGTAGAGAGAGAAAGAACTTTTTTTTCTTCTCAGTAAGGAAAGATGAACATAGGGAGAGGTTGATAGTTTTGGTAGATGGAAGATGTTAATTTGATCACATTAATTTAAACATAAAATTGCTACCTAGAAAAGAAACATGTGTAAATAGCCAAGAAAATATTATGGAAGGGAGAACATTAAATCTTTCAGAAATGAAAATAGTTGGTGTTATATAAGATCTATGTAGAAAATCCAAAAGTAGAGCTCAATACATAAGAAAATTTTATGTATGAAAAAGATTGCCTTTCAAATCAGCAGGATGAAGACAGTAAATGACACTGAGACATATTTATAGTTGTTTGGGGGAACATGAGGTTTGTTCTCTGGTCTACTCTTCAATGGAAAACAAATTTCAAATGGAACAAACATGTAAGCAGAAAGTCCTGTATCATAAAAATAATTTTATTTTTTCCCAAAGAAACTGTTTATTTAAAGAGTACAAATTTCATAAGTACAACTTTAGGAATATAGTGATTTTTCCCATCATACAAAAATAATTTTTAAAGGAGAAGTCCTTATTATTTATTTATTTGAAACTCAGAGTTACAGAGAGAGAAGGAGAGAGACAAAGAGAAAGAGAGAGAGAGAGATCTTCCTTCTGCTGGTTTACTCCCCAGATGGACGCACTGGCCAGCTCTGGACCAGGCTAAAGCCAGGAGCAGGAGCTTCCTCCAGGTCTCCCACATGAGTGGCAAAGGCCCAAGGACTTGGGCCATCTTCAGCTGCTTTCCCAGGCATACTAGGAGGGAGCTAGATCAGAGGTGGAACAACTGGGACTAGAACCAGCACTCGTATGGAATGAAGGTGCAGCAGGCTGCAGCTTAACGTACTGTGCCACAGCACCAGCCCCCAAAATAAATGAAGAACTTTAGCAAATATAGTTTGGGCATAGTGAAGGTATGGCGTGAAACTTAGGATCATAAAGAAAAGAACTGGACTAAATTCAACTACATAAGAAGTTAATAAAATGTAAAATTAAAATAAAAACATGATAAAACTAAATTCAACCAAATAAAAATACTGTGGTATGAAAATATACCACAAACAAGGTCAAAAGACAAACTGCAAATTAGAAAGTAGTATTTGTAATACTTGCTACTGTAAAGGGCTAATTTTCTTAATATGCAGAGGACTCAAAAATCAATGAATCAAAAAAGGATTGAGTAATACAGTTTAGAAATAAGTGAAATACATAAAGAAGGAGTCCATAGGTCAAGGAGGAGCAATTGGCAATAAACATATGGAATAATATTCAATCTCTCTCATAAAAAAGAAATATTAATTAAAACAGTAACAAGATACAATGGTCACCTAGGAAGAATTTAACAGTTTTGAAGGTACCTAGTTGGTGAAGGTGTGGAGAAAGAGAACATTCAAAAGGAGTGATTCAGAGATGATGGGCAGGGCCAAGGACAACAGCAGACGCACATGTGCTCTGTGACCCAGTAGTGTCACCAGTGGCAACCATGAAATTCCTGTAAAAACATATAATGAATGACAAAGAATATTTCCTGTGGCATTATTGGTAATAGAAAATGGAAAACAATTTTATCAAGAGAATAACATTACATATACTATTATGTTTAAAAGAGAATTGAGGAGAAGTTCCAAGATGGTGGTATAGCAACAGGATGATCTGAGCCATATGGGGAAAAAAGATAGCTAAAAAGGGGAGACAATACACAATGAAGATAGAGCCATGGGAAATTCTAGATGGGAAGCCTGGGAGAGCAATAGAAACTGGGCAGGCCCACCCTGAAAGAGCAAATGAGAAAGGGAAGAGGTGGAGGCTCAGATCGGGGAGGCTGGTGCCAGCCCCCAGCAGACCAGGTGAGACAAGAAATCATGGGTCCACAGAGCTGCAAATAGCAGCAGGAGGGAGAGCTTGGCAAACTGCTTTTGAAGTTCCATGGGGGAAAAGAGAAGATATAGAGAAACAAGCAGAGAGGTCTGGCAACCCCCCCTCCCCACACCCCTCCCTCTTCTCTCCCCACTTGGACCTGCAGCCTGCTGGGAGAAGCCATTTTGCTTCTTTACGTTTTCTAATGGAAGCAGAGGACTGATATCTTTGCCTCCTGCACACAAGCCCATCAATTGTGGGGGCCACCTCACCACACACCCCCCACCCAGGAATGAGGACCACAACATTTCAGAAGAGTTTCTTCCCCCCACCAAGCTGTACAACAAGGAGAAGTCCTGAATATAGAAAAATTGAGCTTGCTTCATCCACCATTGAGAAACGAGCCAGGCTAAAGTAGGTGGACCTCCATGCACCATAGATCGTACCCACCTCCATCACAACTGAGAAGTGAGCTGGGCTCCAGGAGGCAGGGCTCTGTGCTTCCACCTGCAATGCAAGACACATAGCAGCTCATAACAGAAGGAAACCTCACCATGAGAAAACTCCACAGATAAGAGGTGCAATTCATTAAGCAGGATGATATAATTCTGTACACACCAGAGACTAACACTGGGGCATCTCAAAACTGAGGAAAAGGGCAGCTCACACCAAAAGAAGTGAACAACCTCCTCTAATCAAAAAACCAGAGGAAACCAACAAAGCCCCAACCTCAAATACTGAACAGAGCACCCAGGCCACATCCAGGACACACTTCTTAGAAGTCACTAAAAGTATAGATGTTCCAGTAAATCACAAAGACACAAATTAAAGATAAAAGCAAAAAGAAAAAAAAAAGAAAAAAAAACACACAAATGCCGAAAACCAAAAGAAAAAACCTAAATAAGAATAAGGAAAACATATGAGCCCCCCAAGGGAACACTACAACTCTTCAATAATAGAAGGTGAAGATGAAGAGATAGAGGATATGCCAGAAATGGAATTCAGAAAATTAATCATGAGATTACTTAGGAGCAATCAGAAGCAAATTCACAATCTAAATGAAAAGTTCTCAAGAAATTGAGATATTAAAGAGAAGTCATAATGAAATTATGGAAATGAAGAATTCAATAGATCAAATAAAAATGCAATGGAAAGCCTTAATAACAGAATTGGTGAGACAGAAGAAAGTATATCAGAACTAGAAGACCAAAAAGAAGAAGAAATTAGAAAACAAAAAACACAGTTAGAGATTTACAAGATATTGTCAAACAACCAAACATATGAATCCTAGAAGTACCAGAAGGCATGGAAAGATAGAAAGTATTAGAAGGCCTTCCTAATGAAATAATAACAGAAAACTTCCCCAATCTGGAGAAAGGAAGAGACATCCAAGTACAGGAAGTACACAGAACTCCCAATATGCATGACCAGAAAAGATCTTCCCCATGACACATTGTAGTAAAATGCCCTATAGTAAAACATAAAGAAAAGATCTTAAAATGTACATAAGAGAAATGCCAAATCACATTCATAGGAAACTCAATTAGACTCACTGCAGACTTCTCATCAGAAACTCTACAGGCAAGTAGAGAATAGCAAGATATATTCCAAGTCCTAAGAGAAACAACTAACAACCCAGAATAGTGTACCCTGCAAAGTTCTAATTTATGAATGAAGGAGAAATAAAGATCTTCCACAACAAACAGAAATTGAAAGAATTTGTAACTACACTCCCAGCTCTACAAAAGATGCTCAAGGATGTGTTACACACAGAAACAGCAACATCACTATGAAAGAAGATGAATGCAGAAAATGACCCAGTAAAAGCACACAGGTAACCCAAAGTTAAAAAAAAAAAAAAAGTCCTGGGGGCCAGTGCTGTGGCTTAGTGTGTAAAGCTGCCGTCTGCAGTGCCAGCATCCCATGGGGTGTTGGTTTGATTCTCGGCTGCTCCACTTCGGATCCAGCTCTCTGCTTTGGTCTGGGAAAGCAGTACAAGATGGCCCAAGTCCTTGAGCCCCTACATCCACGTGGGAGACTCGGAAGAAGCTCCTGGCTCCGGATCTGCTCAGTTCCAGCAGTTGCAAGCCATCTGGGGAGTGAACCAGTGGATGGAAGACCTCTCTCTTCCTCTCTGCCTCTGCCTCTCCATAACTCTGCCTTTCAAATAAATAATAATAGTGTTAATTGTTACCTTAACAACAGGAGTCTCTGTGCACTAACTTTCCATGAAGTACCTCTGTCCTCAATGAGTTGTATTATGAGAATTAAGTATAAAACTTGTTGTCAAACAGTTTGTGTGTCTATGTGTGTGTGTGCAAATTGTTGAAATCTTTATTTAGTATAGAGTTGGTCTTCTGTGTATAAAGTTAATTGAAAATGAATCTTAATGGAGAATGGGACAGGGAATGGGAGAGAGAGGAGGTGGTTTGGGAGTCAGGGCAGGATGGCAGGTATGGTGGAAGAATCACTATATCCCTAAAATTGTACTTACAAAATTTCTACTCATTAAATAAAAGATTTCTTTGGAAAAAAAAATAAAAATAAAAAAGAGAGATTTGAATCATGTTATAGATTATTATGCTACAACTAATAAGAATGAGGCATAATCTATGTGGTGAATATGGAAAGACAATCAAAATATAAATGTAAGAAAATATCTATGAAAATAGACTGACATGTGTTATAATTGTATTGGAAAACCTGGCATATACATACTGGATTATTTACATTCTTTTTCTCTGAGGAATGTGGTTAAGATGTTGGGTGGGAATGCTTTCATATTGCATCCTATACCTGTCAATTTATTTGATTTTTTTAATCATGAGAATCTATCATTTCCATTGTAAGAGAATTGGTTAATTTGAAGACTGCATCTAGAATCGAGCACTCTAATTCAGATAGTGTCAGTATCTGCAGAATGCAGCTTGTGGCTAGCATTTTCCTTGTTCCCACCATTTGACTACCATCTTTCAGCTGAGATTCTTTTGTCTTTTTTTGAGTCTTGGTCTTTATTGGATAAATCCCAGTTTATTTCAATTTCACTCAAAGAATAGGATTCAAAATCCTTTAGCCTTCAGGCATCCACTGGATGAGAAATTTCAGTTTGTTAATCTCATTAAAAATACTTCCTCAAATGATAACTGGAGCTAAACACAATTTTGCAGATCATGTCTAAGTGGAAAAGACAATGAGACTATTGCCTCCTTTATTTATTTAGTGGTTGGCTGATTTATTATTTAATATATTTCACGTGCATGACATGAAGTTTTTTTAAAAAAAAAAAAAAACAAGGGTTCTTCTTGAATTTATTTATTTATTTGAAAGAGAGTGTGAGAGAGACAGAGAAATCTTTCATCTGCTGGTTCACTCCCTAAATGGCTACAACATCCAGGCTGAGTTACATTGAAGCCGGGAGCCAGGAACTCCACGTGGGACTCCCATGTGGGAGACAAAGACGCAAGCATCTGAATTGTCACCTGCTTCCTCCTAGGATGCATCTAAGCAGGAAGTTGCATCAGAATTGGGGCCGTTACTCCATCCTAGTTATCTTCATATGGGATATGGGTTTTCCAGGCTGTGGCTTAACCAGCTGTACCACAACACCGCTCCAACATGAACTTTCCATATACATAAAATTAGTGAAATGATTACAACAGCCCAGCAAATTAACATATCCATTATTTATGTGTGTGTGTGAGAGAGAGAGAGAAAGAGAGATAAAAGTGCCTAAAATCTACTCTTAGGAAATTTTCAGTATGCAGCACAATATTATTAGTTACAATTTTCATGTGATACATTAGATCCATAGACTTATTTATCCTACATAATGGCAAGTCTGAAATTCTGGACTTACATCTCCCCATTTCCTCCCTACTCTACTCTGTTTATGTGCATTTCACTTTTTTTCCTGAGTCCACGCATCAGTGTCATCATGCAGTGTTATCTCTCTTTCTGTGTCTGGCTTGTTTGACTCAGCATATTGTCTTCCAGTTTCATCCATTTTGTTGCAAATGTTCTTTTTTTAAAGACTGAATAATATTCCATTGTATTCATCAGTCACTGGACACTTGGTGTTTCCATATCTTGGCTGTTGGAAATAATGTTGCAAAAAACCACGGGGGTGTGGCTATTTCTACAAAGTTGTGATTCCATTTCCTTTGATTTATGGCCATCAGGATTGGTGGATGTATGATAGTTATAGTTATGACTTTTTAAGATTTATTTATCTATTTGAAAGGCAGAATTAGAGAGAGAGAGAGAGAGAGGTAAAGGTAGAGAAATAGAAGTCTTCCATTTGCTGGTTCACTCTCCATATGGCCACTACAGCCAGGCTGGGCCAGGAGACGGGAGCTTCATCCAGGCCTTCCATGTGGGCACAGGAGCCCAAGCACTTGGACTATCCTCCACTGCTTTCCCAGATGCTTTAGTAGGAGCTGGATTGGAAGTGGAGCAGCCAGGACTTGAATCAGTGCCCATATGGGATGCTGGCACTACAGGTCATGGTTTAACCCACTACAACACAGGACCAGCCCTTAGTTATAACTTTTTGAGGAACTTGTATATTTTTTTCTATAGCAGATGTATCAATTTACATTTCCACAAATAATGTATAAAGATTTCCAATTTTCTATACCATCATCAACACTTGTTATCTCTTTTTGAAAATAGTCACCCTAACAAGAGTGAGCCCTCTTTTAGTTTGTATACAACACTTATAATAATGCAAAGTAACCTTTATTTATTTAGGAAATTATGATATGCTATTATCTCATTAAATTTACTGTGAACTAAAATATCCAATTTTGGGGCACCTTATTTCATGTTATATAGGTTTTGTTTTTTAAACTCAAATATCAGACCTTACATTTAATTAAAAATTGAGTTAATGCTACTCAACAGTATATCTTTTTAAGTTGTTTCTTAATGTTATATTTTTAAATCTGTGTCACAGGAATCTACTTTATTGCCAGTCACACATGCTTTAATGAAAATCTTCTGGATAAGATGTTCACCTAGCAATCAAATACTTCTTATATGTTCAAGGAACATATGTTAAAGAATTCAAATTATTATCTTCTCCATTTTGGGCAAGTCAAGCCAGACATGTTTCTGCATCTACTGAGAAATCGGAGACTGATGTTTACAGAAGTCCTGAAGTAGCAGGAACCAATGTTCTGTATCTTCATTTATTTAAAAAGTGGTTCTAGGGCTGGCGCCATGCCTCAATAGGCTAATCCTCTGACTGCGGCGCCGGCACCCCGGTTCTAGTCCCACTCGGGGTGCCGGATTCTGTCCCTGTTGCCCCTCTTCCAGGCCAGCTCTCTGCTCTGGCCCGGGAGTGCAGTGGAGAATGGCCCAAGTGCTTGGGCCCTGCACCCGCATGGGAGACCAGGAGAAGCACCTGGCTCCTTGCTTCGGATCAGCATGGTACGCTGGCCCCAGCGTGCCGGCCCCAGCGCACCGGCCACAGTGGCTATTGAGGGGTAAACCAACGGAAAAGGAAGACCTTTCTCTGTGTCTCTCTCTCTTTCACTGTCCACTCTGCCTGTCAAAAAAGAAAAAAAAAAAGGTGGTTCTTTTTTTTTTTTTAATTTTTTTAACTTTTGTTTAGTAAATATAAATTTCCAAAGTACAGTTTATGGATTACAATGGCTCCCCCTCATAATTTCCCTCCCACTCACACCCCTCCCATCTCCCGCTCCCTCTCCCATTCCATTCACATCAAGATTCATTTTCAATTATCTTTATATACAGAAAATCGATATAGTATATATTAAGTAAAGATTTCATCAGTTTGCACCCACACAGAAACACAAAGTGTAAAATACTGTTTCAGTACTAGTTATAGCATTACTTCACATCAGACAACACATTAGGACAGATCCCACATGAAGAGTAAGTACACAGTGACTCCTGTTGTTGACTTAACAATTTGACACTCTTGCTTATGGCGTCAGTAATCTCCCTAGGCTCTAGTCATGAGTTGCCAAGGCTATGGAAGCCTTTTGAGTTTGCTGACTTAGATCTTATTCCAACAGGGTCTTAGTCAAAGCGGAAGTTCCCTCCTCCCTTCAGAGAAAGGTACCTCCTTCTTTGATGGCCCCGTTCTTTCCAATGTGACCTCCCTTGCAGAGATCTTTCATTTAGGTCTTCTTCTTTTTTTTCCCCCAGAGTGTCTTGGCTTTCCATGCCTAAAATACTCTCATGGGCTCTTCAGCCAGATCCAAATGCCTTAAGGGCTGATTCTGAGGCCAGAGTGCTATTTAGGACATCTGCCATTCTATGAGTCTGCTGTGTATCCCGCTTCCCATGTTGGATCGTTCTCTCCCTTTTTGATTCTATCAGTTAGTATTAGCAGACACTAGTCTTGTTTGTGTGATCCCTTTGACTCTTAGACCTATCAGTGTGATCAATTGTGAACTGAAATTGATCACTTGGACTAGTGAGATGGCATTGGTACATGCCACCAAAAAGGTGGTTCTAAATTGATCTTTAACTTCATTCACGTATTATGTTTGCTGATATAAACAGATTCTGGGGTTTGCCCTGAAAACTCAGCATCACAAAATTTGAGAGATGGAAATGAATGGCATATCTGGTTCCAAGTCTGTTTTTTTTTTTAATTTTTTTAAATTTGACAGAGTTAGACAGTGAGAGAGAGAGACAGAGAGAAAAGTCTTCCTTCTGCTGGTTCACCCCCCAAATGGCTGCTACGGCCAGAGCTACACTGATCCGAAGCCAGGAGCCAGGTGCTTCTTCCTGGTCTCCCATGTGGGTGAAGGTGCCCAAGCACTTGGGCCATCCTCCACTGCCTTCCTGGGCCACAGCAGAGAGCTGGACTGGAAGAGGAGCAACCCAGACAGAATCCGGAGCCCATATGGGATGCTGGCGCTGCAGGCAGAGGATTAATCAAGTGAGCTATGGTGCTGGCCCCAAGTCTGTTTAAGATGCATTTAAATATGATGAAGGAAAACAATTTTAGAAATATTGGCCAAACAAAATTGGAACTCAAGACTACTACTCAAACGCTACTGCTGGAACTCAAGAGTCTACTACTCAAGACTCATGTGTGTGCAATAGGAACATAGCATTGTATGGTTAAGAACTACTCCATTAGCAGTTTAGCCATTGACAGAAACTATGAGAAAAGTTTTGGGATATGTCTTCCAAGGTGTATTTTTTAAAACAAAATTGCACCTCTCAATAGTATTAGTTGATTTACTGTGAATTTCAAAGAAAAAAAGAACTGAATAGAAATGAAAAGGAAGAATAAAACAAAAAATTCCAAAAAAATGTTTACCTATTTTCAAATAATTATACACCATATCAACAGAATTCTTGTTTTATGGAGCTTAGACAAAGGACAAACCCTCAGTGGGTCACATTTATTTTCCGCCTAATCTCAAAGTCATTTTTCTTCCTCTTCCTCATTCAGGTACCCTTGAGTGTTCTATTACTTCCTCCTCTACCTTTGCTCCTCCCACTATCCCATAATAGAAACCTATCCAAATAAAGGAGTTGCCATCTGTCAACCAGATAGGTTGAATTTTCAACATTTCTCTTCTCCAAGATATTTGTATTTAAGCTATTCATAGTTATTATGAAATGAAATTCATTGCTCCTTAAAAAAGACTTTTAGGCAGAATTATTCTAGAGCTAAAATTTCCTCTAAAAGCTTATTCTTTCATTGGTGCTAACAGAACTTGGTTAATCAGCTCTAAAGGTGTTGTGGTTAGGTTTCGGGAGCCATGATAGCCATTATTATAGCCATTATAAATTTATTTTAAAAGAACAAAC
This sequence comes from Oryctolagus cuniculus, assembly GCF_964237555.1. Taxonomy (NCBI): domain Eukaryota; kingdom Metazoa; phylum Chordata; class Mammalia; order Lagomorpha; family Leporidae; genus Oryctolagus; species Oryctolagus cuniculus. Next base: position 97,433,476 of record NC_091435.1, read on the forward strand.
TAAAAAAGACAAATTCAGATTCAAGAATCTTCCCTGGGAAACGTGACGTGTTGAGAGAAGGGAAAGAACAAAGATCCCTCGGGAGCACGTGCTTTCATGTAGGAGTTAAGAGAAAGAACAAGGGGGCTAAGAGCCGAAAGTGGTCACCATATGCGACATTCTTGTTTCACTGAATACAAAACTTAAGGCCAGATAGTTGAATACTTGCTCGCTGACTCATGGCTGCTAGTGGCAGATACGATCAGCACTGGGCATATTGATTTTGCATTTGTTTAATCATTTGATCATCAAACACTCCTGGAGGGTCTTCCGGCTCCCAAGCTCTCTCTGCAGTTCTGGATACAGTCTTGGATAAGGCAGACCAAGCACATGTGTGAGTGTTACTGTTGATCACTTTGTCAGAGCTGTGGGCCAAGAGCTGTTGCCCGGATCATTGCACAAGAACCTGACTGACCTGTATGACATGTCAGTGAGCAAACTTCCCTGATTAATTATCATCAGCAGAGTGCTTAGTGGGAGCTTAGCAGGAGCTGACACAAGTACTTTCTCATCATAGATTTCAGGGGAATTTCAACTCACATATTTCTGACTCACTGAAAGTTTAAACACCTATTGGGCTGTTATGACAGGAAGACTTGATACCCAAGATTCTTCTGTCATAGTTAATCGTGGAAAGGTAAAGACCCTCACATTCTATCAATACATAAACAGACTCACAATAGATTCCTTGCTTTTTTTTAATTTAGGCATGTCATATCTTAGCTAGTATATCCAACTTTGCGAAGACTGATTGGAGCACTATTCTACTCATACATCAAGGCACATCAGAAAGTTGATGGAAAATGAGTACTATGAAAAAACTATGCATGTGATGTGTTTCTAAATTTTCACACAATACATTCTTACCATTTAAAAACTTATTTAATTATTTTTTGCTTTATTTCATGGGTAGATTGCCAGAGAGACCCAGAGAGATTTTCCATCTACTTGTTCACTTCCCAAATGCTCACAACACTCACTTCTGGGACACGCCAAAGCCACAAGCCCAGAACCCAGTCCAGGTCTCCCAAGTGGGTGGAAGGGACCCAAGTACTTATGCCATTATCTGCTGCATCCCAGGGTATACATCAGCAGGAAGCTAGATCTGAAGTAGAGCAGTCAGGACTCAAACCAGGCACTTGCATATGGGAAGTGGCCATCCCAGGAAGTGACTTAATGCCTTCACCAAATGCTTTACCCAAACCTTATCTTTTGATTCCACTTTCCATGAACTTTTTGAAACACCTTTGTAGTATCAAATCTGTGGTAAGTATGTATGGGAGAAAAACTCCCCTTTTGGGATACATGTCTAATTTCAGATACACAAATATTTCTAAATAGATTTATTTATGGAGAAAGAGACTGAATTTTTCTGAGCAACTTTCACTTCTTAGACATTGAAATAGCTGCTTTGTACATGTTGTCCATCTAAATCCCACCCTGACACTGCAGAAAGAATTGGAGTTTGGCATTTAGAGACCAGTGCTCATACCTCAGCCAAGCGTCTTGTTTGTGAAGGGCCTGTCTAAGCCCCTGGTTTGTTCATCAACTGCTGGCAATGGGGCCTGCCTCTCAGAACTGTGGTGAGAATTGCACGTGCTATAGTAGAAGGTCTATCCTTTGTGGCTTGCATGGGTAGCTATTCAGAAAGTCTGAATCCTTCTTCCTTTCCTTCTTTCCTTCAAACACTGCTTAGTTTCACAGAGGTTGAGAGCTCACCCTTGCCATCTGGACTTCAATGTCCTTTTTCCTGCCTGGTCCTCTCTCAGAAGCCTAGCCTGTTGTCCAGCTGTCCAACTTTGCTCTCTCTCCTTCTCCTCCTCCATTGATAGACACCCCTACCTTTCCAAACTGTCAGAGTTTATTACATATGCCATCATAGAGGCTGCACCAAGTGGCGACCTAATCTAGTCATTTCTAGTGATTTGCTTACAGTCACTGTTAAGAGAGGGAGATACATGCAAAGGCCCCAAGTATGCATATGCAATTACATGAAGAGGAGCAAGGGGAATGACAATACACTCAATGTAATTTCATTGTATTTAATCTATCTGTTGGGAAAAAAATATTGGAACGATGAACGCATCAGTGTTTACTTTTAATGAGCAGGATTGAGAGGTAGAAAATGATTGGCATAATATGCCTTGTCAGTGTGTTATTTTATTTCTTCATAAAAATTATTTATACAGCAAAAAATTATTTTAAAAACATAATGGGTCGGTGCTGCGGCTCACTAGGCTAATCCTCTGCCTTGTGGCGCCGGCACACCAGGTTCTAGTCCTGGTCGGGGCGCCGAATTCTGTCCCGTTTGCCCCTCTTCCAGGCCAGCTCTCTGCTGTGGCCCGGGAGTGCAGTGGAGGGTGGCCCAAGTGCTTGGGCCCTGCACCCCATGGGAGACCAGGAGAAGCACCTGGCTCCTGCCTTGGGATCAGCACAGGCGGCCATTGGAGGGTGAACCAACGGCAAAGGAAAACCTTTCTCTCTGTCTCTCTCTCTCACTGTCCACTCTGCCTGTCAAAAAACAAAACAAAACAAAACAAACATAATGAAGTAAAATGAGTTGGAGGGGGTGCTAAGGTATAGAAGGCTAAGCCTCTGCCTGCAATTCCGGCATTCCATACCGGTGCTGGTTTAAGTCCCAGCTGCTCCACTCCTGATCCAGCTCTCTGCTAATGAGCCTGGGAAAGCAGCAGAAGATTGGCCACTGCACCCACATGGCAGACCTGGATGAAGCTCCTGGTTTGGCCCAGCCCCAGCTGATGTGGCCACTGGGGGAGTGAACCAGGGAATGGAAGATTTCTCTTTCATTGTCTCTCTTTATCACTGTGTATCTCTGCCTTTGAAATAAATCAATAAATCTTTAAAAAAAAAAAAGAAAAAGAAATGTCTATCAGTTTTAAAGGACCTGGAATTAGATATTTGAGACATTTTCTATAAGGGTAGCAGAATGATCTAGTCTCATTAACATTTCCCAAATGTTAGGCTAATTATATACAAATAATGTTAAATTCTTTTAGATTATTTGATTTTATATGTCATAATCTGAACTTGTTTACCAATTAAATTTTGTAGTGACCATTTATGAACAGAATTAATGCTTCTGCCAAAGAGAACCTAGTTTTTTTTGGGGGGGGGATTTTTTTTTGAGAGGCTGAGAGATGAAGAGAGACAGACAGACAAAGAGCTCTCAACTGCTGGTTTACTCCTCCAATACTTACAATGCCCAGGCTGGACCAGGGCTGAAGCTGGGAGCCCAGAATGCAATCCAGGTCTCCCAAATGTGTGGCAGGAACCCAATTTCTTGAGCCATCATCTGATACTTCCTAGGGTCTGCATTGACAGGAAATTGGAATCAGAAGCCAGAGCTGAGAACTGAAACTAGGTACTCCTTTGTGGGACATGCTGGCTTTGTTAAAAAAAACCAATAGATGCATTTTGATAAACACACTTAATGTGTCCAAGATCATGCCACTAATGGTGTGAGAGCCAGGATATCAACCTTATGTCTTTGGCTCAAGCATTTGTGCGCTCCCCTTGCCATCATACTGCTCTTGAAGAAACTCTTACTGGCCTGGACAAAGGAGCACATAGGACTACCAAAGTTACTCTTGAAGTTGGCCAGCATGCTTCCCCCTTGGGCTGAGGCAAGCACCCCTTGTCGGTTATGATTGTATCCACTGTAACCAAACAGCTATACTTGCATTTGTAGTTAACTGCAGCAACCCCATCAAATTCCCCACAACGAGATTACCCAATTCTTACTGAAAACTTCCTGTGTCTTGATAGCCAGGAAAAAACTGGTTAACCACAGCATGAAAGCAGTAATGTCTGCTGAGTCCTCTTCAGGAAACTCTTTGATTTAAATAAAGATTTCACTGTGCTTCCTTGTAGCTAAACAAAGCCTGCATCTTGTTGGAAGTAATGGAACTTATTTATACTTGATATCCTTTGAAAAGTGGTGGCACTTCACCAACTCGAGCAGAAAGTCGTCTTTAATTTTTCCAGACGAAATGACACATCATTATCAGATAACAGCATCCTTAATATTTGAGTATTGGCATACACCTGTCTGCTCATCTTCAAAATGGTTTGAGCTCAACCAGGGGGAGCTGTGTTTGTGTTTGTGTCTTGTTCCAGCTACCCAGTGTTGTTTGGAGGGCATGTCCAGTAACCGAGGGATCACCCGGGTACCAGGACCTGCATGACGGGTTCTTTCGCTGTAGTTCCATGATGAATTTGCAGTTACACTTGGCTTCCCCTTGCCAAGACCTTGGCCAGCAATTCTTGCTTGTCAATCTTCATATTTGTCTTTGCAGTTTGGGTGAGTCATTGCCATTCTTGTCACCAAAGCTTCCTGGGGTGAAACTCTACATAAATTTTGCTGTCATCCTAGACAGTCCTATGGGGTGGGTCTGTATTTAATTTTGATATTTATTATTAGTTTGCAAATGCAACAGTATGTCAGCCCCAAGTCAAGATATAAACCATTTTATTTTTGTAAAGCCTTACTCATAGGAAAATCTGAACTTTGGGGAAAAAGTTGACAAAATTAATATGTGATCTCCAGTTACCCCACTCACCACCCACAACACACCACATACACACACACACACACACACACACACTCCACCTCTTGTTCTAAGTTCATAAGCTATATTTACCCTGTATGAGATGCTGAACACGTCATGCCATTTCTCTGTGTCGCTTCTCTCTCTAGAAGATGAGGGCACAGGTCTGACAGAGATATGCTTCCTGCCCTTGTCTCTTCTGTGCCCATGGAAGACATCACTAGCTGAAGTAGGTGATGCATTATTTTTTTTTTCGGACAGGCAGAGTGGACAGTGAGAGAGAGAGACAGAGAGAAAGGTCTTCCTTTGCTGTTGGTTCACCCTCCAATGGCCGCCGCGGCCGGCGCACCACGCTGATCCGACGGCAGGAGCCAGGTACTTCTCCTGGTCTCCCATGGGGTGCAGGGCCCAAGCACCTGGGCCATCCTCCACTGCACTCCCTGGCCACAGCAGAGGGCTGGCCTGGAAGAGGGGCAACCGGGACAGAATCCGGCGCCCCAACCGGGACTAGAACCCGGTGTGCCGGCGCCGCTAGGCGGAGGATTAGCCTATTGAGCCGCGGCGCAGGCCAATGCATTATTTTTTTTTAAAGATTTATTTATTTATTTGAGAGGTAGAGTTACAGACAGTGAGAGGGAGAGACAAAAAGGTCTTCTATCCTCTGGTTCACTTCCTAATTGGCTGCAATGGCCAGAGCTGCGCTGATCCGAAGCCAGGAGCCAGGAGCTTCTTCCAGGTCTTCCACCTGGGTGCCCAAGGACTTGAGCCATCTTCTACTGCTTTCCCAGGCCACAGCAGAGAGCTGGACTAGAAGAGGAGCAGCCGGGACTAGAACCGGTGCCTATATGGGATGCCAGCACCGCAGGTGGAGGATTAACCTACTGTGCCACAGCGCCGGCCCCAGGTGATACATTATTTAAATAACTTTGAGGGAAATATTTCCTTCTCAATATCTCTCTTCCCAAACTAGAATCTCTTAGAGGATATTTAAGTTTTCATATTTCATAGTTCTAGTGAATAAAAGCAGCTCCACCAATGGCTGCCACTCTTAGGAAGGCTCCCTAGTGAGAAGTGAATCATGAAGAGCATGATTCATACTTCTACGGGCACACAGAAACAAATCAGGAAGCTGGAATTGCAATCGTGGGATCTCACTTGTTTGGACCAGATTTTAAAAAGAAACCAACAACCTCTTTATGTATTTATTAGAGAGAGGAGGGAGAGAGAGAGAGAGAAAGAGAGGGAGAGAGAGAAAGAAAGAGAAAAAGAGAGAGAGAGAGAGAGAGGAGAGAGAGAGAGTAAGCAAGCATCAGGAAGTCAATCCAGGTCTCCCATATGGGTGGCAGGAACACAATTACCTAAACCATTACCACTTTGCAGAATCTGCAATTGCAGGGAGCTGGAACCTGGAGTGGGAGTCAGATTTTGGAACCCAGGTGCTCCAATGTGGGATGTGGGTGTCCTAAGCAAAATCTTAACCTCTGGGCCAAATGCCCACTCCTAGACCAAGGATGTGAAGAGTCTCTTGTGTGAACAGTCAGTTTGGCTATAATGCTATAGAGCCAGGAGTTTTAAGCCAAGGTAGACCTTTTGTTATCTTGAAAACTTCAAGGTTTTTTTTTTTTTTTTTTTTTTTTTTTAACAATGGTAAAAACTATGCTTCTTAGCCTTTGAAAGATAGCTGGATTCATCTTCATGAGACAGTAGATTAAATAACACCTTTTTATTCTAATAGATTTATGCAAACTCCCCCCCCCCCCAAATAATAAGTTTCTCTTCTGGCCTAGACTTCTGCTGGTTATCCTGGAGGACTCTACAAAAAGGGTGGAACATTCAGAGGGTTTGATGCTGTTTTTATGAGTAACCTGAAAATCTTGGATTTAACTGATGGTTGGACTAAGAGATATTTCGTGAACTTTTATTTGTTTTGTTAACAAACATTGTAATATTGACTAAGAGCCATGCTCTCTTCTAAATACATTTCAAATATCAGTTCATTAGATCATCACAATAACCCTATGATGTGGGTACTATTAATAGTTTCATCTTACAAATGATGAAACCTAGGCTCAAGGTGATTAAGCAACTTGCCCACAGCCACCCAGTTGGTCAAGGGTGGAGCTCAAATTTAAACTCATCATTCCACCCTTGCACACGTTTCCTAATCACGACACTCTTCCCTTTCTTCATGTTGTGAAAGCTCAATGAGATCTGACCCATGTGGGAGGCATTCTTGAAAAGATACCCATTCATACCATAAAAATAAAGCTGTGAGAATTAAAATAAATGATACATGCAAAGGATCTGGCCCACTGAGTATGTGCATAATCCTTGCTCCTGCCATCTGCCCTGCCCTTTTCTATAAGTTGCAAATATGTAAATATAGGAGAAAATCAAGGAGACATGTTTGGTGTATGTGAAAGATAATTTAATACTGCATTCTGAAATGACTTTTAAAACTATCAGCATAAGCATCAAATAAATGAATACAACCAATGACTTGGAGAAATCCAAAAATGAAGACAAATTACTGTTTAAGAAAAATTAGTGGTGTGGTTTGCATATACAAAAACATTTCAAAAGTTTGTCTTGGCATGAGAAAATTTTATAAATCCACATATTTTTAAGTAATTTTAGTTTTCCATGCATTTTTTGAGCACCCCTCACACATTTATTCTATAGTAACAGAATTCTCAAAATCCACTGGTTCTCTGAATGTTACTATATAAGAAATGTAGTACCTTACTCTACTCTCCCTGTTGTGGCTCCCATTAGACACTGAGATGTTTTTTAATTTGACCTGATAAGATGTTCATAAGGGCCTTCTCGTTTCAAAACACTGTTCTATTCATCCCATGCTTGGGAGGATGCACCAAGGTTCTAAGATCTCAAAGGATCTCCTGACAACTAGGAATTCATTCTGGCTAGGCTTTCAATCAAATGCTATTGAAGGTGTTTAGCAGTTCATTCCACGGATAGTACCATCTGTTGGTTGAGATTCCTTTGTAAGTTGTCCTACTGAGCACTGGACATCTTAACAATGACTCCTTCAACCTGAAAGAGACAAAGAAAGATGTACAGAGGAGGCCTGAAGAAAGAGTGGGATTGTGAATGAAGCAGAGATCTGAATTGTGAAGGCGTGAGGGTGTGCTAGGCTGTAGGACTGGAGTGGGGTATGAGAGGAGGGGAATGAAGTTGGACTGTCAGGAAGAGAAAGTTGAATTTTCATTCTGTATGTGCGCTGATGGGTGAGGTCCTTTTGTGGCAAGTGACAGAAACCCAATTCAAACTGGTTTGAGTAGGGGAGAAAGTGGGATCCCAGGGGTGACCTTGGCTCATAAATGGAAGAACCCATTCATCAACTTGGCTGTTCACATGGTGCTTTTGGGAGCTCCTGCTTAGCAAAGCAGTTGCACCTTTTCTGTGGATCAAATCTCTAACTTTTAAGAAATCACGTTGAGTAGGAAATTAGAAGCTTAGCTGAACAGAAGGGCACTACTGTAGGCTAGGAGAGAAATGAGGAGAAGCTGGAACCTAGCAGAGGGAGCAGGAGGACAGGGATGATTAGCAGGCTAGTGATGGGTCACCAGGGGAGGAGAGGGGAAGTTCAGATGACCAGTTCCAGCCTCAAGGAAGGGGGTAAAAGTTGGGCATCAAAACAGAAATACAAGAGTTTTGGTGGGGAGTGATGGATAAATTGAGTTTGATTTACCTCTGGAACACTCCGTTCTCATAGGCTGTTGGATACATACCTCTTAAGCACAGAGGACTACTCTGGGCTAGATATACGGATTTGAGGTCAGTAAAAGCACATGGGCCACCAGAAAATAGAAACATCTCAATGTTTTAGAAGAGAAAATGGAAGATTTCCAAAGAAAACAAAAAGGGAGGCAGTCAGAGGTATCCAGGAAGCACCAAGAGACAATTACCATGAACTCACCGGCTACAGGAATAGGAAAAGTATACAATTTAAGGTGAAATTAACTAAATTAAGAAAACAGTAAATGTCCATGGAATGCAGCAAACAAGAAGGTCACTATCAAACCAAGTAAGTAGTGAAATCTGTGGCTTCAACAATCAGATATTGAAAAGGAGAATTCACAAGCACTGATTCAGCCACTGTATTTATTTCTCATGTGCTTGTGGAAGACACTATACCAAGCACAGTGGAGAAACATCAATTAAAAAGCACGCACAGTGCCTGAATACCAACAACATAAATTTGTCATTTTAGATTGAATTTGAATTCAATTTGGCATTGTAACTTAATTTGAAACATGAGCTGGATTTATTCAGAGGGGTTAAGCTTTCTAAAATGGGACGGTGGTTTATATACCAAAATGTGTAATCAAGATCAGAGGATTTTGTTTTTAAAAAAAATCAATCACGTATGATTGTGCTCATCAAAATTATTACTTGTTATCTCCATCTCAGCCCTAATAAGTCTTGCAACTTTATCCTATTTCTAGAGCATTCTTGCCACTAGAACAACTTCCAACTTTTCCTGCTCAGTGGCTCGGTACAGAAGAGGCCTGTCCTACATAGCAGTTACCACTAATGACTCTGGTCTAGTGCTGTTGAAAGCACCTCTTCAGTTTCTCCTATTCTCCTGCCTTTGAATCAAGCATGCTAATGGCATCTACCTGAAAGATGGTCACTTCACCCTGATTGTCTATCTTTTAGCTCCCGGGCGCCCAGTGTTTCAGCTTAATCTCTTTGGTAATGCAGTATGACTTTTGAACTTCACTGCGGTCCTTCCCAGGGTCTCTGCCGGTGACAATGGCAGTAGTCTGTAGTTCCTATGACCTTGGCGGTACTGGTTTAAGTCGTAGAGTTTGCTTGTTAGAGCAGATTTGTGATCCACCCTTCCCCCAGGGATTGCTCATCTATATCTCCTTGGGCATCCTTTCACCAGATTTTTATGGATGATAAACCTTCTTCCCTAAACTTATAAATGTTTGTTCAATGCTCTCCGTAGAAACATTTAGACTGACTCAAAGCTTTTTATGGCTTGCGTTAAGGGAGCTGAAGAAGGGTTCGCTTGCTGTTTCCTTGTCATGTCACAGGTTTGGCTTGTGAACTCTGTCTTGATGTGTTTTCCTGGCTCTTGCCACTATTTTATTTCTTGTTATTTCCCTGAGTGATTAAAATCGTCAAGGGTTGTTCAAAAAGTTCGTGGACAATGTGCTTTGTCTTTTAGTTCTGTTTTTCTTCAAACTTTGTGAAGTCCCTTTGCATGATGCCATTGAAAGCCATCAGAAACCATTTCTGAGGTATCTGTTGTTTTTTAAACCCCTGTCCCTGTGCCCTCCCTTGGTGTGACCATCAATGGCCAGTTGTTTCTGTGAAGCCTCTATGTGTGACTGGGACTCCCTATAATTACCCCTTCCACAGCAACTGCCCCTGAGCAGTGAGGCTTCTTGGGTTACTGATGGCCTCACAACAAACCTGACTTTGTTCTTTTAACCATCTTCTCTCAATGCCATCTCATTAAAGTATATTGCCAGTGAAAGCAACCCTGACAAATGTCTTTCCACTTGTAACCTGGTCTGAGATGGTCTAACTTCTCTTGTTGAATGAGCTAAATATCTCAAATAATTTAGTAGAGAAACATGACAAACATCAGTTCATGTAGTTTGCTATGTTTTCAAGAATTCGTGTTACACGAAACCATCGGCCTTTTCAACTATTGCTCTGTTCCAGTAATGAGGCAAGCATAATTTCATTTGTGTCCTTTGTCCTTCAGTATGAATTCCAATAGATCATCAAGACTCATGTACTCTAAGAAGTGATGGTTGACTAAAAAAGGATGGAGGCCCCACCTTGTGGCGCCGGCACACCGGGTTCTAGTCCCGGTCAGGGCGCCGGATTCTGTCCCGGTTGCCCCTCTTCCAGGCCAGCTCTCTGCTGTGGCCAGGGAGTGCAGTGGAGGATGGCCCAAGTCCTTGGGCCCTGCACCCCATGGCAGACCAGGAGGAGCACCTGGCTCCTGCCTTCGGATCAGCGCAGTGCGCCTGCGGCAGCACGCCAGCGGCGGCGGCCATTGGAGGGTGAACCAACAGCAAAGGAAGACCTTTCTCTCTGTCTCTTTCTCTCACTGTCCACTCTGCCTGTCAAAAAAGAAAAAAAAAGAAAATAAACTTAAAAAAAAAAAAGGATGGAGGCCAACAATGGGGACTCCCACGTGGACTCCCTTCTAGGAATCTTGGAGAATGAACCTTTTATTATTACAAAGTGATAGAATGGTTTGTCTACATGGAAAACTGTCAATAAGAAGTCAGGGCTGGCAGTAGGCCTTGTAGTTAAGGCTCCACTTGGGACATCTGCAGCCCAGGTTGGAGGGCCTGGGTTCAGGTCCCACCTCCACTCCTGATTCCAATTCCCTGGGAAGCAGTGTTGGTGGAAGTGGTTGGGTCTCTGCTACCCACGTGGGAGACCCAGCTGGAGTTCCTGTCTCCTGACATCGACCCGGCCCAGCCCTGGCTAATGTAGGCATTTGGGGAGTGAAACAGCAGATGTGAGTTCTCTCTCTCTCTCTCTCTCTCTCCCTCCCTATCTCTTTCTGTCTCTCTCCGCCTCTCAAATAAATGAAACAAAACTGTCAAGGTCTGTTAATGAAAAAATAATTATACTGCTTAGAATTTCAAATGGACTAAACAATACCACTGAAGATAATAGGCAACTCCATTTCCACTTTCTATCATGTAGTCACTTCTCCAGCCTCTGTTTATTCTCTTAAAATTTGAGAATGAGTCAGAAACAGAGCAGAGGAATGGAAACAAAATGTCTCATTTTGGGACACAATCCTGTTCCTAGTTGTTAGTAAGTAATGGATGTTTCCACTAAATTCCTGATCTTTACTTTTGGTTGTCCTAGAACATTCTTGCCTCTTTTTAAGGAAAATGCTCTTTAAATGTGGAAGGGAATATACAATTAGAAAAAAATTTCTTCTAATTTTTCAAAAGCAAAAGAGGAGGACTTTAAGAAATGAGCTCCTTGTCCTGAATACAAACTCTCCTGTCCACAAATTCATTTATTTACTTTTATTTATTGATGTTTCTGGTAGAGCTAGGCAGTGAACTAGCTGAAAGTATAGGCTTGCGTTTAATCTTCCTTGAGTTCAACTCTCAACTCTGCAATTTTGTCATCATACGACCTTAGCGTCCATATTCCGCAGCTGCTACATCTGTAGAATGGAATTGAGGATGAATTGAGATAGTCCATGTCAAATGATTAAGACAACATCTGATAGATAGTAAACACTTAATAAATATTGGGATTATTATTCCCATTTATGAGGTAGAGTTGTGAACAACTATGATAGCATTTGTCTGGCATAAAGAAATCTTCTATGTGCACTTATAATATATATGAAAAATTCGTGCAAACTTAAGTCCCCTGGGAGGGGCTGATGTGAAATGTGAGAAGGCTAAAAAGTTGACCTTATAAATCTATCATAAATTTCTCAGACTTATGATTGACTAGTCAGCCTATTTCATGCTGTGCTACTATTTACATAGGGCCAATCTCATGCTTGTACAAGAATTAGAATCTGGCATTCGATACTTCTACCCACCTGAATCTTGAAGGATGCACTGATGAGTTCTCCAACTCAAATCATGAATGACAGTGAAGCGATTGTCTACACTTACATCTGTTAACCCCTACCACACTCCTATAACCTAGGTGTCTTGTATCATATACATACCGAAACAAATATGCAACAAGGGAAATATAATTCAGAACAACATTATCACATCTGCTAAAGACCTAGTGTGCTGGATGGGCATTTGGCCCAACCATTAAAGCATTACTTGGCACACCTGCCTCCCATAACAGAGTGCCTGCTTTGAGTCACGGTTCTTACATTTCCAACCTAACTTCTTGCTAATGGACACCCTGGGAAGCAGCAGGTGATGGCTCAAGTACATGGGTCCCTGCCACCCAAGTGGGAGACCCAGATGGAGTTCTGGGCTCCTGGCTTCAGCCTGATCCCTGCCAATTGCAGGCATTTGGTGAGTGACCCAGTGGGTGTAAAATCTGTCAGGGCTGGCGCTGTGGCATAGTGGGCTAGGCCTTTGCCTGCACACCAGCACCCCATATGGGCACTGGTTCTAGTCTCGGCTGCTCCTCTTCCTATCCGGCTCTCTGCTATGGCCTGGGTAAGCAGAGGATGCCCCAAGTGCTTGGGCCCCTGCACCCACATGGGAGACCCAGAAGAAGCTCCTGGCTCCTGGTTTAGAGTCAGCTCAGCTCTGGCTGTTGTGGTGAACCAGAAGATGGAAGACTTTTCTCTCTGTGTCTCCTTCTCTCTATCTGTAACTCTACCTCTTAAATAAATGAATAAAATCATTAAAAAAAAATCTATCTTCCCTCTTTCTCTGTCATTCTGCCTTTCAAATAAAATTTAAATTAAAAAAAGAAGTCTTTTTTTATTTTTTAACTTTTATTTAATGAATATAGATTTCCAAAGTACAGCTTATGGATTACACTGGCTTCCCCCTGATAACGTCCCTCCCACCCGCAACCCTCCCCTTTCCCACTCCCTCTCCCCTTCCATTCATATCAAGATTTATTTTCAATTCTCTTTATATACAAAAGATCAGTTTAGCATACATTAAGTAAAGATTTCAACAGTTTGCTCCCACACAGAAACATAAAGTAAAAAATACTGTTTGAGTACTAGTTATAGCACTAAATCACAATGTATAGCACATTAAGGACAGAGATCCTACATGAGGAGTACGTGCACAGTGACTCCTGTTGTTGACTGAACAAATTGACACTCTTGTTTATGGCCTCAGTAATCACCCTAGGCTCTTGTCATGAGCTGCCAAGGCTATGGAAGCCCCCTGAGTTCACCGACTCTGATCATATTTAGACAAGGCCATGGTCAAAGTGGAGGTTCTCTCCTCCCTTCAGAGAAAGGTACCTCCTTCTTTGAAGATCTGTTCTTTCCACTGGGATCTCACTCGTAGAGATCTTTCATTTAGTCCCCCCCCCCCCCCGGAGTGTCTTGGCTTTCCATGCCTGAAATACTCTCATGGGCTTTTCAGTCAGATCCGCATGCCTTAAGGGCTGATTCTGAGGCCAGAGTGCTGTTTAGGACATCTGCCATTCTATGGGTCTGCTGTGTATCTCACTTCCCATGTTGGATCGTTCTCTCCCTAAAAAAAAAAAAAAGAAGTCTTAAGAGCTCTTGTCTTGATTGTGAAAAAATATTATTTAGTTCCAGTACATGGACTCACTCAGACAGCCCTTCCACTGATAAATTAATGAAATAAATAAAAAGTGCAAGAAGAAGTTGTCATTGTGTGCTCACATTAACACACCTAAGGGGAGCTCAAAGAGCTAAGTTACTGGTAATACTCTCAGCCATAGGAGCCAGATTCAAGCCAAGACCTTGCTCTTTCCATGATATGATGAACTCCTTTTTCTTTGGGTATGTCCACTTGCCTGCTTTTCTGGGTGACACGCATGGTCTAGAGGTGGCAATGATAAAAGGCCAGTGTTAGCCAACTAAGCCTAAGCATTTAACAAATAAGAGTTTGCCGCCCCTACCAGATGATTCAGTTGAACTAAAAGGAATTATCTGAGCCATGCTTGCATTGCTACCTTTTTCGTAAATGGAGACACATTTGCCCTAAGATACATCTTTCAGTGCAGAAATTCAAATATGCAATGCAGACTCTGCCCCCAAACCCAGAGGCTTAAACTGGACCCCTAGATGTTAGCTATTCACATTTGAAAAATACTTTTAAAATTTTAGTTCCATTTAAAATTGTTTTCTTTAAAGATTTATTTTTTATTTGAAAGCCAGAATTACACACAGAGAGAAGGAGAGGCAAAAAGAGAGAGGTCTTCGATCCACCGGTTCACTCCTAATTGGCTGCAATGGCTGGAGTTGCGCCGACCTGATGCCAGGAGCCAGGAGCTTCTTCTGGGTCTCCCATGTGGGTGCAGGGACCCAAGGAATGGGTCACCTTCTACTGATTTCCCAGGCCATAGCAGAGAGCTGGATTGGAAGAGGAGCTGCCAGGATTTGAACCAGTGCCTACATGGGATGCTGGCACTACAGGCGGCAGCTTTACCCACTACACCACAGCGCCGGCCCCTAAAACTGTTAATCACAAATTCAACACAGACTAGGAGAGTATGTAAGATCTTTGGCAAGGCATGAAAGGGGTCTTAGAGCTTACAGCAAGTCTTAGCAAACTCCCAGTGCAAGGCAGCATATGCCTCAGCTCCTTCATCTATAAAATGGAATAATATTACCTGATTGATTAGGAGGGTTACAGGTAACCCCTCACCTCACAGGCAGTCCCTTGCCTCATGCCATCTGCCTCTGGTTCCTTCCGCTCCACAAACATCATGCTTTTCAAAAGATTGTCCTTAGAATATATATTTGCCCAAATGATAAGTGAAATTTCCCAGAGAGGAAAAGGCACCAGGGAAATGTTTGCTCTTTCTCTCTCTCTGTCTCCCAGCTCATCTTTGTCCAAGGCTTGCCTATGGGTCTGGCACATTTTTCTCACCTCTCCCCACCCAGACGGAGTCACAGCTGTCTAGAACTTTGGGTGGTATTTGTGAAGGGCTTGTGGCAGCCCACTCAAGCTGCCAACATCCTGGTGCTGAGCATATAGTACTTAAAGTCAGACCTTGCTGACACCGGGAGAGCTCACCCTGTGGCTTCCTCCTGATCTGGAGAAGCCTCTCTAGATCATTCCAGGTGGTCTGGATGCGGCGGGCAGGGGGAGGGTGCAATGAGACAGGAAGGTGGTGATTTCCAGCTTCAGCATGGCCATAGAGCTGAACGATAACAAAATCAAAATCACAAACACTAATGAGGCTCCTCAGTTGGTGCCAGCTCTATTCCTGTCACCATCCTCCCCAGCCCCAGAAGATAGTGGAGGATCACAGGTTTGGTGGAATCCTTGGGCACATTCAATAGTTTGAGGTTTTGTTTGAAAGTCTGTTTGCAGACAGTAAAAATGGATTAAATTGCCTCTCCAACACAAAGAAATGCCAGGTCTCAGTAGAGGGAAGACATCAGACTTAAAGTGCTCCTAGAAGCAAAATAATGAAGAGTTCACAATACTGGAGCATCTTTACAGCCAATACTATATAGTTTATATTTAAGGGTATATGCATTAATTGAAATAGAGCACATGTTCATGTTTAACAGTATATACATTAATTATAATAGAAGAAACTAAAGAAAAAAATGCATTTAATAATATGTCTTTGCCTTTTCTTAAAAGATTTACTTATTTATTTTGAAAGGCAGAGCAACAGAGAGAGAGAGAAAATATTCTATCTGTTGGTTTGTTCCCAAGATGCCCACAACAGACAAGTCTGGGCCAGGACAAAGTCAGGAGTCAGGGACTCCATCTGGGTCTCCCAAACGGGTGGCAGGAACCCAGGTACTTGAGCCATCACCTGCTGCCAGCCAGGTGCAATAGCAGGAAACTGGATGTGAAGCAGAGGTAGGACTTGTTCCCAGGCCCTCAGAGAATGGATGTAAGTGGCCCACGTCATGGCTTCACCTGCTGCTCTGCAACACCTGCCCTTGTATTTTCTTTTTTAAAAGAGGTAAAGATCATGGTATATATTATGTATTCCCCTCTAAAAAGCACAACAGAAAGGTACTCCTTCATTGTGTTTCCCCTTGTTATTCTGTCCTATAAAACTAGGATTCTTTATACGTCTAACTTTGCTGGGTAGGTCAACAGCACTTACAAGATGCCCCTGGAATCCCAATAGTAAATGAAAAATGAAGATGTGATTTTTAATATTTTTTCTTTAAAGATTTTTAAAATTTTATTTGGAAGGGAGAATGACAGGAAAGAGAGACCGAGACAGAGAGAAAGAAATCTTCTATCTGCTGGTTCATACCCCAAAATAATCACATCAGCCATGGCTGGGCCTAACTGAAGCCAGGGACTCAGGTGTCCCACACAGGTTACATAGGCCTAGGTACTTTGGTCTTCTTTTGCTGTTTTCCCAGGGGCATTAATTAGCAGGGATCTGGATGGAAAGTGGAGCAGCTGGGACTCAAACTGGCCCTCTGATATGGGATGCCAGTGTTGTAAGCAGTACCTTAACCCATTGCAAAAAAAATGCTGGCCCCTTTTTAATATTTTAAGTAACAATATTTCAAATAAGTTTAAGATGTTAAATGAATTTTATTACTTGTATGCATGTTAAATGCATTAAGTTATATGAGTTTATGGGAAGTTGGTATTCAGCCTAGTAGTTAAGACACCTGCACACCACAATGTGGTATCTGAGTTCAGTTCCCAGCTCTGACTCCTTGTTCCAGTTTCTTGCTGGTCCAGACCCTGGGGAATTGGGTTTCTGCCACCCACATAGGATACCTGAATTAAGTTCCTGGCTCCCAGCTTCTGCTTCAGCCCAGCCTTGGGCATTGTGGGCATTTGGGAAATGAATCATAGGGTAGGAAAAAATCTCTCTCCATTTCTCTGTCTTTCAAATAAATAATTACATTATTTTCTTTTAAATGTTGTGGGAAATGGAATTAAAAACTAAGTTTATTTTGGTGCAAAAACATTTGAAATCCATTAATAGTTTTTTCATGCATTTTTCATGAACTTTTTGAAAGTACCTTTGTATATCTAGGGGAAATGAGAAAAAGAACTGTCCATGACAGCTATACCAAAAAAAGAACCATGTGTTTGATGAGATGTTGCTGATGATTCAACCTTTTAAGTAGTGACATTTTCAACTGATATTACCTAGCAGAGATCCTGGGAGCAAGCCCAGTTAGGCAGGTACTATTTTTTCCTTTCAAATCACCTAAATCATCATTAATCACACATAATTCTATTAATACCTCTTACTAAGGCTGAATTAATATTTCCCAAACTTAAGAAGTCAACATGTATAACATTCATTGCATATATATTTTGTTATATGGGTGGACTTCAAAATGTTTGTGGAAAAATATAATTACAAGATAAGGAATCAATTTTTGGTGCAAGTTGTTTTGAAATACATGCATAGTTTTTCATAATGTGCATTTCCCATGAACTTTTCAAGGACCCCTTAGGTATATTTTCTCATTTTCGCCTTTCCCTGTGTGTTCACATGTGTGTGTGCACCTGTGAAAAAGTGCTTCCTGACAGTCTTCCCTGTGGCAGACATGTGCCCTGGACATAAGGGGATAAGAACTCAGCGCAGTTGCTGCCCTCAAGGGGAGCACTATTCCTAACACCAGAGTACATTGCAGGAGAGCTAGCAGAACTACAGAGAGGGCCCATGGTTGGGACGAGAAGGGGAAACTCCATGGGGGAGGGCATACTGCCACTGAGCTCTGAAGGATGTTGGGAATAATTCTGAGACTGTTTCTCTTATTATTATAAAAGTATGTCATGTTTTGTTGTTGTTAAATTTTTTTGAGGTTTATTTATTTATTTGAAAGGCAGAGTTACAGAGAGGCAGAAGCACAGAAAGAGATCTTCTATCGGTTGATTCACAACCTCAAATGGCATTAATGACTGGAACTGGGCCAATCTGAAGCCAGGAGCCAGGAGCTTCTTCAGGGTCTCCTATGCAGCTGTCAGGGCCCCAGGACTTGGGTCATCTTCCACTGCTGTCCCAGGCCATAGCAGAGAGCTGGATCGGAAGTGGAGCAGCTGGGACTAGAACCAGCACCCACATGGGACGCTGACGCTGTAGGTAGTGGCTTTATCTGCTGTACCACAGCACCAGCCTCTGTTGTTATATTTAAAGACAATTTTTAGAGCAGTTTTAGGCTTACAGAAAATTTAGCAGATATTAGAGTTCTCATATCTTCTGTTTCTTTCTTATCTCATATGGTTTCTCCTATTATTAACACCTTGCATTAATGTGATTTACACAATTGATGAATGGATCTTGATGCATTATTCATATTATTAGTATTTTAAAGATTTACTTACTTATTTGAAAGACAGAGTTACAGAGAGGCAGAGGCAGAGGTAGAGGCAGAGGCAGAGAGAGACAGAGAGAGAGAGAGAGAGAGAGAGAGAGAGGTCTTCCATTCATTGGTTCACTCCCCAGATGGCTGCAATTGCCCATGCTGCACCGATCCAAAGCCAAGAGCCAGGAGCTTCTTCTGGACTTGGGCCATCTTCTGCTGCTTTTCCAGGCCATAGTGGAGAGCTGGATTGGAAGTGGAACAGCCGGGACTCGAACCAGCACCCATATGGGATGTCAGCGATGTAGGCGGTGGTTTCACCCCCTATGCCACAGTGCCGGCCCCACATTATTATTATTGACTAAAGCCTATACTTTACATCAGAGCCCTGTTTCTGTGTTGTACAGCTCTATGAATTATACAGCACAGCTTCACTTTGCCACAAACCAGCACGGTTCATCTGTCCCATTCTTTGAACTTGGGGCAAATGCTAATCTTTTTATTTCCTCGTAATTTTGACTTTCCCAGAATGTCCTATAATTGGAATAATCATGTAGGATTTAATCCTTTTGGACTGGTTTCTTTCATTTAATAATATGCACATAAGTTTCCCCCGTTTTTTGGTGGCTTGATGGCTTTGTTTTTATTTCCCCGATAGAAAACAATGATCATTCATAATCCCAGAGACAGGAAGTATGGACAACTGGGCGCCATTCCATCTGGGTTTTTTTTTTTTTTGATCGATATATAGGTATAGAATAGATCATATCATCTATACTATTGAGAAATCTCCTCTGTTATTCAACAGCTTATCAAAAGTATTATATTATTGAACATCAGTTTACAAAATTACTTGTAATGGCCAAAGATTATTCCATATCCAGATGTATCATTTGTTTAATTAAATCCCCACTTGGGGGCATGAACGTTGTTGCAAATTTTCTGCTATGGTATACCATGCTGCGATGAATATTCTTTTTTTAAAATACTTAATTCCATATCTTTAGAAAAATACCCTAGTTGTATTACACCCTGTGCAATGTTTTCAAGCTTTTGATAGAGATGACTGAGCTGTGTTTTGGGATATCTGTAACAATCTTCACTCACCCAGAGGATGAGAAACCTGCCTATTTCCCTATATCTCATCAAAGAATTGCAAGGCTATTTGGGGTGAACTTATAGGGTAAAGGGAGAGGAGAGGGCCGGCGCCGAGGCTCACTAGGCTAATCCTCCGCCTAGCGGCGCCGGCATACCGGGTTCTAGTCCCGGTCGGGGCGCCGGATTCTGTCCCGGTTGCCCCTCTTCCAGGCCAGCTCTCTGCTGTGGCCAGGGAGTGCAGTGGAGGATGGCCCAGGTGCTTGGGCCCTGCACCCCATGGGAGACCAGGAAAAGCACCTGGCTCCTGGCTCCTGCCATCGGATCAGCGCGGTGCGCCGGCCACAGCGCGCCGGCCGCGGCGGCCATTGGAGGGTGAACCAACGGCAAAGGAAGACCTTTCTCTCTGTCTCTCTCTCTCACTGTCCACTCTGCCTGTCAAAAAATAAAAAAATAAAAAATAAAAAAAATAAAAAAAAAGGGAGAGGAGAAAGCACTTACTGATGGAAATGGCGTGCACAAAGGCATGAAGTTGAGTAGGCATGGTCAGAAAGCCATGTCCTCTAGCAGGAGCTGAGACCCAAAAGGCAGATCCCCGCCAGATCATGGAGGCCCTTGGTGCCTTGTTAGAGGTTTACAGCTCTTTGAAAGCCAAAGGGAGTTCAAAAGGTTTCTGAGTAGAACAGTGACCTGAAGGAAGCCACACTCTTGACTGTTTGGAGACAGCACAGGAGAGCAGGTAATAATGAATTGTTGAGACACTGCTTAGAGATACAGAAGTAGAGGAGGATCAGGATGATGATCAGCTGATTTTAAGGAGGTGACCGTGGAAATGGGGAGCAGGTGCTAATGATGTTCCAGAATTTCTTTGGGTTGTTGGCCCTTTATTTGTCGACAGAGTTCTCTGTCTTAGACACTTCTACATCCCCAGCTAACAGAAATGCCCAAACTGGGGATCATTGATTTAATATGAGGATTTGAGGACCCAAAAACCAAACAGGAATTTATTTTCTACTGTGGACTTTCAGGTACTATGACAAGTCAGGAAGAACATCTTTAGGCAGAAGCTTTTAGTAGCATTAGAAATATGTAGTGTTTTTTTTGGCCAGCTGAGAATACTTCTGTATTGTTCTATGTTGTTCTGGGGTTGAGTTTATTTGTATGAGGAGCCATATAAAGGTGTAAAGTTGAAGTCGTAGTTAGTTATTCAATCAGTACAACTGGCATTGTTGAAAAGAATACGGTTACCTGACCCTGAGACTGCAGCCAAATTCTGCCTCTTCAGGTACCACAATTAGGATGCCAGTCTCTCCTTGGGAGCCCTGAGACTGTTCACAAATTTTTCTTTTAATTGGGAGATCAGAGAAGCTAGCTGAGGGGAAGGGGCAGAGGAAGTGACAGGTCTGGGAGGAGCTAGGGGTGGCCCACATTCCCCTGTGCAGCGGGAGCTGCAGTCTGACTTGTGCAGCAGGAGCGATGGTCCAGGTGCCTGTGCTGTTTGGGAATTCCTCTGCACGCTGACAATTGGTAAAGCCATGAGAATTCCAAATATTTCCCCAGATTGGGGGTTATATTAGATGGCTTCACTAAAAGAGAGAGAGAAAAAAATTGGATCCTGTGTGCTTTGTCTACCTTTCATTGAATTTACACATATATTTCATTTATGGCTCATTCTAATCTACTTGCCTTTTCACAAGATTGTTTTTGTATCCTCTCACTAATATGTGTGTGCATCTCCACGTGACTCCTTCTCTGTCTTTTTCTGTCTTCTGTTATATAAGATCTTACTGCTATCTTCACCATGATCACACTTCGACAGTCAAAAAAAATGTATTTCAGGTGTTTGAGATGAAGCAGGGTGCGTGAGTTTAACCTTCCTTGGTATCCTTGTGAGCTTTCTGTATTTAATACTTGTTTTATCTGAAGCCTGTGGAGGTTCTAAACTATTAGAAGACACACTTTCTGAGAACTACCTTTCTAGTAGCCTGAAGATATATCATTGATGTTGGGCAACAAAGTTATTCTCTGTAATCCTCTTGATGTTGTAAATGAAAAAGAAGACGGAGCTAGCACCATCTGAACTTTGGGCAAACCATTTGCTCAAAAGGATCATCAAAGGACCAAGCCCTGCCAAAATGTTATTTAAAAAAAAAATCCAGCAGAAAGGGAAAACATTGAGGAGCACGCACAAAAATGAAATTGGTGCAAATTAACTCCATTGTGATTGGAGAGCGATACAAAACAAACTCCCACCACAGCCTCGGAAGGGAAGCCACACAAGACAGACATTGAAGTGGGAGCCTCCCAGTAGCCATCTTTTAACAGCTTTCTTTCTTCAATGCTTTAACCTAAAAAAGAAGAAGAAAAGAAAGAAAAAGGAAAAAAAAGAAAAGCAAAAAAGCAAAGCAAAAACCTACCCATTGTTATGCCCCCTATTCATCCTGCATTCAAAGTCATTCACTATGCATTAATTACCACTTTCTTCAGTGCGCCAGGAGCTCCCCAACGCATCTTGTTTTCAAAGAGGCACACTTCCATGCCTCCGCTATTTATATGCAGAGTCTGCTGAAATTTTCATCCTAATACTTTGAGATTCCCCCTAATTTTTGCATACTGTAATTGTTCATAAGAAAAAAAAGACAAAGGAATGATTTCATGCTTCCAGGACAGTTGTTTGCATCTCTTTCATTTTTCTTTCCAGCTGTGACTGGCAGCAGAAGGTCTTTAGCAGGTGTCCTGCCTGCCCTATGGTAATGTCTAACTTTCCTTCACTTTCTTTCATGTCTGTCACATTTATAGAGACATTTTTACCCCTGTTGCCTGGTGCTGTTTTTTTTCCCCTTTCTTATATCAATCTAATACCTGGGTTTTTCCTTAATATGTCACTGTCCTTAGGAGCCATTTAAGAAGAAGGAAAAGGATTGCGTGGAGAGCTCAGAAATCTCATCCAGACATTTTGATATACAGTAACTGGATCTCTGACACCCACTTGACTTTCATTCCTGTGGATCTGATCACTCTGAAATTTGTGAAAACTATAATGGTGGTTTATAAGAAATTAATGCATGGTCGCTCTGGTGCACTCCTCAGTAGCAAGCTTTGATTTTCTAATATTACTTAAACACCCAGAAGGGCATTGATGGGGTTTATTCTACAACTAAGCTTTAATAATTACAACCTTATTAGGAAACATATTTGTGGGTAGATTCAAACATTCATGAAATTTATGATGTTTCAGCTTGCCTTTGGTTAGACGACATATATTAATATTGCTTTAGGGATGCAAAAAACAAAACTACATAAATTATATATACTTCTGGGATTGTACACACCTATAAGAACCCAACTGGTTCAGACAAATCATAAAAATAAATAAATACCAACTGGGGACATATCATGCTGTTTTTGGAAGGAAGCTATTCTAGCTTTTATAGATAGAGTTTAGGAAACTGAGACCAGAAAGATGGTGACTTGTCCGAAGCCACCGGGACTAATGGAATATAGATGCTATAATGCCAATTGCAACATATTTTCCATGCCATACCTGCTGCTTAGAAAAGTTTTGCAGTGTTTTATAGGCACTTGAATTGCACCTGTAATGTGCATTGTATGTCCCACCCATTCTGGCATCATGACAGGGCCATGATCTCCATAGGATGCAATCATGTTTCCACAGTGTGGCTTACAATGCCTGAAGTAGAGATCTGCTCATTTTGTCAAGCACTACATGATGGTTGCTTAATATAATTATCCCCAATGCTTACAACCTTGAAAATTAAATATTCACATGAGCTCCTTTTTGGTATATGACTAGACAGAGGCTCCGAGCATTGTATCTCTAAATCTATAAGAGTAGGAAGAGGCAGGGCCAGAGTTCCGACCCAGACCCCCATCACTCTAAAGTCCAAGTTCATTCCCTCTCACACTTGGCAACCAGATTCTTCAAACAGGACGCAGTGGCTCCAACATTCTTTAAAAGTGAGCTTTCTTTTTCTTTTTCTATGAATTATTTCTTATATTCTCTACCATGCATCAAAGGGCATTCCAAAGCTCTGAATTGATACACTAAGCTTTCAACTTGGACGATAGCCAGTTCTTAAATCATTTTTTAGGTTCAAGGAACGTAGGCTTTCATCTAGAAGTGAAATAAACTCCTTGACTTCAGACAGGTAAAATGTTCCTAATGACCTTGAAGTGAGCCCAATCACAATTAGCATTCACTTGGGGCCCAATGCTCTAAGTTGTCTGGCTCTGGGTCCTGGGTCTGTAGTTTCTCTGCTGCTTGGCCAAGTCTCCAACTCTCTGGGCTTCTGCTTCTGCTCTGGACAAATAACATGATTCAGACCTCCCTCTCCAGCCTTCCCAATAGAGGGGAACAGTAACAGGCAAAACATTGAGAGTTTGCATGGAAACATGGTTTGCAAACTAAAATGCATGATACAATTACATGATAAAATGCATGATATAATTCATAATGATTCATGTATAAGACTACTATGGTTTATCAGTATTTTTTAAATTATACACTGTTAAATGAATTGTATATAAGAATAGATAGCAAATAAATAAATAAATAAGAATTCTCTTCTCGGAAGTGAAACAAAAATGCCACCATCATCTTTTGGTTTCTTGAAGGAAAATCTAAAGTCAACTTTGTCTAGTTTTGTTTATTTTTAAAGGCACACTTAAATTATAAAAAAATGAAATTTAAAAAATAATCCAAAGCTATTAGGACTCTGGGATGTTTTTTCATCCTGTGGTTTCTAGGCACATAGGACAACCATTTTTTTTTTAATTATGGGAAAGTAACCAATAAAATATAACAGGTCAGAATTATACAGGATTCAGTGAACATTGGGATCATGGACTACTCGGGCTGAAGAAGCCTTTGAGAAGGAACCTCCCTGCCCCCCCCCCATCTGACTCCTGAGAAAACAGACCCTGAAAGAGAAAGTGATTGCTCAAGTTCACTAAGCTCATGAACTTAGAGCGGGGACTCCACCAGGAAGCTCCTTCTCATTCAAACTCCAGGGCTCTTTCTGCTTCACCACAGGCCTTTGTTCCAACCCACCAAGGACACCTGGAGGGCCTCCAGTTTACTTTGTTATGGCTGTAAACTCCTAGTAAAAATGTTTGTCTTCAATTTCACACACCCTTTAGGATACCTCAGCTGCCCCAGGAGCCCCCAGGCAGCCTAGGCCAGATCAGGATAACAGACCCCAGTGAGAGTGAGGTGGTGCCCGTTGGGGGTCGGGGGTGGGGGGCACGAGCTGGGAGATTTCTCTCTGCACTGCTGAGATCTTTATTTAACACCATCTCCTGCTCTACCTCAGGCTTTGGACAAAAAGCAAAGAGTGAATAGCGAATAGTGACCCCTGTTAGTGCCCAGCTCCCCACCCCTTCAGAGCACTGAATTCCACGGGGGAGATCTTTTCATTGCAATGTTTCTAAGCTCACATTCTGGACATCTAATTATTACTGCTGTTCAGGCCTGGCACGATCTATCATGCATGCGACTACCCAGAACATATGCCTTTAATGTCCTGATTTTTAAAGAAACAGTAAATTATGGCTACTTTTGAGTGTGGTGGAATATTTAAGAAAATTAAGGAAGGAAGGAAGGAAGGAAGGAAGGAAGGAAGGAAGGAAGGAAGGAAGGAAGGGAAGGGAAGGGAAGGGAAGGGAAGGGAAGGGAAGGGAAGGAAAACCAACCCCTTCTGGGAAAGAGTTGAAAGAGCCATAAGAACATATAAAAATGAAAATCATAATTACCCATCATAATATATAATCAAAAAGCAAGCACAAAAATCTTATCATGAGTACTAATATTGGTATAACTTGATTTTAACACATGTATTACATTGTACTAAAAACTATCATTTCTTTACATTTTAAAACATTTTTAACTTCTTTTTTTATTTCAACACTTATCAGCCTTATATAAGAAGCTTGTTTGGTGTACCCTGATGAGGAACATTTGGTTTTCCTAGAACATAGCAACCCTATTTCACTACATGCAACTCTCTCCTACAGAGAGACACTTGAATAGACAATGATTGGTGACTTAGGATGGCCATTTTGGGTTGCTAGCTAGGGAAAGAGTTGTCTTCTTTCAAGCTTTGTTTACTTTCTAAAATGTTTTCTTAGTTCCTTTCCAGAAGAGAATTTTTTTATTCATCAAGGATTATTAGGCTCTTCAGGGAAGTATATCCAACCATTCATGTCAGTCTTCTGTAAAAATATTAGTTTCTAACATTAGTATGTTTCAGATAACTCAGTAATGCTAAGGGAGCCAATTTTCTGCGGTGTACTTAAATTTACAAAGTGCTAATACAGTGCAAATTTATTAAAAATTTATTAAACCATAGAGCAAAAACAGCTCACATAGAGGCAATGGGATTCAGTCTATCAGCCCAATAAATGGCATTCTAGACATACTTAAATGTTTCTGTTGAGGAAATAGCAGCAGCATCCCATCTCATACTGCTTCTACCCCAACACCCAAGCAACACACCTGACACCTTCAGCAGACCCACAGAGACTGTACTGAGATCATTATCAGTTATTCTAAGCAGGAAATAGGTATTTAACCATAAAATAGGTGAAAATGCTACAGTAACTGTTGATAATTATGTTAATATTAAGAATACTCAAAACAGTTTTAAAGTTTCATTGATGTCCTAAACTCCTACGTTGGATGGTTGGTTCTAATGCTTTCTAGATTTTTATAACACATCTGTTACCTGTATCTCTCTGTATGTTGACATGACCAAAAAGTGAAAAATGGCAGTGTAAAAAGCATTTATAAATTGTCTACAGACATATTTTTAAGACCAAAAATTATCTGAGGTATTGTCCAGGTGCCCTGTACTTGAAACTGGACAAGTGTCAGAGCTATGGCTGTCATTTTTTGAGCATGTATTTGTGTCTGACAATGTTCAGTGCTGCCTACACTGCAAAGTCTCTTGAGCCCTTCAGAGCTTCCTCAGCTGCCAAGGTTAATGTTACTAACTTACTAACTCCATTTTACAGATCCAAAGTCGCTAAGCAATTTGCTCTAGTCACAGTGAGTACATGGCAAAACTGCATTTTAAGCCCAATTCTGTTTCTTTTATAAATATAAATGAAAGCAGCTAATAGAATACATAAAACCATTTAGTGTGTCAGAAGAAACATGAAATGCTGGTTACAGCAAATATGCTTAAGATCTACTTGGGAGTATGCCATTTTTTAAGTGAAGAGATGAAGAAATGTCATTTTGTTTTCCTATAGTCTGTGATAATAGTAAAAACTTTTACTTATTTTTGTTAGCACTTGGCATAATAAAGAAATAAATGTTGAATTCATTGATTTGCATAACTGGACTATGGCATGAATTGAGAATTGCCTACAATCAAGAAAAATGGCTACAGGATTACTCAGAAAAGTAATGAAATTAAAAGATAAAAAAGTAATGAAATTAAAAGATAACTTTATTTTGGTGTATTTAAAAAAAAATCACACCTCTGAATATAGCACTCTGAACTTAGAGTGCTCAGGCATAAATTATCTAAGAAAAAATATATTTTTAAAAATGTCCCAGGGCTCCAAAGATTAAAAGTGCAAACCTGATTACTTCCTTTGATTATCAGTTCTTGCTGCGACCCTTAGCCGCACACTGCAGGTTGGTCAAATCCCTATAGTTTCTGGAATCTACTCGATGATCCCCAAGAGTAGAGTTGTTGGGTCACATTTGTGGCTGGGGCACAGTAAGGTGTTGATTTTGATCCACTGTTCCAATTTAGCAATTTGGGTTTCTTGGATACACTTTGACTAACACAGCATGTACATTAAGTAAGGCTACAGCTTCTTTCCTGAAAAGTGTATTTACTCCGACACCTGTCACGAATGCCCTTTTAGAGGGAGTGGATGAAGGTGGCTAACGTGTGACCTTTTAACCTCTCAGGCGCTTGCATCCTGAGGCATTTGGGTCAGAAACTTGCAGCCACACTGTTTGTTTGTGCTCTCCTCCATCACTCCATTGTTTATTTTGCCCACACTGCTGTATTTGCACTGAGCACAGCTAAAACTGCACTTCGGTCGTGGCCTCTTGTCCGACATGTAAACAGCATCTGAGAAGGAAAATCTCCGAGAGCAGCGCTTGTGTATAGGCCTGGAGTAGGGTATTAGTCTTGTCATTATTCAACATCCTGACTTAGCAAAATATATTTTTCAGATGCGTGTACATGCTTTCTGTCTCCATGCAATGTTTTTGTGCATTCTTTTCCTTTAGAGACAGTTCTATATTCGGACACAGCCTTGTTACTGAGTGCGGCCAAGCTGAGGCTGGCTGGCTGGCTGGCTGGAATGCTGGAACAGAGTTTTCTGCTTTGAGTCAGAGCTTGCACTAAATGACTCTTTTAAATCCTGAAATGCCATGATTCTACTGGAATCATGGAGTAGAGGAGTAGAGGGGTAGAGGGGCAAACATTTAGAGCATTTAACTCATTCTAAAACATGTTGCTCTGGCAAGGTTCATAAAATGGCATGCATAGAACTTTTCATAGGCAAACAGTTTGCTGGTAACGCTCCTTTGTGCCCGTGGCACCCCGTTTCTGCAGTGGACAGGGATATCTGAGGACGGTTAGAGGACTAACGCGGCCTCTTCTCAATGCGGTCAGACCCCAGCCACAGGCTGGGTGGCTCCATTCATGCAGCTCATTGCTCATTCGTGCCTTAATTCATGACTTGTATTATGATTAATTCTCACGCTCTCGTCTCTGCAGAGCTCCCCACCCACCATGACTTCAGGGCTCCGCTGAAAACAAAATACATTTTCTTTAAAGGTTCTGTGCTGTTGGGTGCAAGATGTTACTCTCCCGGCACTCAGTTTCTCCCTTTGAACACAGGATGGCATTTGAATTTTGTCTGTCTCAGTGAAAACCAGAGCAGGGAGACCTGTTAAGGTTGGTAAAATTCAGTTTTTCACCTCATTGTGAATTCTGCCCGTGTTTCAAGGCAGAGCAGAACAGTAAGGCTGACTGGCAAATACGATCCCTAACTCTCTGGGTTATTTTGAATAAGTCACCTCACGTCTTCCAACCTCAGTGTCCTTGTCCCTTAAGGGAGGCACTGACAAATGACAGACTTTTAAGGTCCCTTCTGAGACTCTCTTGCACAGAGAAAGTGCTTCTCATTCTTCCTCTCCTGCCACTTTATGCTTGGCAGCAGGTGGAGATCACTGGCGGGGGCTGCTTTTCTCCATGTTTCTCCAGTGGATATGTCTGAGGGGTGGGATGGCTGCTGGCCCAGGTGCGTGCTTAGTCCATGGGCAGTAAACTGCTCAGCCAGGCTTGTCCCTCTCCAGCAGAGGTCTTGTGGGCGAGATGGCAAGGTGGGGAGCCAGACACGCCGTGTCCCGCCCTCGGGCCAGTCTTGTCTCCCGGAGGATGCGCATCAGAGGCAGGGCAAACACAGTGTCTGCGCTACGGTAGGCACTATGAGGCAACCAGGATGCTGCCTGTTTCTAGACATTATCTCACTGACTGCCTTGAGGAGTCAGTAGTCACTATTATCCCCGCTGTGTGCAGCAAGAAACAAATCTTTCCACGACTCAGCGGCCAATCAGGTGTCCGAGGTGGTGCCGTGCAGTTCTGGAGTCCTCTTTCTGCCCTATTTATTGCCCACTGTCATGTCAGTTTGTAGAGTAAGCATCATAGATAGATAGATAGATAGATAGATAGATAGATACACACACACACGCACACACATATGATCAACATTATTATTTCATTTTTAGAAAAATAAATCTCGAGGGATGCGGAGGACTAAAAATGCAGAGATAAATCTCAAAAATTTCCATTCCAAAATGTCAGCGCCACTTTCATCAGCCCCAGCTCAGCACTTTGCAACCTCTTTGGGCTGGTGGCAGCCAATCTCTCATTTGATGTCCTTCCTCTTGAAAGAGCCACCAGCCGTCTATTTTTAAATGAAATAAAACTAATTTCATTTTGAGAATTCTTGGGAACATTTCATGACATTCGTTGAGATAATTGGGGACATCCTGGAGCGTCACAAAACCAAGGCTGAGAATCAGTGCTCTCGGTCCTGAAGAAGCAAATTAATTTTTCTCTCTGGTTTTCTTCAGATAGTTTTATGTGTGGAAACTCAACTTCCTAAGGCTTTCATTATGTGTTTGACTTCCTTCTCCTTGTTAGCCTTTCTCTTCTTTCTATTTACTGTGTACAGACGACTAGGGCGCTCATTCATGCACCTCTTAACCTAATCAGCTTTGTTCCAGTGAAACAATGCCCCTCATTCCAGGACTGTGCTGGTTTTTAGAGCCAGGAAGAAGGCTGTGACCTTCTGAACTGCTCCTCTGTCAGGCTGAGCATAGGTGACTCATGAAACACTTATTGAGGTATAGGAAAAAACAGCTCAGCAAGACAGTGCCCTGTCTTAATAATAGGAAAGATACACTTTCAAAGAGTTAAGCTAGGTTTCTTTTGAAGACTGTGCTCATGGTTTTCAAGGTATCCGACCTGACCTGATTGGATTGTGGAATGAGCAGAGCCGCAGCAGAGGGGACCTGCATGCTGTCCTCGCGGCGTGTTTATAGGCAAAGCCAAAACAGCTCCTGGGAAAATGGAATTGAAATGTCTCCTTCAGGAGGGCCCGTTTAAAAATTCAGTCAAAAAAAAAAAAAAAAAAGTTCAGTCTCAGGAAGTTCAACAACTGCCCTGTGGCTTTTGAAAAATCTGTCACCTGTCTGTTTACCACCCAGTGGCAATTTCTTCCTTTATGCACGTCTTCTTGAGCACTTCTTGCTCTACGGTTGGAGTGGACCAATATGCAAACGTGCATCCTTTTACTCCACCAGATAGACAAGTTGCCACTGCAAATACAACCCTTTCACCACCACACACTTCCCCATCAATCAGTTCTGTTACCTTAGTGCAGTCCTTTAACTCTTCCGGGATTCAGTTTTATCATCTGCTTGATTATGAGACTGAATAAGATTCTCTCCAGCACTTTCACTCTATAATTTCTAAAGAAGCCTCAAATTCATAATTATATCAGTATAATATACACTCAAATTGAGGAGCAAAGATAACATCTTTTTTTCTTTTATAAACAATGTACCCTAATAGCTTTACTTTAACCAGCTAGCCCGATGCAGATCTGACAACAAAAATTTTACTGGTGAAGTAGTCTACGTGAGCCAGAAGAAGCCTATAAAATGAATTTGATTAGGAGATTATTTCAACTGTAGTGCATTTAGGTCTTGGTACATTAAATACATTGCTCTACACCATTCCACCAGTTCAGTAATATCAGAACCAGACTGCTGGCCAGAAAGCAGGTTGGTGGCTCCCTGGTATGCCTGGCGGTGAGCATGCTCCCATGGACATTTAGTAAGAAGGGTGAGTTACTGGGTAGTCTACTTAGAGTTTAGAACTTGGTGTAATTACCTGCACAGCTCGAGTTCCCATTACAGGTTTTACCTACAGATACAGTATGCCAGGCTCCGTGCCCCTAACTTGCTTCCTCGAAGATTGCTTTTTAAAGATTTATTTATTTGGAAGGCAAAGTAACAGAGAAGGAGGGAGAGAAAGACAGAGACAAAGAGGGGAAGGGTGAAGAAAGAGAGATCTGCCATCCACAGTTCAATCTGCAAATGGTGTTATCAGCCCGGTCTGGGTCAGGCCAAAGCCAGAAGCCCAGAACTCCATCCAGGTCTCTCACATGGGTGCAGGGGCCCAAATACTTGGGTCGTCCTCTACTGCCTTCCCAGGGGCATTAGCAGGGGCTAAAATGGAAGCAGAATGGCTGGAACCAGAATGACTGTGAGGATTTAAAAAAAAAAAAATGATGCTTACATAGCTTTGCAAATGCCTGCCTCAGTGGGCCCTTGTCTTTCTGATGCACTCTGCTTCTGCATATGCCGGTGTTCTCATTTGGAGGGTGAAGAATCCGAAATGTATGTCACTGAAAGTCTGAATCCTCCTGCACACTTTCCAGTTACCCTTGAAATATTTTTGTGCAGGTTAAAGGGATGGCAAGGCTTCTTCAGCATCC
Organism: Oryctolagus cuniculus; assembly: GCF_964237555.1. Classification (NCBI taxonomy): domain Eukaryota; kingdom Metazoa; phylum Chordata; class Mammalia; order Lagomorpha; family Leporidae; genus Oryctolagus; species Oryctolagus cuniculus. Next base: position 97,465,153 of record NC_091435.1, read on the forward strand.
TTCAGATCCTGCTTTGTGCTGCTCTCAGAAGTTTCTGACCGGGACGATCCCTTCAGGAACCCAAACCGGTGAGCAGAGACAAAGGGCTCTGCTTCCCAGATGGTCAGATTTGACCAAATATATCCCTCTCCGCATCCAGACTCAAATAAACTCCCACCAAATCACATGAAAAAGCCAAACAGGTTGTAAAGACATCATGACCTGTGTGTTCAAAGCTCTCCTAAGTCAACTGGGACATGAGTTTTCACATTTTTAAAAATATCTACATCGTGTTTGAAATTCTAATGATAGGGACTTATCTACTTCAGATGAATTCATGCCAGCTTCCTTGTTCGGCTAGCAAGGATCATTTATTAAATGCCTCCTATGGGGAGCCGGCGTTGTGGCGCAGCAGGTCAAGCCTGTGAGGCCGGCATCCTGTATGAGCACTGGTTGGAGTCCCAGCTGCTCTGCTTCTGGTCCAGCTCCCTGCTAATGTGCCTAGGAAAGCAGCAGAAGATGGTTCAGGTGCTTGGGTCCCACCACTCATGTGGGAGATCCGGATGGACTTTCAGGTTTTTTGCTTCAGTCTACACCATCCATAGCTATTGTGGCCATTTAGAGACTGACCAGTGGATAGAAGATTCTCTCTCTCTCTCTCTCTCTCTCTCTGTGTGTGTGTGTGTGTTTTCCTCTTTTCTGTACTCTGCCTTTCAAATAAATAAAGTAAATCTTAAAAAATATTATCATCTCAAAGTAAGCCTGACTACCTACACAGGACTCAGGGCTCAGTGTTAGCTAATCCTTAGGGTTGAAACTACAAATCTATGCTTCTTAAAAGCAAAAAGGTCCAGGGCACAAGGTCACATAGTGTGGCTGAGTAAAGATTCAATCCCAGGTCTTAGGGTTCCCACCATATGCACTATTTCTTATTCATCCTTTGATTAGAGTGTTTATTAGAATCAGACAGTTAGGAAGATCCACTTTGTTGTAAAACTGAAGCCCAGATCCCAGAATTAACTTAAGTAGACAGCAGTTGTAATTTTCCTTTTTCATATTAGAAATTTGTGGCTTTAGCATATATCATGATCTCAGAGAAAAACTAAAATAAATGTGTTACAAATGAATGTGTTATGTTTCTTTTATTTTTTAGAGATTTAATGGGAAAACTTAGCAGAATTTAGCATGTTACTTAAAAATATACTTTTCTGTGTTAATATACATATCCCAGATATGCAAAGGATGCCAATTTCTCTTAGTTAATGGAAGTTAGAGGACTTAAGTCTGTTAGTTCCTCTTCCTCTCTCCTCCATATCTCCAAAGATTTCAACTTACAGCTCCCCAAAACAATGCACCTTCAAAGGCTAATGGTGGAGATTTTTACAGAAGTATTTTTGGTCTAGTGGTGACAAAGCTATGAGGCCCCTCCCCTGTCTCCTTGTGCCCAGAAAGTGCCCCACAGCCCCCAGGTTCATTTTCTTTGAAGTCCTTCCTCACCACCATTTAGTAGACAGTGTACAATAAGGGCAAGCACTCCACTGACTCACTGTCCTTACTCACCCTCCCCGAAGTCCCACCGTACCTACCCCCCTTCCCCACTTAGATTTTTGCGACAGAGTAATGGCTGATTCCTGAAAGTAAGTCTCACTCCCTAGCCTGGGGCCCACACCAGGTTGATGTGAACAGGAGAGCAAGGCCCACATGGCAGGGTTAAAGGAAACAATGGCCCTGAGAGAACAGATGCTGACAGGTGTACTGAGCAACAGGGCGACCACACATCTCCAAGTTGGTGGCCCATGAACACTGTATACTAGCAACTGAGCAGTCTATGAAAGGGCAGGAGAGAGAACATTTTGTCATTTGAGATTTCTAAAAACCTATTCTACATTTTGGAGAGAAAATTCTTATTTGTATGATATTTTCAAAAAGAATTACTTATGAATTTTATAATTTTTAATTCAATCCAAATCTATGACATCCCGAAGGGGGGAAAATGTTAAAGAGTTAGTGAACTGGCTATTAATGCCATCCAATAAAATGGTATTCTTACAATCATACACAGATTGCAATCTTGAATTACCTCACCCATACATAAGCTACTCACATTTATACTATCATCATATTTAATTATGTTAATGCTTTGATTTGTACAGCTTTGGACGATTTTCAAAGCACTTTCCCATAAGTAATACTTATGAAATTTTTAGAATTTACTATGCACTGGATGTGCCTTGCAGGGATTATTCTGCTGCACTCCTCACAGCTTTCTGAGAGGGACACCATCATCTACATTTTGCAGGTGGGAAAACTGGAGTCTAGATGACTTTCTCAAGACGACCAAATCAGCAACTTGCAGGTTTAGAATAGTTTTTTCAGCAACAATGAAACCTCTTATGCAGTTTGAGGTAGAGTTTACACAGTAGAAAATATAGTTTGCAAATAAGAAAACTCACTGCTGACGTGTCTAGGTGAACACTAATTGATAAATGACTCAAATACTAATTATTTGTTTTAAATGTTATTTGATTTAAAGATGAGGTCACTTAGATGAATGGTTTATATTTTCTGTACCTCTATAAAGCACAATATAGACTGAGCTGGACCAAAGTTGAGGCCTGTGACTCAAACAGTCATAGGATGGTCACCAATCTGTTGCACCGGTCAGGTCCCTCAATCTCAGGACCAACCTCTTGCCTTGCTAATTTATAGTCATCTTCCTCAGTCATGGGGAGCTACAATCCCTCCTGATCCCACACTATTGACATTTTATCTTGAATCTTAAATCCAGTTTTCAAATTTCCATGAGAGTTGCCTTTGAGTAATGTCACAATTTTTCTTCAAAACCTCTTTGTGTCCTTATCATTCATGAGACAAAGTCTGTCTCTTTGGGCTGGTGTTGTGGCACAACAGGTTAAGCTACAACCTGCAACACTGACATCCCTTATAGGAGTGCCAGTTCAAGTCTTAGCTACTCTGCTTCCAATCCACCTCCCTGCTAATGTGTCCTGCTAATGTGCCTGGGAAGGCAGAAGATGATGGCCCAAGTACTTGGAGTCCTGCTGCCCATGTGGGAGGCCTGGATGGATTTCCTGGCTCCTGGCTTTGGCCTGTTGAAGCCCAGTTGCTTGGGGTATGAACCATCAGATGGAAATCAGGCCTTTCTCTTTGTCTGTGTTATTCTTCCTTTCAAATCAATAAATAAATCTCTAGAAAAAATAAAATATTTCTTTTTCAAGTAGTGGGAACACTCCACAAGTTGCCCTTTAAGAATCTTATCTATCTGCTCACCACTTCCTTATATGCCCCATCATGTCACCATGCATGGTTTGCACCACCCAGGCAGAGCGTCCCTACCCAGGAATGCTCTTCCTCACCCGGTACTGAATTCAAGAATCCTGTTCTTTTCTAAAGTTAAGATAAATCACCAATCACAAAGAGTCTTTAAAATGGGAATTGCTTTGTTTTATTCTCTCACAAGATGTGCTGTTCTTCAATAACCTCCTCACTACCTTTTCCCACCTTCTGAGAACACTGACCACCATTGCATCTTTCATAAATCATAGTGTGAATTTGGAGTGTATTTTTAGCTTTATCCTGGCTTGTATTCCAGGGAGTTGTTTACTCATCTCTCTCTCCAACTAAATTGCAAGTGTCTTGAAGACAGGGATCATTCACTTTCCATTTCCTGAGTTGTATTTTACTTCTATATTTTGCCTTGTACAATGCGTAATCTGATGCTTTTGTATTATCAAGTGAAAAAGTCTTAATTTAACAACAGGAAAACTATAGCTAGATAAACATCTTTAATACCCACAAAGCAAACATCCAATAAGTGTTTGTTGATTGGAATATTGGCTGAAGTACATTGTGCATTTATAGATGAATTGTTCGGAGAGAACATTTTTTATTTTTTCCTAGTGCAGCTACAGCAGAAGCTGGAGGAGACCAAATAAGATGGTTAAATAAGGTCTCTTCAGTTGTTTCTTTAATATTTTTTATTGTCAACTCTAAGCCCTTTGAAAAAGACAGTTTCTTGCCTCTAGGAAAGTAATATTGCTTTTGCACAGATAGTTTCATCTATCTTTAAACAAACACACACCGTCAAGTCAAGTTCGTACTGAGAAACTGATAAGTTTAAGCTCTTGTGGCCCAACTTCGACTCTCTGGAAGATGATAGAGACTAGTGTATCCACATAAATCTGCTAAATATCATTGTAGATAACAATGAGTAATAACCTGTAGCTATGAATCCTTCACTGTTTGCATAGTGTTTCCACGTATAGTGGTCTTTACTTCTCAGAGAAAACTCTTGAGGTAGTTTTTAATCTCATTTGTCAGATAAAGAAATACCTGATTTTAACTGCCTTGCTAAAGGCCATGAAGCTAGAGTGCAACATGAGCGAGTCTGGAACCTTTGGAGTCTTTTGGCTTCAGCATCATGCAAACATAGAGCAGGGACAGGGCTCCTAGGGAGAGAAAAGCAGGGCCCATGCAACCATGCAGGTGGATACCATGGTGAGATTTTGAGATAACCGCACCTCCCCCTGTAGGAGTCTGGGAGATGAGGGCAACAGTCTTGGGCTACAGAAGGGACCTTGAATGTGGGGATAAATACCTGAGCAAGAAAGCAAGAGAGAAGTATCTAAGAGATCAGTGCAAAGCCAGCATCTCCAAGGAGGTAATTAGAAACAAAAGACAAACAACCCATGACCTAATCCTGCAAGGTAATGCACCTGAAAGAAGTCTGGGTCCTTACCCAATCCATAGTAAGGATTGTGATTGGACCAGAGAATGGTCTTAGTGTTCCCAGCACCTTGCGTAGTACCAGACATTGGAGGAATAAAAGACACCCTATAAATATAGGACTGAACTAGTATTATTGAAATGAACATGGGGGTATTGTGCTCTAAATGTCTAAATGCTTTGATCTGCCATGACCAGTGTTCAGAAGGGCCAAAAGAGAGTGGCACACAGTGTACAAATCACAAGTAGCATGGTTAGTGTAAACATGTCTGCTGAATCTTGAAAATAACAAAACAAGAGAAAATTTTTGAAAGTTGAGTGAGGTGAATACAGGATCTGCAGGATGTCCTTCCTGCAGTGTTTCAGGTATTACTAATTCAAGACTACAGTGGCAAATTAGAGGGTAGATGGCTTCCAAGAGAAACTATACTCATTCAAACTTTTCATATGTGTTCACTTCTTGTTTCAGGGAATATTTATGCAATATGTCCTATGTGCCAGGCCTGTACAATATACTAACACTGGCATAGTGAACCAAAATGACCATTCCCACTCTCTTGATGCTTGCAATCTGGTAGACATGTGTGAGGATGATGGGTTCATGAGTATGTCCTTTACTGTGGACAGATTTTTTAGGTCTGTTATTCAATTTCAGTTTCTTTATGTCTTGCTCTTCCCTCTCTAATTAATTTGGAGCAATATAAACAACAAAAGAAGTATAGGGATATTGATCAATATCAAATTCAGAAATTTGGATTTTAGCACTAACCAAACAATTAGGACACAAAAGGACAACAACGACCTGAGACCCCTCTAAGGCCGTGCTGGATTAAAAGGGTCAACTGCTTTGTCTTTTTAAAATTTCTGATCACATGTATATTCCCAAATATATTTATTAAGCAGGTTCTATAGTGGTAAGAGTGGCATGATGATGAATAGAATACCTATACACTTTATTGCACATTTATTATTTACCAAGCACTGTCTCCGTACTTTGTTCATTATTGCAGTTAATCTTCTAAACAATGCAGTAAGATAGTTTTCATTGTTACCCCAGTGTTGATAGTGAGGAAACTGAAGCTCAGGGTTGTTCTTTAATCCAAGGTTAACCTTACCCAAGGTAAGGTCAGTGAGTAAACGCTGAAGTCAGGGTTTAAAACTAGTTGTGTCTGATTCCAGAGTCCATTTCTCAAATCGGTGGAATATTGTCTCTACATCCCTGTCTTCAGGGAGAGACAAGAGAATTAAAATGGCATTTGCAGATTGGTTATAACTGCTGCAAGAGGAGTAGGCAGTGGGTTACTAATGGAACATATGGAAAACCATTAAATCCCGTCTTGAGGTCCAGAGGCAGCAACATGTAACCACGGTCCTGAAGGATGTGCAGGCATTCATCTCACAGAATGGGAGGAAGGACAAGCCAGGAAGAAGACAAATATGTGCAAAGGTTTTGAGGCAGGTCTGGGGAACCACAAACACAGAGGCCGTGATCACCGGTAGCCATCCAGCCACCCTCTGTGTGGCACAGCGGCAGAATGCTCTCAAGACAAATGACCTCACAAGGGACACAAGGGCACGAGAGGACTCTGGTCACTCTTGTGAAACACGATTCAGGTTTGGTGGGAAGCACTACACCCTACACTGAATCACTGTAGTGAGGCTGGAATCCTGGCCACCCTAGGGCAGTGCAGTCTGGGAAGGAGGCAAACTGACACATGGCCAACGTGGGCTCAGCTGCAGCCATTCTTCTGTCTATGACTGCCTGACAGGTGGTGATTGGCTGCTCCTCCTTTGTCAGCAGATGCTGCTGGAATTCTCAGACTTTGGTTCTACATCAAAGCCTACATTTGAATGAAGGGGAACAGATTGAGTAACCAAAAAGAGCCAATTCTGTCCTGGCAGGCTGAAGGGTGCTAAATGCAGAGCGGGAAAGGCAAATCTGTGGGATTGGAGGAAAAAACTAGGAAGGAAATGAAGTCAGGGCTTGCCACTTCACGAGGACAATCGTCCTGTGGCACCTTTCCTGGGGCCATTGTTTCACGACTTTCGCTAGCTCTAAAGTAAAGTGGATGCTGTGGTTGATCAGCACAGCTTCATGCATTCATTACTTTCTCTTACAGGGGAAAATGAAAAGGCTTCAGAAACACACAAACTTGGATTGAAGCCTTGGCCTTAGGACTCACTAGCTGTGTGGCCTTGGGCAGTTGCTTATCCTTATCTTTAGAATAAGGATAATAATGTTGATTTTGAATGACCAGCTAGGGGATTAGAAGGTAATGTATGTAAAGCACCTAGTCTGCCCCTCCATAGGCATTCAACAAATGGTAATGAATATTATGATTTTATTGACATTTAAAAAAGAGTTTTTCAGTGGCCTTCACTCAAATTTTGACTCCTTGTGGGGGTCTGGGGCTGCTGCAGATAGATATTTTTGAGTATTAATTATTTTCTGAATCAAACAATAGTTTAAATTCACTGAAGGCTCTTGTCTTTCGAAGGAATCCCATAGTTAAATAAAGTATTTTGGAGCCAAGAAATTTAGACTCATTCTTTGATTGATATTAGTAAATTTATGGAGAAAAAGATAAAAATATATATGAAGTTGAGACACTCTTCCTCCAAAAAAAAAAAAAAATCCAACCCATATAGTTTCCATTACCTATGCCCTCTATTCTTTTAGGAAAAAGAACCACTGGTAATTAGTGATTCTGCGTAACACCTTGAAGCTTTATTGCTCCTGATCAGTCAAGTGGTCTGGTACCTTATGCTAAAAATAAAACACAAATCAAGACAGCATGGTTTTATTCTCCTAAAACTGAGCAAGCTAGGTGTTTGATTTATTTGGTGATCTATCAGCATCGACACAGGGCGTTCTAAAGAGGCACAATAACAGGAATCAATTCTTCTGGGTTAGGAATCAGAAGACTTGAGTTTTAATTCTGACTGTCCCAAAAGCTACAATAATATAGCGCAGAAGAGCCAAACAGAAATTTATCGCTTTCACATTGGGATGGAGCAAGGAGGAGTCACCAGGGTTTTCTCACTTAGAAATGAAGTGTGAGGAAACTAATTCTCCCAGCACCCACATTCACTTATGACTACAAGTTAAGTAGTTCTGGAAGTTTAATTAAAGCTTTTAGGTTTACCCACAAAATGCAATAGCTATTTGGCATACTCTTCAACTGTTTTTTACAAAATAAAAGTTACAGAGCTTCAGTTCTCAAATGTTAAGTCTAATTTAAATCAAATTATTCCCTTTTACGAAATAAATTTTAGATGTAGTAAATATTATGAAAGGGGGGCTATCTTAGTATTCTAAATTTAGAACCCTAGAATATTACCAGAAGACTTTACAGCTACCAGCAAAAGTGTCTCTTGCAATCTGAATCAAAGGAAACTTGTCCAGTAATATGATTCTGAAAACAAAAGCACACTTTACAAAAAAAGAAATCTTCTAAAGGTCATATAAGAATTTCCTTATTTACATGAGTTTAAAGGCTTCATTTTCAGAAATATAAATCACTTACCTGATTTTAAACCATCTATGTTTCCTCTAATGGTGTTTACTAAATCTGAAAGCCATTTATTTAAAATAAGCAGAGTAACTTGTGCATTGATTAAACTGTCTATCTCTTAGGTAGCGCATGGAATTGCAATTTAGCATATAGAGTTGAAGACAGCATCAATTAAAGATATAGATAGGCTGAGTCAGGTGCTCATCAGAGAGATGGGATTAAAGATAGGTTAAAAACGCAAATCCCATGTATGCAAAACCTATATGCAATAATATAATGAAAGCACAAAATCAAACCAATTGAGATAAAAATGAAGCACTTACCTAGGATGATCACCTGAAAAGCATGGCAAATTCCTGCAAATTGCAGGAATTCACATTGCTAAGTACTCAGCAATACTTCTGTGTAGTTCTATAGAAAGCCCCGAAAATCCCGCAATATCTTGCAAAGTGCTCCACAGGTATCCGATACTTTTGAACTGGTATCATTCTACGTCCCTCGGTGGGTCCAAATCACGTAACCACTGGTCTTCAAGTGATGAAAAGGTAAGCCCTGGAGGAATGGAGGACTGGTTTTCAGTTTTGAGGATGGGCTACAGATCAAAAATCTACTACTCAGAGGTACCCTGGATACCAAAAATACAAAATAAAAAAAAATGCCCTTTTGATTATTTTTAAAATGTATTTGCTTCTAAAAAGGACAGAATCCCCCAACCTCCCAACCCATATTTTAATAACCCAACAATGGAAGAGAAATATTTGACAGAGGGTAGATTGGATGTTGATGATCTCCAACTGCTTCTAAATCTGCATAAATAAAACTCCAACAAATCCCTACACAATGAAGCTACTGAATGGGGCTCTATTTATCTGCCGCTGAAGGATAAAGAGCCAAGCCAATCCTATTGACAGTTAAGTCTGTAGCTTCCAACATATCACTGAGGTCACTAACCCACCACTACAGTATGGGCTGACATAAGCAGATGATGTGCTCAACCAAAATTAAGGTCCAAATCAATTCCCTGCTGAAATTCAGTTTAGGGAGCTCTCAGCTTGCACAGTTTTGGTTGATCAAATTCAGAGGTGGGATTCGATTCATATTTCAGTAATGAAGATGAGGGCTGGGAACTGATATATTGAAAGGTGTATTTTTCCATTTCTTCTCCACATAAAATATTCATGGATGCCATGTTCTACCGTGTACACTGACAGTGTAACAGCTGCCAAAAACCTGGTACCTGAGGCCACTTTTACATCAATAAATTATCGAAGGTTACATCTGTAGCAAGGTAGCTTTATATGGCCACGCAAATAATACCAAGGGGCAGAACTCAGCTATCCCAGCTTTTGTTCCCTTGAGGGTGGACTATTGTTACACGCCAAGCTGCAAAGCATGCTGGGAAGCTCTGACCAAGATTAAGGAGGAAAATACTTGCCTCTTTGCTCTCAAGGGGCAATATGGTGTAGAGGAAAGGTCACAGATGGAGTCAGACATGACGAGCTGTGTAAAAGTGACCATCTCTCCGAAACTCAGTGTGTTCATAGTTTAAGAACAGATGTATCTCTATGTCCATTTAAGTTTGCTGAGTTAAATAAATAAGTAATGTCTCTAGACAGATGGTCTTCCACAGGGCAGGTTATGAGCTAATGTTATTTAAGGTGCTACCTTCTGAGAACGTATCACAAAAACATTGCCTTGGTCCCGGAAACATCCTGGAAAGTATCTCTCTCCCTTTAAAAAGACTGAGGGTAGAAATTCAATTTTCTGGGCACCTAAAGAAGTTGGCTTCACAAATGAAAGACTTACTCTTTTGTCATCCTCACCTTCTTTCTCCTATATCATCTCCTGGAATTCTGGGTATCTCCTTCCTCCTACCTAGAGGAATGCCCTGAATATATGGGGCACCTCACCAATAAAACCATCTCGTTCAATATTGCTGTTAGAGACTTTGTATTTTGAAAGCCTTTTTAAAAAAGAACTTGTCACTATGCTGTTTTTTTTCTTTCAGTTATAAAATTATATTTGAGAACAAGTGGGCAACCTTGCACTAAAGGCTCCAGAAAAATCTGATGGATTGCATGAGATTCACACTTGGCTTTGAGCCTCAAGGTCTGCTGAATAATCATCCTGCTGAGGCATACATAGGTCAAGTGGGAGAAGCATGCCAGACTACAACATGAACTTTGAAAACAAGGTGCTAATTACTCCAAACTGAGACAGCCTCTCAGCCTCCGCCATACACATGCCCTTGAGCTTCTTTACCTGGTAAGTACCCTTGCAAGTAAGACTGACTCTTCTAGATCTTTCAGTTACTTTTTAAAAAAGTGAACTTGGAAAAAAAAAAAAACAGCCAGTGCTATATGTATTGTTCTGCTTTGTGCCTCATGTGATACTGGGCTCATGGCACACATCATGCCTGGTCCTCACAAGTCAGGTATTGAAATTCAGATTCGAGGAGGTTGTGACTTGCCCATCTGAACAAGTCTGAGGAGGATGACTCTAGTTCAGGATAGCTTCAAAGTCTGCTCTTTCCACTGCACCACACTGCCTCCTAGCAGTTAGTACCTCCTTGTTATCAGTCACTTGATATAGATACACAATAACCCAAGGAGTACTCAACCTTACTCCCTCACTCACTCATCCCTTTTGTTGATCATGTTGCTTTGACTTTACCCAGCTGAGTAACCAGGAGGGAGCAGTGAAAGACTTCGGCCTTGAGAAATTACCTTCTCGGTATCCAAGAGAAAAAGCCCAAGTGAACCTAGCAAGGTCCTGCGGCTGGTCCCTGCTAATGCACAGCCCAGATTTTCCACCCCAGCCCCAACATTGCAAGGGGGCCCCACTACAGAAATACAGGTGCTAGTATCATGCAAGGTGAAATCCGACCACCCATGGCGACCCGATACCTGAGCCTGGATCACAGAACACTATGGGTTCCTTTCTCTGGTTTGCAGAGACAGCCCCATTTGGGAGCAGGATCTCCAGCGACTCTGAGAGATGACTTCAGCCCCGAGGAATCAGAGTGAAGGGATGAAAGCCACCATTTTTCAGGAGCCAAGTGTTTTCTTTGTCTAGCAGATAGCATCGTGGAAAGCTCATGGCCGCCTGCCCTTCACCCCAGGGTGTGCACCGCGAGTCGTTCTGCCTTAAAGAAAGAAGCCAAGTCCTGACTCACTCGATTTCCTGAGGAGAGCTCTGTGGCTTCCATTATGCCTCCCATTCAGGGACCACCTAGGTCAAATGCCTGCCCCTCAAGAGTCTGGAGCACACATCCCACAGCAGCACAGGCTTGGGCTAATACAGGCAGCCCCAAAAGTGGCACACCTCCTCTTTTGCTGCCAACTTACCCAATACGTTCTTACGTGGAAATGGCTGTTGATTGGCTAGGTTCATTAGAGAAAAATATTTCAACGAGTTCCATTTAAGAACCTGGAATGTCCTTTGGAGAAGGCCAAATTAATGTGATTTTTACCTTAAGAAGCTTAGAAACATAGCTGCCGCTAACTCAATAATTACATTGTACTGCCAGCAACAATTCAATATTTTTTTCTCGCCTGAGGGTTACAACACATTTGCACCACGGGGAAGCTTTTTCTCTTTACATCTCAAAACTGTACCACAAACTCTTCCTTTATTCATAACAGCGAGATCTCCAGCTGAGATAGGCACTTTTGTATTGCTGGAGATGACAGTTTTCTGTGTTCTTTCCAAGCACAGGGGGTTTAATAAACATATCTGGCAGGCCTTCCAGAGCTGGAGGGCCCAGGATGACACTGTGTGCAAACAATATGCTCACGCTGGAGGGAAACAAGTTTATTCAATTATTCAATTAATAGATTACAGTCAAGATACTTGTTATCCTACAATGAAAAATGGGGCAAGAACTCCAAGAATTAGGGTAGGTCCCAGGATTAGTAACAGCAGGCAATATGGCATATACACATTATGAAGGCCTGGCCAAATACATGAAAACCTACCCACTGACCATTCAAACACACACACACACAGAAACACTCACTCGCAGCTGTACCTGAGAACAGGGAGAACCAGACTCCCAGAACCACATAGTATAAGGGCCTTAAGAACTCATTAAATACTTTAGTATATTTTAGCTCTGAGTTTGGAACTTGAAGTGGGTACAGGAGCAGGAGAAGAGATTGGTGCCAGGATGAGTACTTGTAGGAAGTTTCCAGAAAGAGATGTTGGTGGAATGAAAACTGAAGTATTGGGGCCAGCGCTGTGGTATAGTAGGTAAAGCCACCACCTGAAGTGCCGGCATCCCACATGGGTGCCTGTTTGAGTCCCAGCTGCTTCACTTCTGACCCAGCTCTCTGCTATGACCTAGGAGAAGAGTGGAAGATGGCCCAAATCCTCGGGCCCTTGCACTCATGTGGGAGACCTGGAAGAAGCTCTTGGCTTTGGATAGCTCCAGCTATTGCAGCCATCTGGAGAGTGAACTAGTGGATGGAAGACCTCTCTCTCTCTCTCTGTCTGTCTCTCTCTCTGTCTCTCTCTCTCTCTCTCCCTTTCTGCCTCTGCCTCTCTGTAATTATGCCTTTCAAGTAAATAATCTTATTTTTATGAGTAAGCTGTCTTTCCGCTTTAGGGCAAGTCTTTTGTCTGATGCAGAATCTTATAGAATATGCCAGAACTTCTCACTTGAGCAACTCCTGGTTTGAGAGTGATGCTTACCAAGATCATTTAGCTACATTAAGACCTGCTGAACAATAAATGAATGTCTACACTGAATCTGTGACTTAGGGGCAAGGAGAATACTTTCCTTTTTGTTGAGTGTCGGCATATTTTAAAAATTCTATTGAGTTGATGTTGGTACAAAATCACTCAGAGGAAGATGGAAGGAGGTATATTTGGAAAGTTACCTTGGAGGAAGACTGAGAAGGACATTGTGTTTTGACGAGGAATTCTGATTGCATGCAGTGGGAAATGGGAGTCATTGAAGGCTTTTGTGCTGAACCATCATTCCCGTTTTCCTTGTCCTATTCTAGCTGGACTGTTGAGTTCCTAGATTTGAAGTAAAAATTTTGGAAGTAAGGACTTGGGAACCAATTAAAATGCACTAGAAATACTCCCTTTGAAATGATAATGTGTTTAGGATTCTAGGAGACACAGAAGTGTTTATTTGTGGTGCAGAATTGTAAGGAAGGAATTCTTCCTGTGTTCCAACCGGGAGCTATTATTTTGAAGTGTTTTTTTTGTTGTTGTTGTTATATTTAAGCACATATATCCCTCATTTACATTGGCTTCCTAATGGCCAGTTCACTTGGAGCTCAAGGCAACCTTAAGAATATTTTTTAGTTCATGGAGACACTGAGAACACCACCATTTTACTGAGTGGAAAATGAAGCCAATGAAAGGTTGAAAAGTTTTCCAATAGTGACTAAGGGATAAGATAGGAAATACATTTCCGGATGGTAGAATATTTTGGTCCTTTCAGGAGAGATTGGGAAAGCCATGGGTATCTTTAGTCCTTTCCTCTGTGAGCTTTAGCTAGGTAGAAGGGTGGTCAATCAATTCTTCCGGCAAGCAAGTGGGCATAGGAAGTCAACCAGATGGCTTATTTTAGTTACTAAGGAAGCTGGCCAAGGCAAGAGCCTGAAGTTGAAAATTAAATCCCCTGATTCTCAAGGGCAGAATGTTCCTGAGTTCATGGTTTTCTCCCAACAAATGAATCAAGACAGCTTTTTATGTGTCTGTCAGTTGTGACCTTGCCCTGGCTCACTCAGCTGGAGTCACTATGGTTTTTTGTAGCAGGCTCAGCCAGTACCCACCCCACCCCCTGTCCAGTCCCTGGGCCAACCCAGAGCAAGGCAAGCCCTGGCCTGTTTGGAAGTCTGGCTCTAATTTATAGAGAGTGAGAGCACCTTGGCCAGAGCTGAAATTGAATGCCACAAACCCTTTTCTAAGAGAGATAGGCACTGCTTTAAACTATCTGGGGTGCACAGATATATTTGATGTTCATGTATAAGAGGGGTTAAGCTTGAAAACGTAATTTGAATAAGTTACCCAAAGACAGAGGAGAAACAAATATGCAGAGCCTAAGCCATTAGGCATGCAGAAATAGCATAAGTGAGGGAGATGTCTGGTACATTCCTAAATCAGGAGCCATTGCCTATTACCTTGGCTGGTCCTTTAGGCCAGCGTTACCAGGTGGTCAGCTGCTTTCAAAGGGACATAGGCAGAAGGAAGAGAGCAGGCCCAGGTGACCAGCTGGTAGGATCTGAAATTAGTCTTGTTATCATGGATGTACTGTCTGGTTTGTCTCCCAAGAGCCTGGGCACACATCTGGCCTCTGAGATCTAGCCTCATCTGGTCTTCAACACGTTGGCCAAAGCTTTTGCTACTCTTCCCTTGGGAATGGGACTGTATCCTGAAGCCCAAAACTCTTGGATGATACCCAGATGATTCTCTTCCCAAATCTTTCAGGGTTTCTCCCTAAAGACTCCGATGCTTGGACCTTTTCTTCAAGCATGGTATCTTGTTTAAAGTGGGCTGATCTCCAGAGACGAGACTTTTGAGCGTTACCTCTCTTTAAGACCATAATTTCTGATTTCCATCAACCAGATTAGACCCACTGAAGCATTGGCTCTTGACCATATGGTGGCTCTATGCAAACTACCTCCTGGACAAACCAAGGCCCCTACAAGAGCCAGGCTTACAGCTTGTTAGCCTTCCCAGTTGCCATCTACTGCTAGCTAGCTTCCCTCCTTTTTCTTCCATAGAGGGTAGGTGAAGTTGCAAATTGCTTTGTGCTTACTTCAGGCAGTGTTTCCTGTATGCCTAAGGATTGTTCCAGTATGAAAAATATGCATAATATATTCCCATCCTCAGAGAAGCTAGGAGTCACTCCATAAAGGAAAAGACTCATAAACCGTAGAATATACAATAAAAATGCTTTGTAAATGGAAAGTCTATTTAACTGTTTATATTATCAAGT
Organism: Oryctolagus cuniculus; assembly: GCF_964237555.1. Lineage (NCBI taxonomy): Eukaryota > Metazoa > Chordata > Mammalia > Lagomorpha > Leporidae > Oryctolagus > Oryctolagus cuniculus. The sequence continues at coordinate 97,480,345 of NC_091435.1, forward strand.
GGAGAGAAAAAAAAAGACTAATATATATGAAAGAAGCACACCATTTACATTATCTCAATTCTTAGGAGAACACTAGAAAGTGGTTACTATTACCTTTATTTACAAGTCATTAAGACTTAGGAAGGTTAAGTAGCTTGTCCAAGTCATTCAGCTCATGAATGGCACAGCTGGGATGGATTACAATGCATATCCATCTATCACTAGAACCTATAATCTTTCTGATATGCAGGCCTGCCTCTATATACCCACCAGCATTGCAGAGAGTTTAAAACTGACAATTTGTGGGTAAAAGAATACAATACAATACAATACTAATTATGTGGTAACGACAAAATTGCTAATGCAGTTTAGGAAAAGCAAAGATGAAAATGATTGAGTATCTTCATGGGTTTCCCATAGGAAGTGGGTCTTAAGGTGAGCAATTAGGTAAGGGGAAGGGAGCTGTGGAAAGGGGATCATTAGGAGTAGTTCAGTGGGTGGAACTGGTCCTGAGAAGACCTGTGACATCAGTCTGGGTGAATTGAGTGAGACAGACAAGCAAAGGAACATTGGAAGCCAAGACAAAAAGTTAGACATCCTGGGATAGGAAGTCGGGAGCCAGTATCACACCAAGACTCTAACCCAAAAGAGCCACAGTCATTTTAATGGTTCTTGTCACTCAAAGCCAAGAGGGAAGCTTGCAGCCAGCTGGTGCTCCCACCACATTCATTCTGGTCAGTCACTCACAGAACTAAAGTATGAGCTGTGCTCACAATGATGTGGCTGTGACAGGGATAGGGTTACAAATCCAATATTTCACCCACCAAGCTGCTGACATTGGTGGTGAACTTCCAAACCAGACTTGGAGCAGAATTCCACTCACTCATTTCTACACATGAGTACAGTTTTCTCCCAGACACACACTGACCTCCAAGTCTTTACTGCTCCCACTCTCTTTTCCTTTCAAAATACAAACAGCTCTTCAAAAGTGAATTCAATGTGATGGGGATGAGAGAACAAGAGAGAGGGAGAAGGAGAGGGAGAGAGAGAGAGAGCGAGAAGTTAAATAATGAAGGAATTGGTCCAAGAGAGGAATTGTTGGGTCTTGCCTTCCTACTAAAGTGGCAGCAACTCACTGGTAATGTGTGAGTGCAGGCACATAGAACCCCATTTCTTGTTCAAAAAGAACATTTGAAGGTTTTGGTTATTTACCAAGGAAATACTCTCAGGCATGGAAAGCCAAGACACTGTGCAAAAAAAAAAAAAAAAAAAAAAAAGACCTAAATGAAAGATCTCCGTGAGTGAGATCCCAGCGGAAAGAAAAGGCCATCAAAGAAGGAGGTACCTTTCTCTGAAGGGAGGAGGGAACTTCCGCTTTGACTATGACTTTGTCTAACTAAGATTGGAGTTGGCAAACTCAAAAGGCTTCCATAGCCTTGACAGCTCATGACAAGAACCTAGGGTGATTACTGATGCCATAAAAAGAGTGTCAATTGTTAAATCAACAATAGGAGTCACTGTGCACTTACTTCCCATGTAGGATCTCTGTCTTTAATGTGTTGTACTATGTGAATTAATGGTATAACTAGTACTCAAACAATATTTTACACTTCGTGTTTCTGTGTGGGTGCAAACTGTTGAAATCTTTGCTTAGTATATACTAAATTGATCTTCTGTATATAAAGATACTTGAAAATGAATCTTGATGTGAAGGGAATGGGAGAGGGAGTGGGAGATGGGAAGGTTGCGGGTGGGAGGGAAGTTATGGGGGGTGGGGGGAAGCCTTTGTAATCCAAAAGCTGTACTTTGGAAATTTATATTTATTAAATAAAAAGTTACAAAAACAAAACAACAAAAACAAAAACACCAACTGAGTGGTTTAAACAACAATTGATCTTCTCACCGTTCCAGACTGAATCTGAGATCAAGTTGCTGTCAGGTTTAGTTTCTCCTGGGTTTCTCCTCTGGGCTTCCACATGACTACCCCTCATTGCATCTGAACAGGGTCTTCCTGTGTGCACACTTCTGGTGTCTCTTCATCTTCCTGTAAGGGCACTAGTCCTTTTGGGTGAGGGCTTTTTCATATGACCTCATTTAACTTTAACTACCCTTGCAAGGGCCCTGTCTAGAAATTTAGTCAAATTGAGGGTTAAAATTTTGACAAGAATTTTAAGACAGCATAGTTAAGTCTATGATAAGCCCTAACACAATATAATGAAAATTTAAATGGAAATAAAAATAATGGAAATAGATAAAATTTCTGACACTTTAAAATATATTCTAGCTATTATCAAGTAGATTTTCTCTAAGTCTAGGCCTATGGACCTAGTTCTGCCACTATTTTCTTGTATGGCCTTGAGAAAATAACTTTACCATCTATACATCAATAGCCTTGTCTCTTAAAGGGGAGAATTTTAAAATAACCATCTGTAGGGCCATTTCTAATCCTAACATCAATGATTTTGTAACTTCATTAGAAAATTTAGTTAATCAAATGCTACCCCTTCAAAGATGAAGAAGCCTCTGAGCACTGGCCACATGCTGAAGTTGCCTGGAGCTGAGCATAAATATTGACACTCTTCCCCGAGGGCAATGTCTGTGCAATACAAGATGGCAGTGAAGTCTGAGAGATTCCAAGCTCCTGTGGGTTCCACAGCCAATTTGGGCCATGGGAGTTAGGAGTTGATTTCAGAGAGTAGTCAGAGTAGACATCAGGGGGATAAATGCCGAATCTCCACTTACTTGAGGATGTGTATGTTATCACATATTTAGCAATCTTTCACACCCTTTGGCAAAAGCCAGCTTCACAGATTCGAGGAATCTGTATTTGTATACATATTTTTTATTGCACATTTTCCTGGCTTCTCCTTTTTGGAAAGCATGTGCTTCATAATTAGCACTACCAACTCTGTTTAATCAGGCTGCTCGTTTAGAAAGATTTTCATTCTGCATGTGGTATCCACAGGTGTCGCATGTAATTGATGATGAATGTATGTTAACAAAAGTGCCACAGTTATAATATAATGAAAGAAAATGACAGAAACACTCCAGGGATGTAAAGATAGCTAGGCAGCTAATCTACAGTTGGGACAAAAACGTAATTCTTAGTATTCTCATGAGATAAGGAAAGAGGAAAAAGTACAAAATAAGACAAAAGATACTTTCCAGATAAAATTAAAGCCTACCCTCTTTTGTTTAAAAATATATTAAGCTTAAGATTTTCATTGAAATGTGTTTACATCCAAATGCTACTTATAAAATTAACCTGGTTAATGTCACACTTGTCCTGAGCTGTAGTATGAATATTATGGCAACCCAGTGTTATTCGTGGATAATGTCGAAAAAGTTTTATTTTTTAATTAGTGTAACTTACAGCTTAAATTATACATTCTCTAAAAGCAATCTTTACTATTTATTTGTGAAACCCCAGATAAAAATGGATCCTCCAATTTAGCTTCCAAATCTAAAATGCATTCTAGTAAAATTCTCTTCCATATTTCAACCCATTCATTATTTGCTTAGTTATCCAATAAAAATCAGAAACTATATGCCAGACATCTGGGCACTGTTCTGTTAATTGGTTATACAGACTTTGGTTTTCACAGAACTTAAAGTCTAATAAATAGATAAATGCATAGATAATAAGTGATGAGTGCAACGAGGGAAATAAAATAGAATGATGTGATAGACCTGAGGTTCTCAAAGGGTAGTCTTCCATTATCTTGGAACTTGTTAGAAATGCAGATTCTGGGAGCAGTTGCTTAGACTAGCAGTTAAAGCACCTATAGCCCATATGGTTTCAAGTCCTGGCTCTAGTTCCTGACTCCAGCTTCCTGTCAATGCAGAACCTAGGATGCACCAGTGATGGCTCAATTTGTTGAGATCTGACTATTTATATTGGAGACCTGAATTGAGTTCCTGGATTCTGGCTCTGGCCTGTCCCAGCCCCAGCTGTTGAGGGCATTTGGGGAATAAACCAACATAAGAGACAAAGGAGCAAAGGAGCTATCGAGGCCTCAATCCTGATCCACAGAAACTGTGAGATAATAAATATCTTAAGTGCTAAGTTTGTGACAATGTTGTCGCATTAGTCAGGATTCTACAGAAAACAGACTACTAGGATGTAGAGAGTCATATCCAAAAGGTTTATTTCTATGTAGAAATCAGCTCCCAGGGTTAGGAGGGTTGCGAAGTAGCACAATCAGTCATCTGAAAGCTGGAGAGCCAGAAAAACAGGTGGAGTGATTTAGTCCAAATCTGCAGGCCCGAGAAACACTGAAGATGCACAGTCTGAGGGCCTCAGGGCAGGCAGTGGGGGTGGCATGGCGCTGCTCGGGTGAGCCTGGAGTCCAAAGCCTGGAGAATCAAGAGTGTCCCAGCTCCAAGAGGGAGCAAGAGTCTGCTCTTCTGCTCTTCCTCTGCCTTTCTGTTCTCTTTGGGCCCTCAGAGGATTGGGTGGTGCCTACCCTCATTGGTGAGGGCAGATTTTCTACACTTGGCCTTACCATTTCAAATGTTCATCTCTTTCAGAAACACCACCACAGACTCACCCAAAAATAATGTTACCAGCTATATGGGCATCCCTTAGCCTAATCAAGTTGACACATAAAATTAACCAACACAACTGTTATGCAGTGGCAAATAACGAATACAGTTTGTAAGGCAAGACATTAATTACTTTCTCCATGCCAGGTGATGCTTTAAGTGTTTTAAAGAAGTTAATTTGCCTGTTATTACTATGATTTCACAGATGAGAAAGTGGAGACATGAAACAGTAAACTTATTGCCCAAGGTTCCGTATGCAATGTGAAAGAGCTGGGATCACAACTCAGCGCTGTTCTTAACCATTGCACCACAGGGCCTCCCAGTCTGCCTCGTTACCGCACTGATATCCAGCTCTTCACCAGGATGAGGCTGACGATGTCAATGGACCCAAAATCGATCTACAAAGAATTAACACTTGCTATTCAGTGGGAATTTCTTGGAATAACTTGTTGTTGGCCTATATTTTTCTTTTGATTATTCAACCTTTTTGAGCTGTATGTGTTACTAAGTGGAAAAGTGTCCACTTAGAGGGTTAGATAAGAATTCAAAGTGATCATGATTTATAAAGAGTAAACAAGAAACAAAAAATTGTAATTACCGTTCATAATAGCCACTCATATTTGTGCAGCTCTAATCTTTGCAGCACAGTGTAAGTACTCTATCACAATGTATCCCCACAGTAACCCTTCAGAAAAGGGAGAGTGGATGTCACTTTCATTTGTGAGATGCTAAAGTCCAGTAGTTATGATTCTTAACTAAAATTACATCGCAGAGTAAATCACTCCTGCCCTCAATTTGGGAGAGAAGAGTGAGCAGTGTTTTAATTAAAAGTGCCAAGCCTCTGCAACAGTGGCCGTAGGTAAAGAGGGAACTAGGGTCAAAGCAATGGGTTTTTTCCTCTTTGGCCTAATCTCCTGTGGCTGAGAACCAAAGATGAAAACCAACTATGCATCACAGACAATCATCCAGTTTCTGAAGAACACTGATTGAGCTGCTACTTCTCTTGCCTTTGTTTCCCATCACTCTTATCCTTACTCATTCAACATTGGCCTCACTGACTGAGTTGCTTTTTGAATGATAAGCTTTTTCTCATATCAGAGTCTTTGCATTGGATCTTCCTCTCTCCTTGAAAGGCTCTTTGATGAGACTTTCTTATGGCTTTCAGTGGTCCACTCGGTATCAACCCAAAGACATGTGCCCTGACCATTCTGTCAAAGCAGCCCTCTGTGTTTCTTTATTTAATTGATCTGTCTGGTTTTCCTTCGAAGCACAAATCACTACTTGAAATCATGTTTGCTTATTTGTTTCTCTTTGCTCCATTGGAATGCAAGTTCTGAAGATGAGCATCTTGCTTCTTTACTCCCTGATGCATTTTTGATGCTTATTGTAGTACCTGGGACATACAAGATGCTCAGTGAACATTTGTTGAGTGAATGGGTGACTGAGTCAAGAGCAAAGTCTTGTAGCAGGAAATAGGGTAACTTTTGTCACAGTGTCATGGGATGACTGTTTGAGCAGCTATAAGCTCATCTAAACAACATTGCCATCAACTTTCTCATCCAGTTTGCAAGAAAATTTCAAAGACCTTGTGGATCAAGATACTCCTATAGGGACCCTGTTTATGGCACATGTGGCACCTTGGACATCAGCATCTCATATCAAAGTACCAGTTTGAGTCCTGGCTGCTTTGATTTCTGTGGCCCTGGAAAGCAGCAGAAGATGGACCAAATGCTTGAGTCCCTGCTAACCACGCGTGAGACCTGGATGGAGTTCAGGTTCCTGGTTTGGCCTGTCCTAGCCTTGGACAGTGAATCAGTGACTGAAAAGATCTCTCTCTCTCTCTCTCTTTCAAATAAATAAAATACATCTTCATGAAGAAAAGGAAAAGATACTCCTTTGCTTACTGTGTTAGTTTCCTGTTGGTACGGTAACAAAATTACCACAAATTTGTTGGCTACAAACAACACAAATATATTACCTTATAGTTCCGGAGGTCAGAACTCCAAAATGGATCATTCTGGGTTAAATCCGGGAGTTACAGAACTGCATTCCTTCTGGAGACTTTACTGGGAACATTTGTTTCTTTGCTTCTCCCAACATCTAGAGGCTGCTGGCGTTCCTTGGCTCATGGTACCTTCCTTCTGTAAAGCTGGCAATGGCTGGTGGAGTCCTGTATACATCAAACCACTCTAACACTGACTCCTCTGCTGCCCCTCTCCACCTCTAAGAAGCCCTGCAATTAGACTGGACCCACCTGGAAAATCTCTTTATCTCCAATTCAACCATCTACTTTAATCTCATATCCCACCGTAATTTCCCTTTGCCTTGAAACTTAACATATTCACAGCTTCACAGGGATGAGGTTAAGGACATCTCTTGGAACTAATGTTCTGCCACCACACGTTGCCCTCCAGTTTTGGTGTGTGTCTCTTTTAAGCATCCAGATCTTCTTAAAGAATCATACCGACTCTTAGTGTATATTACTTTCCTCACCATGGGCTAGCAAACTCTCCAATTTAAAAATTTACTCCATATTTTTTGTATAGTCCAAGATTGTTTCATTAATTAGACTAATGCCTCAAGCTTCTATGGCTCTTGAAATCTGTGGGTCGTGTTTGCCCATCAGTCTAGAAGGCTCTTCTCTTGTTCTTTGTGGATCCTTAAGAGCAGCAAGAGTGGTCCTTTGATCATATCTTTAGGGTGTTGTAGCGTCCTGGGGTGCAGTTCTTCTGAGCACAGAAAATCTCTCATTAAGAGTGCTTGATGCTCTCTCTCTCTTCATCTCTCCTGGCACTGTTTTCTCATTGTTTGTTATCCCCTCTCAGTTTGAAGATGATTATTCTTGTTAGATCAGTTCACAGGCAAAAAGAAATGATTCTTCTAAGAAGGAAAGACTCCCCAAGCAGAGGGCCTAGCACTAATCAGAGGCAGGGATTGTCATATTACTCAAGAGTACTTCAAAAAGTTCTGTGGAAAATGGATTTTAAAAATTAGCTTACTTTGGTCCAAAATTTTTGAAATACATACGTTGTTTTTTTCCATAAAATTCATTTTTACGTGAACTTTTTGAAAATGCCCCATGCATGGATTCCAAAGCAGGCTCATCTGTTAATTCTGATTTTCCATGACCTTTCAAAAGTATGCTCGCACATCTCCCTGCAGTTTCTAAGAAGTGTTTATCCACACCAGGCACTCTCCTCCTCCTAGTTTTCTTCCTTGTTTTTCTTGCTTATGAGCAGCTTTGTATTCCTTCAGCCTTGATACCAGCTTCAGCTCACTGCAGGCTGCTCTCACCTCAGTCCACTTGTGTTTAGCATCTCTCTTTTGTATGTTTAGTATTTGCTGATCTGAAAGTGAGAAATTGTAACAGAGATGATCTACTCCAAGGCACTCACAGGCAAGGAGTGGTCCATCCAAGGCCACACGTGGCTGAGCGCCTATGGGATCTGGGCCCCTGGCTCTTGGGCCGTTCTCACCCACCCTTATGCCTCTTTCTTCCATCTCTCCTATGAGTTCTTTTGAATATAAGCTTATCAGAGAGCCCCCTTGGCCATCACAAAAGCTTCTTCAGATGTGCCTACCTTTATTCACATGGGGATTATTCATGAATATGTGATCAGAATTACATTTTTCAGAGTTCCTCATCTTCTTTGAGCCATGTTCCCTTTTTAAGTCTCTGTCCAGAGTGATGCCATTTCTTGGGAGTCATTTCTTTGATTTAGAGGGAAAAATGCGTTCTGAAAGTCTAAAGGACACATTCAAATATGCCCAGCCTTCCCTCCTTTAGTGACTTTTCAACTCCAAAAAAATAGTCTTTTTCCCCCTCGTAATTCTTATGAACTCCACAAACATCACCTTGCTAATGAGAATGGAGTCCAAGGCAGCTCACAGTGGCAGGTAAGCATAACAAGGTAGGCAACTAATTGCCTAATTTTGCCACAATAACACTTCCTGCCAATAGCTCCTTGGTATGGGTTCCATTTGGTAGTTGGGCAATCTTGCTGAACCTTATTTTCTCTATCACTTTTCCTAGGGTTTCTAGAGAAGATCAAATGAGAAAAATGCAAACGTGTTTTTACAAAGTGAAAGCTAAACAAACAGGAGCTCTTTACATGCCTCTTGCAAGGTCCTAAGTACATGAGAAAGAACAACCTAAATGATAGACAGGAGCTAGGTGGCTGGGTAAAGGCAACAGACTGGATCCAGGGAGTCAGAAAAGGCCAAGCTGAACTCAGAACTGCAGGGCTGCAGCTTGTAAGTATTCAGATGGTGACCTCTTGTGAGGGCTCTAATTCAGAAAGAATAAGGAGAACTTGGAGAGTGGGATTCGAGTGTTGGGAAGTGGCAACTATGCAGAAAAATGAAACTAACTGACAGGCTTCAACCAGGGAAAGAAGTATGTACGTGGTTATCCATCCACTCAAAAAACACTTAGCTAATGCTTACTATTTGCTAAGTATGTGGGGTTGATGAAAGCTATAAAAATGTGAAAGACGTGGCCTCTGCCCCACCGTGAGCCATCAATATAGTGAGTACCAACTTTCAAATTCCAAATATTTATTCAGAAAGTTTTTATCAAAGGTCAGCCAGCTGGTTGAACATGGGATAGTCAAAACAAAAGAAAAAGGGGGGATGGTGTTTGGTGCAAGCATTAGGACACCACTTGGAACACTCAGATCCCATATTGGAATGCCTGAGTTCAAGTTCCAGGTCTGCTCCCCATCCAGCTTCCTGCTATGCATCCTGGGAGGCAGCCGGTGATAAATCAAGTTCTTGGGTCTGGGGCCGGCACTGTGGTGTAGAGGGTTAAGCCACCTTCTAAAGCGCAGGCATTCCATATGGGAGCCAGTTTGAATCCCAGCTGCTCCATTATCAAAATCCAGCTTCCTGCTAACGCACCTGGGAAAACAGTGGAAGATGGCCCAAGTCCTTGGTCATCCCATGTGGGAGACCTCGATGAAGCTCCTGGCTCCTGGCTTTAGTCTGGTACAGCTCTGGCCATTGTGGCTATTTAGGGAGTGAATCGGTGGATGGAAGACCTCTTTCTCTGCCTCTGCATCTCTCTCTCTGTAACTCTGCCTTTCAAATAAATAAATAAATCTTAAAAAAAAAATACTTGGGTCCCTGCCACCCACGTGAGAGACCCAGATGGAGTTCCTAGCTCTTGGCTTCAGCCTAGTTCAGGCTCAGTCTCCAAGAGCATTTGGGAAGTGAACAGGTGAGAGCTGTCTGTCTCTCTGCTTTGGAAATAAACACAGAGAAATAAACTTTAATCCAACACCCAGAAATACATAAGTAATTCAGCCTAGTATAAAGACTTCAGCATCAGAAACAATAGACTAGGTTATGCTGCCATAACAGGTAACTCCAAAATTTCAGTCCGTGAAACAATAAATGTTAATTTCTCTTTCATGCCACTTACCCACTTGATAATGTAGATATATTATCAAGCCAGGTTTCCGGAGGGTGAGTCACCTTCTCATGTTTGTCAGGGCACAGTGTAGATAAGAACAATATTACTGCATTTACCATCCATAAATAGCAAGTAAAAAGAAATCTCTCTCAAGGCTTCCACGTCAGAGTTTCACGTTAACCTCCAAGAGCTATGGATGGGCCACTGTTTGAAAGCCTTTTGTTCAGGCTTTCTCTTCCCAGACCCCTCCTTCAATCCTGTCACGCATAGAACTGCCCTGAGAACACTTTTTTTTTAGTTCAAGCTTTTTTGTATGTGCCTGTGCAACATGTATCTAGCACACCTATATTGAACCCCAGCTGGGTGCTCTACTGCACTGTGCACCAGAGATTCCATGGTGAACATCAGCCTGGTGCCTGCTCTCGTGCAGCTCGGTGGGGAGGCAGATGTTAGTGAATATTTACACAAACAGCCGTCTTAAACTATAATAAGTTCCTGAAAGGAAAAGGATGTTGCAAGTATGAAACCAGAGTCTTGGGAAGTTTCCTTGGGAGCATGGCATTTGAACTGAGACCTGAGGGCTGGGGATGGACTGATGAACCAGATGTGATTTCTAGTACCTAATGCTTATCTCTGCATCATCTCACAATAGAACTAATATCAAGTCACAACCAAGATGCTGTCACAATGGTTTACGTTCCTTCAATGCAGTGGCTGCAGCCGGTGGCTATAACTGCCTCATACTGCAGCATTCTTAATCCCTTGCACTGCATTCCACTCCCTTCTGTTGGGAAGAACGGGATGAGGAGCCATAGACTCTGAGTTACTCGTGGCCTTGGGTGTGCTCGTTAAGCTGGGTCTTCTTCTTTCGGTCGATGAGCATCATTCCTCACATGATGAAAGGATGGGGATGGGTGGAGAAGATGACATGTCATAAGTAGTTCTAAGCTAACGTTTCCACCCAGGGAAAAACTAAAGTAGAGGTCAAATGTCACAAAACGTGACTTAACAATTTTTAACAATAGCATACAACGACTAAGAAAACACTGATCGGTTGATTTCTAGACATTTTTCAAAGACATTTTTATCAGGCTGCTGTGGCACAAATCAGATATCACATTGTTTTAGAGTGTTTGCTTTTCTTCCTCTGCATAGCCCCTGTATTCTGCAGGAACCTTATATATAGCGCATTTTATACATATTCACCCTCATAACTTGACAGATGGGAGGGGTCTTGCAGTCACTCCTCAAAGCAGACAAAAGGCCGTTGGTTCTGCTCTGTGTGATGGTTTGTGAAGACAGACTATCACACGCTTCCGTTGATGATTATATAGCTCTATCCATCTGTCTGCCGCTGGAGGTTGGGAGATGAAGATACAGCTCCCACCGTCCCCATAAACAAAAGTAGTCCACGCTGTCACCATTCAGACACGCTGGCTAATTGGAGCTGTCGACAGACACAATATTCTGTGTCAACAGCTCGAGGAACAGTTTGAAATAGCAATGATATGTTGGTTGATGGTGAGAATGGCACATGTGTCTCTAATAGCATGCTAGAACTCTGACATAGCTAGAAAAGAATTACTAAAATGTGAGTCCTGGCCTCTGGTCTCCCTGTTCAGGCTTACTAGGCTCTCCAGAGGCTAGGGAGGAGGGGTGTTGTAACACATCTCCCTCTGTATCATTTCGTGGGCTGACAGCTTAATTTGATACTCATAATGGCTAACTTTAAAATTAATCTTGCTAAAAAGATTTGTTTCAACAAGCCACCAAATCTCAAACTCGTTTGGGAAATTAGCAAGAAAAAAACACTCCTTATTTATGTAGTCTTCTAAGTCGAGACCAAAATAAAAGGGGCACGTTTTGTCAATTTGCTATTTATGTGACTATGGATTTGTACTTGTCTTCAGAAATGTAGTTTTTACAGAATTAAATGTGTACATGTGCTCACAGATGCGGCTTATTCTTGAACTACACTTCATGAAAGACAAAATATGACCAAAATAGAAACAGTTTTGACAAGACTTTGAAACATAAATGTATATTGTACATTAATCTCTGTGTAAATTGTACCTACTGGCCTGTGCCGTGGCTCAATAGGCTAATCCTCCACCTGCGGCGCTGGCACCCCAGGTTCTAGTCCCTGTCGGGGCACCGGATTCTGTCCCAGCTGCTCCTCTTCCAGTCCAGCTCTCTGCTGTGGCCTGGGAGTGCAGTGGAGGATGGCCCAGGTCCTTGGGTCCTGCACCTGCATGGGAGACCAGGAGGGGCACCTGGCTCCTGGCTTCAGATCAGCGCAGTGCGCTGGAGGCAACGCGCCGGCTGCAGCGGCCATTGGAGGGTGAACCAATGGTAAAGGAAGACCTTTCTCTCTGTCTCTCTCTCACTGTCCACTCTGCCTGTCAAAAAATTAAAAAAAAAAATTTTTTAAATAAAAAATTGTACCTACTAGGAAAGCCTAGGTTATGCCTTATACTAGTGAGAAGTCTGGAAGTCCCTGGCTGCTTTCTGAATATTTAGCTTCAAATAATTGCATCACTTGACTGCCCAGGTTTGAACTTTAGCACAGCCACTTCATAGCCTAGACAAATTAATCCCTCTCTCTGCGCTTCAATTTTCTCTTCTATTGAATAGAGAAAATAATAGCACCTATCACACACAGTGATAGGGATTAAATGGGTTAGTAAGTGCCTAGAACAGTGCCTGGCATGTCACACTATATGTAGTCCATGAGTATCTTATTTATTATTATCATCATTATTATTACTGATGGCTCATTTTCAATCCTTTAATAATTAATGCAAGCCAAAAACAAACAAACAAACAAACAAAACCAATTCAAAAGGAAAATAGCAAAGGCTTAGGAGTCAGACATGGGTATGATCTCTTTTGGATATTTACCTGGCTGGGTAGCCTTGCGCAAGTCACTTAACCTCATTGAACATGCTTCGTTGTCTACAAAAGAGTTAACAAGACCTACCTGAAGAAGCTATTTTGAAAATTTAATATAGTGTATTTAAAGCATCCAGTACAATGTCTAACATATGTTAGATACATCATAGATTGCAGCAAGATTGTCATTAATGCCTTGCATTGGAGAGCACTTTCAATTTTAAATGAATTATCTTATTTTATCCTCTTGTTAATTCTGTGAAGAAAACATGTTGACAACTTTACAACAGAAAAACTGTGCTCAGAATGGTAAACAGAAAGTCAGTGAGCATGAAGCTCTTTAGCCCAAGGACTGAGGTGAGGCTGCCACCTCAAGAGAGCAGGAGGATGGTCTGATTCTTCCCATTGTTCCTTGTCGGGTGACCAAACAACTGAACATTTCTTCAATTAATTGTTCTACTCAGACCCTAAGATGTGATGCCTGCAGAGGCTTTGGTACCTCGCGCTTGGAATCAGCCTTAACTAGCACTAACTCCTAATTCATCAATCTTTTCACATTCCTTAGCTCACTTTAAGGATGAGTAAACTAAAGCAGCAACACTCCCCACACACCAACACTAATGCACAGGCACAGTGGATTTAATCATCTTGCTTTTGAAGACATGAGAAAGACAAAGAAAACACCCTTCTATGATAGGTTAGGTCGTTATACAGCAAATGCAGCTCAAAAGAGGATTCTGTGCACAAGGCATTTTCATTCCAACCAATGGACTGTATCAATAATATATTCTTTTTCAATCTTACCACTACCAATTGTCCATGAAAAATAAAACAACCCTATGTAACAGAGCTTTATCGGTCACTTCTTCATGTCACATTCACTTTCTAATCAAATCTTTAGCCTTCATTTTCAATGATTCTGAAGATAGTGGGGCTTTCTCCTCTGAAATGCTAGATAGCACCCAAGCTGTGACCAGAGGACCTGACTTCTGCAACTAGTTGGGTCTCTTCAAGAGCATGCACAGAACAACATTGATGTGGGGAGCTAATGCTTCAGTTTTGGCTACTCCATCACCATGCCTCTGTCACTTGAACCTGCCAGCTGAGCTTCTGGCATTCCATGCACCTACCAAGCACTACCATCAGTAGGACAGCTTATGCTATCTCTAAATTCCCCCACCTCTGAGCCTTTATTCATGGCCTCAACTTTATACATTGATTGATTCATGTCTCCAAACAAGCAAAGTTATCAAACCCCATTCATCCTACGGGAGCTCCTTGCAGCACTCCCCTTAAGGAGGGTTTCCCCTGTTCCCATCACACTTGCCCAGAGTCTGAGTAAATTTCTCTTTCCCTTTTCTGAATTCTCTCCTTTAGCCTTTATTATTTCCTTCCATGAGCTATAATTATTTATATACAGTCCTTATCCCCCCTCCATGTAGCCAGCTCTTTGATAGCAAGATTCAAAACAGATTCATTTTCTTTCCTTCCAGATAGAGCCACCCATATAATAGACACACTCTCTCTATTTCTTGGCTACTTGAATGAAGAAATGAATGAATTTTCCTCATCTTCTCTCACTTCAGGTATTTGAACTACAAGTACGTAGATGCTCAAAACCAAGGCCACATAATATATCCAGGAGAGCAAAAGGGCTGTGGTGGATATGGTGAGGACTTAACCAATAAAGCTTATGTCCTTTTTTCTTTTTTTTAAAGATATATTTATTTACTTGAAAGTCAGAATTGCACACAGAGAGAGAAGGAGAGACAGAGAGAGAGAGAGGTCTTCCATCGGATGGTTCACTCCCCAGTTGACCGCAACGGCCAGAACTGTGCCGATCCAAAGCCAGGAGCCAGGAGCCTCCCCCGGGCCTCCCTCGCAGGTGAGGGGCCCAAGCACTTGGGCCATCCTCCAACGCTTTCCCGGGCCTCAGCAGAGAGCTGGATCGGAAGTGGAGCAACCGGGACTAGAACCGTTGCCCATATGGGATGCCGGCGCTTCAGGCCAGGGCATTAACCCACTGTGCCACAGCGCTGGCCCCCAACTTATGTCCTTTTTTCACATTAATCTTATTTGTTAGGCTCTGAGCAGCTTGAAAACATGGAGTGCACATTAAATTTTCTTTAACAGATTCCATTATTAAAATAACCACAGTGTGTAGCAGGCATTGTGGAGCAGTGACTTCAGCCACCACTTAGGTCACCAGCATCCCTTACTGGAAGGTCTGTTGTAGTCCTGGCTGCTCCTTTGCTGATCTAGGTCCCTGCTAATGCACCTGAGAAGCAGCAGGTGATGGCCCAAGTGCTTTGGGTCCAGCCATTCTTATTGAAGACTCATGGAGTGTTAGCTCCTGGCGTTGTCCTCATCCAGCCCTGGCTTTTGCAGGCGTTTGGAGAGTGAACCAGTGGGTGAATGATCTCTCTCTCTGTCTCTTTGTCTCTTTGTCTCTCTCTCTGTCTCTATCTCTCTGCCTTTCAAGTTGGCTAAAATAAATAAACCCTTTAAAAATAAATAAATACAATAAGCAGGATGTTTTAACTTGAAATCCATCATAAAAGAATCTTCCCTGTATGATTGTTAAGACTCTTTTGTGTTAGTAATATCTTTGCTAATTACTGATATAAAAGTAGATAAGTATGCACAAAACTTAACAAGCCACTTTGATTTTCTACTATAATCTCAAAGGCAAGAGTCAACCAAAGATAAAGTATTTGTCTGGTAATGAGGTAGAGGTACACACCACACCACTCTAAGAGGCACTGTTCAGTAGAACACAATGCCCATGGCCCGTGCTGGAGTTGAGTGGGGCACAACCTGCTCTGCTCCTGGAGTGCGGGAAACCTCAAAGGAATGACATTAGTCCATGGGACACAAAACATTTTTACTTTACTCTGAAGAAAAGGAATATGCCAGGCTTGTAATTATGCTTTAAAAATGCCTGATAATTTTAAAATAATATTTTTGTTATGTTTGGTTATAACTCACTGTAAACATTGTAGAAAGTACAGATGAGTGAGTAGGGCATAATTTCTTTTTGAAAATTTTATTTAAGGTGTACAAGTTTCATGTATTCATATATACATGGTGCTTCCCATCCTACCCTCCCTCCTGATCATGCTGGTGGGAACCCTTCTTTTTCCTTCCTCTCCTACTCCCACTCTTAATTTTTTTTAAAAAAAAATTATTTTATTTGAAAGACAGAGTTACAGAGAAAGGTACAGAGAGAGGTCTTCCATCCGCTGGCTCACTCTTCAAATGGCCACAATGGCTGGAGCTGCGCTGATCCGAAGCCAGGAGCCAGGAGCTTCTTCTGGGTCTCCCATGTGGGTGCAGGGGCCCAAGCACTTGGGCTATCCTCCACTGCTTTCCCAGGCCACAGCAGAGAGCTGGATCAGAAGAGGAGCTGCTGGGACTAGAACCAGCATCCACAAGGGATGCCGACGCTTCAGGCCAGGGCTTTAACCCACTGTGCCACAGCGCCAGCCCCTCCCCCTCTTAATTTTTACAAAGATCTATTTTCAGTTTACTTTATACTCTTTTTTTTTTTTTTTTTTTTTTTTTTTTGGACAGGCAGAGTTAGACAGTGAGAGAGAGAGAGAGAGAGAGAAAGGTCTTCCTTTTTCCGTTGGTTCACCCCTATGTGGCCACTACGGCCGGCCCGCTGCACCGATCTGAAGCCAGGAGCCAGGTGCTTCCTCCTGGTCTCCCATGCGGGTGCAGGGCCCAAGCACTTGGGCCATCCTCCACTGCCTTCCCGGCCACAGCAGAGAGCTGGACTGGAAGAGGAGCAACCAGGACAGAATTCGGTGCCCCAACCGGGACTAGAACCTGGGGTGCCGGTGCCGTAGGTGGAGGATTAGCCTAGTGAGCCGTGGTGCCGGCCATACTTTATACTTTTAAGATTAACACTACATAAGTAAAGAGTTCAACAAATAGTATGAAGAAAAAACACACTGTTCCACAATTGTCAAAACAAGGGCTATAAACAGTCATTGAATCTCAAAATGTCAATTTCACTCCTATACATTACATTTTAGGTACTCTATTAGTTACCACAGGTCAGGGAAAACACGGTCTCTGACTTTTTGGGACTCACTTGTTTCAATAAGTATAATGGTTTCCAGTTGCATTCATTTCATTGCAAAAGACAGGATTTCATTTTCTTGGTTTTTGTTTTTTTTGTTTTGTTTTGTTTTGTTTTTGCAGCTGGGTAGTACTCCATAGTGTATATATACATCATAATTTCTTTATCCAGTCAACAGTTGATGGACATCTGGATTGATTCCATGTCTTAGCTGCTGTGAACTGAGCTACAATAAACATGGGGTTACAGATCACTCTTTCATATGCTGAATTCATTTCATTTCATTTGGGTATTTCTTACCTCAGAGATCAACATGCTGTTAATATTACCCTCTTTCTGTCTAGTTCCTTCAGGTCTGTGTATGTTCATGTATGAAATATATATCTGTATCTTTCAGACTATATTCCATATTCTTTTTAAAAAATATTTATTTATTTATTTGAAAGACAGAGTTACAGAGAGGCAGAGGCAGAAAGAGAGAAGTCTTCCATCTGCTGGTTCACTCTCCAGATGGCCGCAACAGCCAGGGCTGCACTGATCGGAAGCCAGGAGCCAAGAGCTTCTTTAAGGTCTCCCATGCAGGTTCAAGGGCACAAGGACTTGAGCCATCCTCTACTGCTTTCCCAGGCCATAGCAGAGAGCAGGATTGGAAGTGGAGCAGCCAAGACCTGAACCAGTGCCCATATGGGATTCCGGCCTGCAAGTGGAGGCTTAGCCCACTATGCCACAGCACTGGCCCTTCAGGGGACTTCTAAACAGAGGAAAACTGTTTACCCCAATTCCCCCCAACCCTCTCAGCTATGTGGACCAAGTGCAGCCACCTTATAAAACTGGAACATCGAGTATACTGCACGAGTTCCAAAGTGGCTCCAGGGACCACACTTCCCCACTATCATATCCCTGGCCGGGGGCTGGATTCTCTGGTGATCCGTTCTCCCGTGAATACAGATGGGTCTGAGTTAACGTGGGTTACAGCCTGTGGGTCCAGACTCCAGAGACTCTCCATGGATTTTTCTGGGCAAAATCAGTCTCCTCAAGTGACTCAATCCGTTCCGACAGCTGTAACAAACTGCTACAATGGGGATGTGGGTCTCATCGCTCGGGGGGCTGGAAGTCCATGATCCAGGAGCCCCTAGATTTGGTGTCTGATGGGAACTTGCTTTATGATTCAGACGGTGCCTTCTCCTCATGTGGTGGAAAGACTGAGCTAGGTCTCCAGGCTCTTTTGAACAAAGGTGTTAATCCCAATCATAAGGGCTTAGGACATAGTCATCTCTCAAAGATCACATCTCCCTCTCTCATCACATTGCGGGTTACAATCCCAACAAATGAAGTGGGCAGCAGGACACCGACATTCAATCCGCAGCAGTGACCATATGTGTCAGTTTGCTTGTTTGGTCCCACTCCATAGCTGTTGTTCCAGGGGGTATTTTGGATACCGGCTTCTTTCACTCACACGAGTGTTCTGGTTGGGACAATAAGACGCATGGGCACTGACGTGCAGGGTTGCCGGCACCCTCTTTGCTGACCCACACATCAGAAACAGCGCTTACTTCTTCTGGCTCCTTCCTGTCTGGCACTCGTTATCCCAAGTGCAGATCTGATTAATGAATCAACTGCTGTCTCTGGAAGAGCGGTGTAATGAAACCGCGAGCTGCCAGGTTTGTGGGGAGCTCTCCCTGACCAGGTAAAGACCACATTTGCCCTTATCTTGAAGCACTGCAGTTCACAGATAGTTTGAGATGTGCCCTCCTTGCCTCATCAATTCCATTAAGCTGAACCAAATAAATCTTTAAAAAAAGAAGAAAAATTTTCTAAATGCTCTGTCATCCAAAGTTCTGCAAAAATTCTATTTTAACTGTTTTGGGATTCTGTTTAACATTTCTTTATTATAATTAATTAGCCTTTTAATACTTACTAGGACAAATACTGTGATTAATATCTCCATTTATGGGTCTTTGATCATTACTGCTTTAAGACAGAGTCTTTAAAGTTAGCCATGATGTTTTAATGAAACTCCATATTCTCAAAAGAATTACTGCCTTCTTTTTTTTGTTGTTCACTTATTTGAAAGGCAGAGTGATATAGAGAGGATAGATATATAGATAGATAGAGATAAATTGGCCACTCCCAGGAGCCTGCCAAGAACTTGAGCCATTAGCTGCTATCTTGTAGGTACATGAGCAGGAAGATGGGTGAGAAGCACAGAGAAGCAGGTCTCAAACCAAGCACTCTGATACGGTATGCAGGTATCCCACAGAGCAGTTTAACCCACTGTACTACAATACCCACCCCAATCATCCTCTTTTTAAATTAGTGATAGTTATAAAGAATTATGGACAAAAATCAATAGAAGTTACCTGCAAAACTGAAGTGTTTAAAAGGCATGCTCTTTTCTGCTAAAAAAAAAAAAAAAACATGCTCTTAGAGTTGTTCCTAAGAAAGGATGGCTGAAATTGATGAAATCCTGGTGGCACTGCTAGAATCTGGGCCAACAGAAATGTTGGTGGTGACTCAAGTTGCTGTGCAGGAGGCCTTTTAGCTTGCATCCTTTCCTTTTGCTTCTTCAGAGGCAGCATAAAAGAGTGGTTGGATTTGTCCTGAACCAGCTGCCCTGCTGACTTGTCACTCACTATTGTTTTGCCATTTGCTGGTAATGGGATTCTACACACAGTCACAGAAAGATCTAGATGAGATGTCACTCACGATCAGAAAGATTAGTAAATTTGAGGATAAATGCTGATACAACTAGTTGATGGGCGGAGTAGCTGCAGTCATCAATATTACAATAAGAATGAGATCCATTACTCATTCATTGTTCCTTCATTCTTCCCTTCAGTAAATATTTGAGTACCAAGTTTGTTCCAGACACTGTCCTAGATAAAGAGAATGGAGGGATGAATAAAACAAACTAAAATCACTGCCTTTCAGAGACTACATTCTAGTGGAGCAGATGAGTTCTGAACAAGGTAAGCAAGGTATTCAAGATGGTAGTGATAAATGATACAGAGGGGGACCAGCAAACAGGGATGGAGAACATGAAAAGTTAGAGTGAGTGAGTGAGAGTTGCCAGGGAAGATTCCACTGAGAAAGTGACTTTTGAGTCAAAAGCAGTGTGGGTAGCTGCAGGGAAGAGCATTCCTGGAAAAGGTGATAGAAAGAACAAAGGTCCTGGGGCAGGATTGTGACTGGGTGTCAAAGAATTGTCTGTAGACAGGTATGACAGAGGGCAATGGGGTCAGAGAGACGGGGCAATTTTCTAGCCCATCAGAAAGGATGTTTGGGGTTTCATGGTAAATGAAACTGTCACACACCACAGGATTTGTGGTGGAAGAGTTGTAGAATTTAAAGTAGAGGAGGAACAGGCTTTAACCCACACTCTGCTTTGAGGACAGATTAGAGTGCTACAGTTTAAGTATATGTGTCCTTCCCAAATTCATACATTGGAACTTGAACACCATGTGGGTGGTTTTAAGTGTTGGGGCTGTTGGGAGGTGGGTAGGCCATGAGGGTTCCATCATTAATTCCTTTATAAGAAAGTTCTGCTATGAGAGAAGGCAACAAGGGATGGCATCCATGGAGCACAGAAGAGCCCTCACCAGTGCCCGGATGACAAACTAGGTCAGGGAGGGCAGCAGGAGCAGAGACCAGAAGTTGTAGCCGATAAAACCTGGTGAGGGATGATGGTGGTTTGTACACCATGGTGGCAGTGGAGGTGGTGAGAAGTGGATGAATGTGGAAGACTGAACCGAGAGAATTCACTGACAGACTAGACATGGGTGAGGGTAAAAGAGAAGTCCAGGGCAACACTGAGGATTTTATCTAGAAGAACTGGGATGGGGTGCTGTTCTCTGAGATGATGCCTAAGGGAGGAGGTGATGTGGAAAGGAAGAGCCGGAGCCTGCTATGGGAAAGTTTGCTGAGAGACGCCTGTTGGACAGCGGAGCAGAGATCTCAGGCGGGCAGGGACACACACACACACACACACACACACGCATCTGGGCCCTCAGCGTGTGGTCAGCACTGAAGAGATACATCTGGGAGTCATCAGCTTATGGATACAGGTGACGCCATCAGACACATGGAGATCACTGAAAGATTGAGCTTGGATGGAAAAGATGACCAAGGGCGACATACCAATCTTAGAGTGATTTTTAAAAATTGAGCTATACAGCAAAAAGCAAAGAAAGATAATTTTCCTGTGTGTGTAATTTGTTGGCTTGTGTGTATACCCATTTTTGTCTGTTTCTCAGAGCTGAATGAAGCAGAGTAGACTGTGACACAAACTCACAGTTAAGTCCTCCTCACTGCCCAGCACAAGGACCCAGCAAGCGTTAACTAAAGAACTAAATTAGCTGGAATAAATATCAAGCAGATTTGTGATTTAATTCTCTTTCTTTCTACCTGAAATTCTTACATTTTAAGTCTTGGAATTCAAAACAATTGTTAGTAAAATCATTCTTGTGCAATGACATGTGTATAATCCAGAACATTAAGATGTAAAATCATTAGATATTTTCATTAAGCTCTCCGGGGTTTTAGCAGCTGCTGCAATTTGACCGTTGGCTATTTTTTATCAAGGCTTCACCTAAGCTGACCCTAAATGACTAATGATTTTTAGAAGCTTGTTAATTTTAATTATCTATTTTAAAGTACACACGATCTGAAATAGTACAGAAATATTCATGTATTCATCAATATGTGAACACTGAGAAACTCAATGAATAAAAATTGCAAAGTAAGACACATCAGTCTATATTACAAAAACAAGACGCTCAAAACAAACATCATGTGGGAAGCACTGATTGGGGCCACGGGAAACAAAATCGGTGTCATCAATTTGAGAGCCAAGAAATTGGATGGCTCTACAGTAACAGCGTAGCTTAGAAAGGAACCAGAGCCCTTGAAAAACTCAGTCTTGGCTGTGACTTTGGTGTGTCAGTCTCACTGAAAGAAACTGTGGAACAAAGTAATGAAAAGGATAAAGGAAAAAATAAAGAAAAATTCAACCCATCATGTTAGAAACCTTGCAGTGTGTTTCAGTGTAAGTTTGTCAATCAGCTCTTTAATTATTGCTATTTCTCTACTTAGGATGTTGGAAAAGCGAGAGGTTAGATTCCTAAAGAGTGTCATTCATTTACACTCTAGGTTTGAAAACAATACTGAATACCTATGAGATATATTAAATTCTGAAGTTTTCACCGGATTGTTTTAGAGAAACGAATGTATACTTATTAAACTCACAGTCTCATGTTTAATAAGTTGAATTAGGCAAAGTGAAAAATGAGAGTGAGCATTTCTCTCACCTACAAGCCCTCCTCAGTCATTAGACACTAACACACATCCTTACATGGAGAGGGTTACATGTTCCTTTTCAGCCCAAGTGTTCATTTATGATGTCACCGGATCCAAGCAGAGAATCCAACTAAACGATTTTCTCCCTGGAGTCGTGCGGCAGGTTCCAGAAGGCCCCAGGAGGAATCCGTCTAAACACTGTGACCGTTATTTACCCTAACTGGGACTCCAGCAGCTGGGCTGTTTGCATGATATGCAAATGGGCACATCATTCAGGGAAGAAAGGCTGAATGCTCTGGCACTTGCAGGGCAAACATGAACTGCTATGGGAAAAGGGCCAGCCAAAGAGAAAGCAGACAGAAGCAAGTGGGTGGTGAGGGGCAGGACGAGTAACATCTTCCAAAGAAGCCAAATGCAGAAGGCACACACTGCTTGCCGGGAACCGCTCAGCATTTCAGCCTCGGTAAACAACAGATGGGTGCGCGCCGCAGCCCAGCTCCTGCAGGAACCGAGGCTTTCCTCTGCCCAGTCCTTTCCTCTCGGTCAAATTCATACGTGGAAAGTTCCTGAGAGGTGGGATCATGGTCAAGTTTGCTGAAAGAACAAAAGCCCTGGGGACTGAGAGGAGCCTGAGTGGCAGGAAAGGGCGCATCTGGAGTCTGAGCCCAGCATGACTAGGGGGTTTACATCTTTCCAGCTACAGACACTGAGCATGAGTCCCGATTGCTCAGCTTCCTTATCTGTGAAGTGGACATAACAGTAGTACCTCACGGTAGGCTCACTGTAAAATTTAATAGTTCATCTTTATGTAAAGTGCCTCCTACCAACATGGCCAGAACCAGTTAGTATCAGCCTGGAACTTGAATTATTCCTGTTCTCTAATCTCAAATTGCAACAGTATCCAGGAGTCTAGAGATCTAGAAGATTGTGATGACTCAAACAAAGTAACTCTCTGGCCACCGAATATTTTAAGAGTTGCTTAGTTTGACAAGGAATATTTATATAGTTCAGAGATAACTCTACTCCCAAATGTGTTGTAACCCTTGTGGGTAAAATCAACTTGTTAAGAATTTCTGCCACAGGGCCAGTGCTGTGGCGTAGTGGGTAAAGCCGCTGCCTGCAACACCGGCATCCCATATGGGAACTGGTTCAAGTCCCGGCTGCTCCACCTCTGATCCAGCTCTCTGCTGTGGCCTGGGAAAGCAGTAGATGATGGCCCAACTCTGGGCCTCTGCACCCATGTGGAAGACCTGGAAGGAGCTCCTGGTTCCTGGCTTCTGATCAGTGCAGCTCCAGCCATTGCAGCCATTTGGGAAGTGAACCAGTGCATGGAAGACTTTCTCTCTCTCTCTCTCTACCTCTGCCCCTCTGTAAATCTGCCTTTCAAACAAATAAAAAATATTTTTATTTTATAATAAAAAATTTTTTCAAATAAAAAAATCTAAATAAATCTAAAAAAAAAAAAAAAAAAAGAACTTCAGGCTCGTCAAGCCTGCAAGAAGCTTACAGGCTCTGAGGCACCTGCAACCTCAGTTGCACACTGTGTGAAGTGAAAGAGTATCACTAGAATGGAGCTCTGTGCACCGCCCAACACCACCCGTGTGCCCTCCTTTCCTTCAGGAACGCACCTTGCTGGATTATGCATTTCTAACTCATTTCTCCAATAAATATTTTTGTAGTTTTAAATAACATGCTAGTTTTGCAAATTTTAAATGGATCTATACCGCAAGTATTTTTGGGAGACTTGGTTTTTTTAAATTAATATTAGTTTTTTTTTCTTTAAATGTTTATTTATTTGAGAGGTAGATAGAGAAAGAGAACTCCAGTGTGCTGGTTTACTTGCCAAATGCTCACAATGGCCAAGGCTAGGCCAGGCCACAGTTAGAAGCTGTGAACTCCATCCAGGCCTGTAATGTGTGTGGCAGGAGCCCAGTTACTTGAGCCATCACCTGCCGTCTCCCAGGGTCCGAAATAGCAGGAAGCTGGAGTCATGAAGCAGAGGTGGGAATCAACTCCAAGCACTCCACTGTGGGACACAGGCATCTAAACCCCTCAGGACTAGGTTTTGGAATTCATGTTATCAATCCATATTTAATTGCTATATAATATTCCCCTTTGTAAATATTCCACCGTTTATTACCAATCTTCTGTTGATTTATAGCTAAGGTGTTTTTGTTTTAATTTTGTAGTTTTTGTTGTATTGTGTTTTCATTTTTCTATTACGCTGCTACAAGCACTCCTGTACAGTCAAGGATCTCAAGGCTCCCTGCTTGTATTATTCTTTTTTCTGGGGCCTCTATTGGGTACCATTGTTGTTTGTCCAGTGCTGTGCTAATACCACACTTCTGCAATTGCATACTTCTTGGAGACTTTAGAATTCTGGCAGGTCAAATCTCCACAACTTAATTCTTTTTTTTCTTTCTCATGAGTATTTTGAGTATTCCGTACCTTTGTTTTGCTATATAATTTAAAAGATCAGTTCAGGGATCTGCATTGTGGCACAGCAGGTCAAGCCACCACCTGTGATAACAACCCATATGAGCACCTAGAGTGTTGGCTACTCTGCTCTGATCTAGCTCCCTCTAATGTGCCTAGGAAGACAGCAGGAGGTGGCTCAAGTGCTTCAGCCTCTGCCCCCATGTCGAAGAACCTAAATGTAGTCCCTGGCTCCTAGCTTTGGTCTGACCCTAGGCATGGTGATTGCCATTTGAAAAGTGAGCCAGAAGATGGAAGATCTCTTTCTGTGTCTGTCCTTCTCTCTCTCTCTCTCTCTCTCTCTCTCTCTCTCTCTCTCTCTCCCCCTGCCCTTCTGTAATTCTGTCTTTCAAAAAAATAAATAAATCTTTCTTAAAAGTCAGCCTGGTCAATTTACAGGAAAAACATTTGGAATTCTTATCAGAATTTCTACAAATCAGGGCAGAATGGTTAAGGTGCTGATTAGGATGTTCACATCATAAATAGAGTGCCCAAGTTCAAGTCCTGGCTCCACTTCCAGCTTCCTACTGATGCACATCCTGGGAGTCAGTAGATGATGGCTTGGGTACATGGGCTCCTGCCACCCACTTGGGAGAACTGGACTGAATTTCTGATACCCCAGTTATTGGAGATATTTGGAGACTGAACTAGCAGATGGAAGATGTCTCTCTGACCCTCATCTGTCTCTCTGTCTCTCTGACTTTCAAATAAATGAATACTGAATTTTTAAAAGAGAAATCATGCAAGTCAGAATTTACAAGTCAATTTTGGGAGAAACAACATCTTTGAAACTTTGACTCTGTTAGGGCACCGGATTCTGTCCCGGTTGCTCCTCTTCCAGTCCAGCTCTCTGCTGTGGCCCAGGAAGGCAGTGGAGGATGCCCAAGTGCTTGGGCCCTGCACCCACATGGGAGACCAGGAGGAAGCACCTGGCTCCTGGCTTTGGATCAGCACAGCGCACCAGCCATAGCGGCCATTTGGGGGGTGAACCAACGGAAGGAAGGCCTTTCTCTCTGTCTCTCTGTCTCTGTCTCTGTCTCTCTCTCTCACTGTCTAACTCTGCCTGTCAAACAAAATAAATAAAAAATAAAAAAAGAAACTTTAACTCTTCCCACACATAAATTTAGTATATATCTCAATGCCTTTCATTCAAGTTGTATTCCTCTCTTTGTATATCTAGCAAATTAAATGTTTTTCTTAGCTTATTTGTATTTTCTGATGTAACTGTAAAATTTATTTTAAAATTATATTTAACTATTTGCTGCTTATTAATAGAATAAGTGTTTTTGTGATGTGTTTTTTGTAGATTTTTTTGTGTCTACCAAAATCAGTCTAATAGGATTTTTTTTTTAATTTGTAGATTTTTCTCACTGTTCTCCTAGACATTCCTACCATGTGTAACTAACAAGAGTTTTGCTTCATCCTTTCCATTTTTCAGGTGTTACTCACCTTATCATGTAAGTTCTAACTTCCAATATAATGTAATAGAATCAATGATATTTATGCTTCTTTCTATTACTCCTGATTTTAAAGGGAAAACTTTTAGTTCAGCATCAAGTATCATAGTTCCTTTTGCAGATACTCTTTTTTAGGTAACGGATGTTTTCTTCTTTGTCTTATTTGCTAAGAATTTTATCACAAATTTTATAAAGTTTATTTTTCTGCAAAATCTATTGAGATAATCAAAAATATGTATTATAATTTATTAATGGGTAAATTAGGGTAATTAACTTCATGTGTAGTCAACTTTAAATGTCTAGGATAAAACAAACTTGATCCTTTTATGTTGTACTTATTGTCTTAAGATTTTTCCCCCATAAATTTCTGAGTAAGGTTGGCTGAAATCTTCCATTTGTAAGTAATAGTATAAATGTATGCCTGTTCTGTATTTCCTGCATTTTTACTCTTCAATATATAAGACTGAATTTCTGGAGTAGGAGTCTAGCCTGGAGGTGAACCCACTGGCTGGGATGCCCACATTCCATAGCAAAGCGCCTGAGTTTGAATCCTGGTTCTTCAAAAATTCTACCTTCCTGCTAATGCACACCCTGGGAAGTAGCAAGTGATGGCTAAGTAGCTGGGTCCCTGCCACCCACATGGGAGACCAGGATTGCGTTTCTGGCCAATGTGGGCATTTGTGGAGTAAATCAGTAGGTGGGAGTTCTCTATTTCTCTCTGTTCACTTCTCAAACTAAAACAAAAAACAAACAGGAGATTATTTTCATAGAGCAGAAAATTCTAGGTTTTCTCAACACCTTGAAAGTATCCACTGTATTCTGGCTTTCATGGTTGCTTCTGAGAAGATGGACTCAGTCTAATTATTATGCTCCTATAGGCGTAGCTGTCTTTAAAATCCTCCTTTTGTCTTCATCAGCCTGAAATTTCCCTAAGATGGGTGTAAATAAGAATTACCTTTTAATCATTATTCTTAGGATTCTTCAGAATTCTATATATGAGGAATCTGATTCTCATAATTTCTGGGAAAATTTCAGCCATCATTTCGTAATATATATCACCTCTCCCACAAGTTTCTTTCTTCTGAAATTCAAGTTGCATGTTTCTTAACTACTCATTATTGTTCTATCTCTCTGTGATGCATTCTACATAATTTCTGCCTTCCAGTTCATTTTTCAGTCTTCATCTATAGCTAATCTGCTTTTAACCCCATGTGTTGAGTTTGTCATTACAATGACTATAACTCATTCTAAAATCTGTTGAAAAAATTTTAGCTTCTTGCTCCTTTACCGTAGTTATGCTTTTTACCTTATTCCTTTAAATATATAAACATTTATTTCACATTTTGTAGAAATATTATGTGAGTAAATCTGTTTCCAATTAAATTTGAAACCTTTGCAGGTCTGATTATACCAGCTCTTGTTCATAATATCTTGTCTTAATAAGTATCATGTCATTTTTTAATGTCACCTTGTGTTGTCATAAGTTCAATCAATGGAAATTATTTGGGTGTGGATTTTAAGCGGATTTCTCCAGAGATTTGTTTTCTTGTCTTAGATACACAGCAAAGGCTCACCTAGTGCCCTTCTAAAACTAATTAGTGGCTTTAGACATTCAACACACCAAATAGCATAATCTGGGGCTGAAGAACTAGGTAAGAACTCACTAGTGCTCTTCCACTTTGACTATGGCCTTGTCTAAGTAAGATCGGAGTTTGTGAACTCAAGAGGCTTCCAGGGGCCAGCCCCGTGGTGCACTAAGTTAATCCTCCACCTATGCACTATCATCTTATATGGGCGCTGGGTTCTAGTCCCGGTTGCTCCTCTTCCAGTCCAGCTCTCTGCTGTGACCTGGGATAGCAGTGGAGAATAACCCAAGTCCTTGGGCCCCTGCACCTACATGGAAGACCAGGAAGAGACTCCTGGCTCTTGGCTTTGGATCGGCGCAGCTCTGGCTGCAAAGGCCATTTGGAGAGTGAACCAACGGAAGGAAGACCTTTCTCTCTCTCTCTCACTCTCTCTCTCTCTGTCTGTAAACTCTACCTGTCAAATAAATAAATTAAAAAAAAAAAGAGAGAGCGAGAGAGGCTTCCATAGCCTTGGCAGCTCATGACAGGAGCCTCAGGTGATTACTGACGTCATAAATAAGAGTGTCAATTGTTAAATCAACAACGGGAGTCACTGTGCACTTACTCCCCATGTAAGACCTCTGTCCTTAATGTGTAATGGTAAAACTAGTACTCAAATAGTACTTTATACTTTGTGTATCTGTGTGGGTGCAAACTGTTGAAATCTTTACTTAGTATATAGTAAGTTGATCTTCTGTATATAAAGATAATTGAAAATGAATCTTGATGAAGAATGGGATGGGAGAGGGAATGGGAGATGGGATGGTTTTGAGGTGGGAGGGTGGTTATGGGGGGGGGGGAAGCCGCTATAATCCAAAAGCTGTGCTTTCAAAATTTATATTTATTAAATAAAAATTGAAAACAAAATAAAAATAAATCACTAGTGACTGGAAATACTCAAGAAATATTTTTACTTTCTTCCCACCACCAAGATTTGAAAGAGGCTATTATTCTGGGAAGTCGGGATGTCTCTTTTTACCCTTACTTAAAGGCTATAACCCTTTGGGATTTGAGCTGTATGTCAAAATTCTCCTAGTTAAATAGCCCCACACATACACACACACACACAAGTTGGTGCTGTTTTACCTCCTGCCAACCATGAACACGGGTCAGCCAGCTTCAGGGCAGTGTGGGGACTCTTCAGGGGACTCAGGTTGTGGCTCTCGGTTCCTACTTCCATGTAGAATTTGACCTTCCAAGAATCCTCACCTTCTCCCCAGTTCATCAGCATCTTTCAAAAGATTCCTTACATATTTTATACATCAAGTGCCAGTTTGTTTCTTTTAACAAGAGAGCCAGTCAGGGTCTCTGGCTGACTAGGCTGTTAGATATGGAAGGTATGATAACTTTCCACCACATGGGAGATTAAATTTGTCCTCAATACTTTAAAACCAGTCCTGTGCTGTTCTTCATTGATACTTGCAGCTTGAAATTTTTAATCTAAATATATCAAAATATATTAAGGCAGGTGTTACCTCTCCCCAGTTTGTGTTATAGGAAATCCCATAGTGGCTTTATTATTCAATATGTGAACACTTTGATGTTGCTCAAATTCAAATAAGCTTTGAACCTCTGGAATAAAGGCTCATGAAAGGTTTTATCACCATGTTAGCCTTTAATTTCTTGAACAAGCTTAGCCTTCTTCAGAATGAATCTCAAGCTAATAGATGTCTGACATTAATGTTGATCTTTTAGGTCACAGGTTTCCAAAATGAGCATATCTTTTAAGGTGCAGAATATGATCCATTGGAGGATTGGAAGAACTTATTAACTAGCATTTTTATCTTAAAAATCAAGAGGAATTAATTACAAGTGTTTAATTGACATTTACATCCTTCCTTGGTCTATATATCCCAAGGGAAGACGGGACAATGCAGAGTGAAGGAATGGATAGTGGTGCCCTTTCTGTCCCCAGCTTTTTTTTTTTTTTTTTTTTGAAAACGGCTTTTTATTTTAAGATTTTATTTATTTATTTATTTGACAGGTAGAGCTACAGAAAGTGAGAGAGAGAGAGACAGAGAGAAAGGTCTTCCTTCCGTTGGTTCACTCCCCAAATGGCCGCCATGGCCAGAGCTACGCTGATCTGAAGCCAGGAGCCAGGTGCTTCCTCCCTGTCTCCCATGTGGGTGCAGAGCCCAAGCACTTGGGCCATCCTCCACTGCCCTCCCAGGCCACAGCAGAGAGCTGGACTGGAAGAGGAGCAACCGGGACTAGAACCAGGCACCCATATGGGATGCTGGTGCCGCAGCAGGAGTATTAACCAAGTGAGCCACGGCGCCGGCCCCTGTCCCCAGCTTTGGCACATTGCAATTTATGGCAGTGTGTGTGCCCAGTTCAGTGCATTTCCAGACTGTATTTTCCATAAACACTAACCCACTCAAAACACACATTTAACTTTTACTATTTTTCTGTAAAGATGCTATGGATCAAAGAAAAATATTAATTATGCTTATGCATAAGAACAATAAGAAAATGGCATACATAATACTTCTCCTAATATAAGCCCTTTGTGGACTACATTACCAAAAAAAAAATTAATGATCCTATTACATTTAACAAGATATTATCACCCTTCCAAAAAAAAAATTCAAGGAGATTCTTTGAAATGTGAATTTACATCTACTGCTATTGCCCTAAATATACATTTTCCCTGAGATATTAGCTAAATATAATTGTGTTTACATATTTTATATATATATATGTACAAATACAAAGCTACTGAGGATATGCCATTAGCAATTACTTATTGTTTAGAAATAAACAATGGCTAAGCACCTCCCCAGAAGAATCCCCCCTCCATGTAATTGTTTGCTGTCTGATCATTATAACTCATCTAAGAGGCTATGTTTTGATGATTCATTCTTTTTCCTTTAAAACAATTCATCTGGACAAAGATTCATTACATGTCTGCATGCAACAGTCACCCTTCTTCCCCACCATTAAGTGTTTGACTAACTATTTTCAAGACTTTCATCAACCTCACCTTAGGAACATGTTCCACAATTGCACTGCACTTGCATTTAATTGTATATGATGCAGTAAATAACTCTGGTGAAACCTCTCAAAGCTTTCTACAAATAGTGTGAAATCTCCACATCTGAAGTGTGGTTTGGTTCCTGTCTGTGAATATTTTTAGATCAGAAATTCTTAACTAAAGCACTTTTTACATACCCAAAGATCTCTGAGGAGCTATGAAAAAATTACTTTGATAGAAATTATGCAGCCACCATAGCCAAACCTAGTAGCTGAGATTGATTTCTAGCTTGTAAAATGTAGATAATCTTACTCTTTCTATTTCTGTAAGAAAAAGAGGAAAATTATTATAAAACTAACCCAAATCAGAACAAGAAGGATCGTCCCTGCCAGTTACCTTCTTTTTCCTCTTTTTTTATGATAATTATTGCAATGTAAGTCACTCTTTGGCTGTGTGAGAGCAAGGATTATTTATTTTGGCTCTAACATATTTATCTCATTATCTCCTGAATTTCATCACCATTGTTACCCATTCTCTTTCCATCACACTGTGTTCTCTTGCCCTGAGGTCTTAAAAACTTACTGTCTATTGATTGATGTAACACTAATATACTAAAAGAAAACATACACCAAAAATAGATATAAAATATAGAATTAAAATCAACCAAAAATGGAAGGGTCACTACTTAATATTACTCTGAGTATCACTGGAGCACCCAGAGCCCATTTCAGCAGTCACTGGTGGATACGTCTGTAGAGGCTCAAAGAGAACTGTCTAGCTTCTTTTGCCTTATTCACTGACTGTAGGTGGTGGTGGTTGGCAGGGGTTGGGAACTGGGGGATAAGTATAAGCAACAAATGCAAATAGGCTACACTAAAATGAGTTTGCAAAGAATATCGGAGAAAGAGGAAATGAAGACAGAGTCCACCCTGTCAAGCCAAAGAAAAATTGCGAATTCCCCTAGAAGAAATGGGTCTTAGAGGATTATTCATACTGATCTCCCGTCTGTTTATCAATCATCCTCACCTTCTCCCATCACATATTTTTCAGGTACATTTCACTACTATATGGGAATCTTCTTAGGCATTCAATGTCATGAAACCAAATTGGTTCTTTATTGGCCTGTCGTCATTACTAATGTCAGGTTTTTATAAAGTCTCTATGACTTCAATCAGGCTAGTGCATTGTGATCCAAGAAAAGCACAACAGTCCACAATACATGTCATCACAACCATTAATTAATATTTATTGAGTGTCTCCTGGGTTCATAAAGCTACCCTAGGCATAATGGTTGTTAAAATTCTGACTTTGAGAGAAAGCAATGGCAGTAAGACATGTGTGGGAAAAGAACAATGCAGAAGAAGCATTTGAAAACATAAAGATGAAATTGTTTTCCTGTAGATGTGTCTTTGTAACTGCTGTACCTGCTGCTCAGTGATGTATGCTTCTGTCAACTGTCACCACCCATGTGCAAAGTACAGTATATGATTTGCAACCAACTGAAGAACACCAATATGTATTGCCTTGTTGATATTTCCTTTTCCATCGCCTTCTTTTCTTTTACTTCTTTTCTTCTTCTTCTTCTTTTGTTTATTTTTTGAATGGCTGTTTCTCATATTCTACCAAACATACACAAAACCTCTTACTTGGCTTTCTTACCAAAAAGACACCTTCACAATAGACACAAAGCTGAGATCAGGAGGACATGAGTGGATCCTCATTAAAAGGAAATTAAGGGATCATTCTAACAATGTGTTCATCGCTTCACTATTCAAATATTTTAAAGTATTTTAAGCCTCTTGCATTTAGGTGACCTGTAAGATCCTGGTACCTGATAATTGTCAGAGCTATCCCCCAAGCTACTTTCCCCGTATCTATGTGGGCATTGAAGCCCATAAGGCTTCCTTAGGCACAAATTGCTGAACAATTACTGATGAGAGAAAGGTCATAATAATAGGTTACAGAAGTCTGGCTGGCTTTGGGACCATTTAGATGGAGCCATTTTGTCCTATTGTTATAAAGATGAGAAGGAAGTAGTTTGAGGTAGTTAGAGACAAGCAAACAAAAGACAGGCGAGCAAAGCTATAGAACTTCTACTTTCACTTCCTGCCTACTCCATTACTTCTAGCATTATAGGAGAAATAACATGATTGGAATGACCTAAGGGTTAGGGGGTGGGCAACTTCTACCTGCCGACAAGTAGATGAGTACTGTTGGTAAACCTTTTTGTAAGTGAAAAGTAGTAACATTTAACAAAATACCAAGCTGACAGTAGAGGTGGGAAAGAACTTACATCATATTTAGTCATTGTTTTTTTTCCCCTTCTTCCTAAGTGTGTATCTTTTATTAAGAAAGAAAGGCAGAATTGAGATTGGCAGAGTGCAGGAAAGGACAGTGGGCAGGAGTTGGTGGAGAGAGAAATAGACAGAGGGAATTGTTTGCTTGAAAACTAAATGTCTATTATGACACTTCTGTAGTTACAGTTACTCCAAATGTTATATCAAGAGATCAATAAGATTCTAAATTGTAGTCAATCAATAATATTTCTTGAGCATTTATTCTGTGTCAAAAATGTCTTTACAAAACTCAAATATCTTGCTTTTAGCACATAAAATGTATTTATCTGAAGACTGTGGATTTTTAAGATTTATATAAATCGTATCTGTTCTCAGGAAACTTTAAGGGTTTGAGACTAGTTATGGTTCCTTAAAATGAGCATATTGGAAAGATTAAGAAAAAAGTTTCTTAAAGAGGCACACACATACACACAAATACAGAAAGAAATATCAGAAAGATAAATTGTGATGTGACCAACAGCAGAAATAGTCTCTTTTTTGTTTACCAGATATTTATGATATTGATTCAATAACTGCTACTTAAAAAGCAAATGTGTGAGAGAATCATAATATAGTCAAGCTTTAAAACTGAAATTGATGTTTAGAATAATCTACCCAGGAATTTCAAATTCAAGGACACTGTTCTCTGGCCAGGTACAAAGGGAATCAGCATTCAGCACAATGGTCTCAAATGGTCAAATGGGTCAATACCTAGCACAAGGGCAGTGCTGAAGGAATTGGAACAAGAGCAATGACCCCTTTTCACAGTTATTTGCAAAGCCCAACTAGAAGTTGGAATGCCAGTTCAAACAAAAATGCCTCCAGGTTTTCTGCCAAGGATAAATTTTTATATATTTCTACACACAACACTGTTTTAGGTATCTAAGCTGAAGTGTTAGTTTCTTATTATACTTACAATTTTCTGTTCAATAGAGTGATAACCACAAAACAGGTCAAGTCCATTCAGATCTTATTTCTTACACGATAGCTGGTTCTCTCCTCTAACCAAATGAGTAGATAGGCAGTTTAACTTTGGGATATTCACTGAAGTCATAGAAATTCTTTTTTATGTATCATTTGACCTGTCTTAGAATTGAACACATATCTTGGCAAGTGTCCTGGAGAACTGCATTTCTAGGAACAAAATAAATACAACATACTTGTGACATGAACAAGTAAGTAGGAAAAGGATAGTAGCCTAAGTAGTCAAGAAGCACTGGAAGAAACCAGCATTGGGTAGCAATTTTATTTTTCTAAACCAACTGTACTACTGACGAACCAATTTGGAACACACTTCTCTCCACAGAGGTATTTCAACTAATAAAGGAAGAAGAAAAAAGAATCAGAATTCCATTTTGCAATCTCTATTTATGAACAAACCCAAGCAATGAGTATCAATTCCGGTTAATCTTACAGAAAGAAAGGCAACTAGATGTTAATAAGCCTCCTGGAGGAAGAGCACACCATCTCTCTGCAGTGTCCTTGCTAAAGAAGCCTAAACTGAATCGTTTCAAGCTTCTAGATTCAGCTACAATTTGCAGCAAATACAGATGACCCAAAGAACCCCCGGGGATACAGTCAGCATAATCCTAACAGTCGGAAACCCTACAGGATAAACAACCTGATTTCCTCAACAAGGAAATGTAAAGCAGGTTTAAAAAAAAAAGATACAGAAGGAACCTATAGATTAAGAGTCTTAATGATCTATCAATCAACAATGTATGGACAGTCCTTTTAACTCCTGATTAAATATGAAACTGTTTTAAAAATTATGACATTTATGAGACATTTGCGAATTTGAACATTGAGTAGACATTGAATTAAAAATTATAGTCATTTTAGAGTGATAATGGCATGTAGTTAGGGCTTTAAAACATATTTATCTTTTAGAGATATTTACAGAGGAAATAATTTGATGTCTGGGCTACGCTTCAAAATCATCTGGGGGAAGGAGAAGTAGATCAGGTTAGAATAAAATAATATTGAATATTGTTTGTTACTTAATAACTATTAAACTTGGGTAATAGATATCTGGGAGTTTTTTATATAGTCTGCCTACTTTTGCATAATCCTATATATTTGAAATTTTCTATAATTAAAAATATCTTATAAAAGTTACACAGGTGAGTGGCAGGTTTTTGGCATAGCAATTAAGATGCTGCTTGAGACTCCCATCTCAGGTGGAGTAGCTGAGTTTGAGTCCTGGCCACTCTCTGGTTCCAGCTTCCTGCTAAGTCAACCCTGGGAGGCCACAGGTGATGGCTCAAGTACTTAGGTCCCTGCCACCCATGTGGGAAATTTGGATTGTGTTCCCAATTCCTGGCTTTGGCCAGGCCCAGATCTAACTGCGGTGGGCGTTTGGGGAATGAACCAGCAGGTAGAAGATCTCTCTATCTCTACCTCTCTGTCTTTGTCTCTCTGCCTTTCAAGTAAATAAAAATAAATAATAAAACTTAAAAAATTAAAGATACACAAGTGAGCTAAGATCAAGAAAAGATACACAGAAATCCAAATGAGCAATGTACTGGTAATTTTTTATTGGTTTGCAGGTGAAGTTGTGGAGAAGGGGGTGGGGACAATTTATAGTTTTACAATGTAAATATTCCTGTCATGGCCCATTTCAGCATCTATGGAAGATGAACTGGGGAAAGATGGGCAGAATCAGGCCTTGGAATACTGTAGGAGTGGTCCGAACTAGCATTTTCTTGCTAGAGTCCCTATATCTTTGGGACATCTGAAGTGTAAAAAACCAATTTGCCAGAAAGAAGCATTGCTCTAAGAGACATGACTAGGAGTTCTGGGAATGACCTCCTACCTTACTCTTTATTCCCCTGCTTATGTAATATTTTTAAAGATTTATTTATTTATTTATTTAAAAGGCATAATTATAGAGACGAGAAGAAAGAGAGAGAAAGAAAGAGGCAGAGATCTTTTATCAGCTGGTTCACTCCCCAGATGGCTGCAACAGCCTGAGCTAGGCTAATCTGAAGCCAGGAGCCAGGAGCTTCTTCAGGTCTCCCATGTGGGTGGGAGGGGCCATCCTGTGCTGCTTTCCCAGGCTTATTAGCAACGAGCTGGATCAGAAGTGGAGCAGCTGGGACTTTAACCAGCGCCCATATTGGATGCCAGCACCACAGGCAGCAGCTTTACCTGCTATTCCACAGCATCATCCCCAAGAAGTGGAGTTTACCATATTAGGTAACCAAGCCCATTAATTAATTTGATTTTTACAGAGATCTTCCTAAAATGAATTAGGCAACTCTTTGCAATGTTCAAACAAGACATTGAGCATTTTGCCAGCATATGCTTCTATTTCAGGTTAAACCAAAACAAACAAACAAACAAATAAACAACACTACCTTGACATAACAGAATTATTTGTTAAACTAATAATTAGAACTTTCTTCAGGGTAGTTCAGATCTATAAGGGAATTTGTCTCCACAAAATAATCCTAGACCGATATTGACTTTTGCTTTTTTTGTGTTTGATTTTTGTAATATCTCTCTTTCAGCCCCTGAAATCAGCTGTTAGCTGCTATTTCCCATTTCTAATCTGCTATGAACTTGAGAAACAAATATTAACTACCCTCAAGTTTAGTTATGTTTGACATTTGCACAAGTGCTGGCCTCCATCCACATACGCCGACCCTATGCTTAATTTGGACGTCTGTGCCTCAGAAGAAATAGTGACTGACTATTTCTTTTTTTTTTTTTTTTTGAAAGTCAGAGTTACACAGAGAGAGGAGAGGCAGAGAGAGAGAGAGAGAGAGAGAGAGAGATAGAGAGAGGTCTTCCATCCATTAGTTCACTCCTCAGTTGACCACAGTGGTCGGAACTGTGCAGATCCGATGCCAGGAGCCAGGAGTCTCTTCCAGGTCTCCCACATGGGTGCAGGGGCCCAAGGACTTGGGCCATCTTCCATTGCTTTCCCAGGCCATTGCAGAGAGCTGGATCGGAAGAGGAGCAGCCAGGACTAGAACTGGTGCCCATGTGGGATGACGGCGCTTCAGGCCAGGGCGTTAACCCGCTGTGCCACAGCGCGGGCCCCAATGAGTGACTATTTCTAAGCGGTAATGTTACCTAATAAGTGCAAATTGGGTTTCTGTAGTATTGGCATCTTTACATAACAGGTTTCATTATTTGAATATTTTATTATATTTTCACTTATAATTATATTCGGATAACTGAAAACAGAAAAGTGACAGTGCTGGGGCCAATGACAAGAATTCAAGATTTTGTAAGTACGATCAACAAAAAGATGGAATCCATTAGATGTGTCCAAGAGAGGGCATCTCTGCCTTCAGCTGGATGCTTCAAGGAGTGGAGGCATTCAACTGTGAAGAAAATGAACAAAATTACACCACTGAAGGTTCTGTCCACATTTACTTTTCCTCTCTGAGAATGGAAATCCTCATAATGCTTACGTCTATTTTTGGGTTTTGCACATTTAATTTAACATGGAGTGCTTCCTATTGCCAAGGCTGCCTGAATTACGTGCACAGCCTCCAGCTGTAAGTACAGCTCTCTCTGCAATCCTGGAATTCTCCCTCCACTTGCCCCTCTATGCTTAGAGCTGATGAGAGCTCCCTGCTATTGCCAGTGTCGGGATCCTGCACCAACCCTGGCTGGGCTGGTGACACTTTGCCTGCACTTCTGTGAATGCTGCCTGCACCACAGTGTCCTCAGTTGTCCTGTCTGAGCAAGCCATAAGTATCCTTTGGTACCCAGGCAAGAGGACCTGAGAAGGGAAGAAATCCTAAAATCAGGCTGCACAGGGCCTCAAGATTCATGTCCTATTTTAACCTGCCATGATCTTGTAGCCAAATGTAAGGGAAAATAAAATTATAGTAGAAACGATGCATACATACCCCTAATAGTTTTAGTGCCATTAGAATTCTGTTTATAATGAATGTAGTAATTTTCATTCAACTGAATAAGAATGGGCAAATTGCAGATGGCATATTACTCATCCAGATATTTGATTTCATTCCTGGTTTGTTAAATCTCCATTGAATGCACAAAGACCAGCTCTGTAAGAGAAATAGCAGAACCTGAGGCTAACTCTTTACAGAATTATATGTATTTATATTAATCTAATCTATGCTTTGTATTTGACACACTGGGTGATTTCACTATTCTTATCTCTACATACCTTTTAAATGGGAATAACTTTATCTGAGTCTTGACTAAATTAAGTAATAGCTTAAAAGTCTGATTTTTTTCCTCTCCCAAAGCACAAAATACTTATGATTGGGTTTCAGTAACTTCTAATAATAACAATTTTAACACACTGTACTTCTAGTACTATTTCCTTATAGCTTGACATTGAACTTTTGTCAACAGAGAAGAGCTCTGTTCAGAAACAGAACACGGAATCTGAAAGATCTCTAATACTCTGCATTTGTACTTTATTGTAAGACAGCAGAATCAGCCCCCTCTGGACTAACTTCTTTCTACAGGGAAAAAAAAAAAATCAGGATTAGTTTCCTTTATTTTCCAGTGTGGTCATCTTGATGAAGCAAGACTCCATTAGATGGTCACCCTCCAGCTATTCTCCAAAACGCCACTCACTTTGGGGTCTTTTCTGTTGCTACAAAGTATCAGAAAGTATGTGTGGGTAGAAGGCACAGGGGCAAGGAGGGAAGAGAGCTGACTGTCTTCCCAAAACATGCTGCTGTGACACAGGTCACACCACAGCTAGAGAACTGGAGCTGTGCACAGGAAAACAAGCACTGGAGGTGACTTTGTATGACCTTTTCCCATCTTACCATCAATTTTATCATCCTGAACAAGTCACGTAACTCTTCTGAGTCTCATTCTCTTCAAATGTGGATTGGTGAGAACCAGCTCTGCCTAGCAACCCTCAAAAACTTTGGTGAGACTCAGCTGAACGAACATGGGTTTTGCATGCTCGGATAGCTAAACTTAATGTACTGTTAGCACAGTTTCTGTGGTGTTATTTGGGAATATTCCTAATTGCAGTATTACTCAGTCTCTCAGTCACCTGCCAGACAATATTCTGGCTCTCTTTATTTGAAGGATGATCTCACCAAACCTGTCAGTCAATTTCTGCGTGTTTATTTCCTTCTCCTTTGCCCCACCTCTCTCTCTCTCTCTCTCTCTCTCTCTCTCTCTCTCTCTCTCTCTCACACACACACACACACACACACACACACATACCATTTTCCTAAAGAAAAAAAAAGTGTACTTTTTCCTGACTTCCCTAAAGGACTTTCCCTCTGATTTCAGGCCACAGTTACTCGCTCTTCAATCTCCAGAACCAACGTCGCAGCTGTGGTGCAGCCTCCATCAGCAGAAAGTCCCTACCTGGACATCCTGCTCAGTCCTCGGAGCTGAATCTCTGATCTCAGCCAGTGCCTCTGAGGTTCCCTGTGCTGATAATCCTGAAAAGCCCCTGTCTTTCAACCCACACCTTGTCCCAGAGGATCAACTAAGTGTCGTAGAGGCACTGCTCCCCTCCAGGGGTCCCCCTTGCCCCCCTCTTGCTGAGACTTCCTTCTTATGTCTCTACCCCACTACTTCTTGGAGGACGTTAGCTGAAAATTAGCACATCTGCATCTAGTTACAATTCCGTTTTTCTCTGGCTCTGGCTTGAGTTTCGTTGAACACACCCAGACACTGCAGGGATTTGGAGAGAGTTTGCTCCAACAAATACCCTTAGTAACATTACCTGTTTGCTCCATCTTCTGTTCACCAAGGCAGCCCAGGACAAGTTCCCTGTCAAGTCTTAGGGCCAGGAAGGTGGGTGCTCTCCTCAGATGTAATTCTATTTCTTATTCATAGACACATGTGTTCTGAAATCTATCAGCTTTCCCTATTCATCTTCATGGCAAAAACTTAGACCAAATTTTTCCCAAACCTCACATGATGGGCTAAATTGTATCCCCATTTCCTCCTCCAATTTATATGTTGAAGTCCTAATGCTCAGTGCCTTAGAATGTGACTGTATTTGGAGATAATGTCTTCAGACAACTAATACATTTAAAATGAGATTGTTAGTATGGGTCTAAGGCAGCCTGACTGGTGTCTTTAAAAGAAGAGAAGATTAGGACAGACAAGAATGTACCAGGACATTTGTAACCAGAGGAAAGACCACATAAAGAGGCAACAAGAAGGAAGCCATCTGCAAACCATGGCGAGAGGCTCCCAAAAAGTCAACCCTACCTGCACCTTGAACTTTAAATTTCTGTTATTTAAGCTCCCCAGTGTGTGGCATTTCATGTGGTAGCCTTGGCAAACTAATACAAATTTTGGTTCTGAGAAGTGTGATGTCACTGCCACAACCACCTCAAAATGTGGAAGTGGGTTTGGAAGTGTATTCTGAGTAGAGCCTGGAAGAGTTCTGAGGTGTGTGTCAGAAGAAACGTAGATTTCTCTGAAGAAGCTGTTAGTAGAAATATAGACGTGAACGTGATTCTGTTGAAATCTCAGGCGAAAGTGAGGAACTTGCCACTGGACATTGGAAGAAATGAAATCTCTTTCACAAAATGGCAAAGGACTTGGCTCTGTTGTGCCCTGGCATTCTGGGGAAGGTTGAAATTGCAAGCAATGATCATGGATATTTAGCTAAGGAGCCTTCTAGACAAAGTGTTGCTGGTGTGGCTGTGGAGACAGACTTGAATGGGTAGGAGTGTAAGGTAACAGACTACCTGTTTGTGTGCCCCTAAATTCATTTACTGAAATCTGAATTCCCATGTGGTGATATTAGGTGGTGGGGCCTTTGGGAAGTGATGAGATCATGAGGTTGGAGCCCTGTGAATAGCACTATTGCTCTTGAAAGAAGACCACATAGTAGGGACCCAACAACGGCCTGCATCTTCACCTGCTGCCTCCCAGTGTGATAGAAGTAAGAATCGGGAGCAGAGGCAAGACTCAGATCCAAGCATTCCAAAATGTAATGTGAGCATCCCAAATGGCAGCTTCACCCCTAGACCAAATGCCTGTCCCCCATCTTTAATTAAACTAAAATACTCCTATACATTTCTCCGTAATATTAGTTAGAAAATTTATAACTATATATACAGTATGACTTCAACTTAAAGTATATATATTCAATTAGAAACCGAAGGTAGGGGCCAGCATTATGGTGTAGCATGTAAAGGCATTGCCTGCAATGCCGACATCCCATATGGGCGCTGGTTCTAGTTCCGGCTGCTCCACTTCTGATCCATCTCCCCGCTAATGCGCCTGGGAAAGCAGTGGGAGATGGCCCAAGTGCTTGGGCCCCTGCACCCACGTGGGATATCCACATGAAGCTCCTGGCTCCTAGCTTCGGCCTGGTCCAACCCTGGCTGTTGTGGCCATCTAAGGAGTGAACCAGTAGATGGA
The DNA here is from genome assembly GCF_964237555.1 of Oryctolagus cuniculus. NCBI lineage: Eukaryota > Metazoa > Chordata > Mammalia > Lagomorpha > Leporidae > Oryctolagus > Oryctolagus cuniculus. The sequence goes on from NC_091435.1 coordinate 97,521,772, forward strand.
AGCTCTCTCTCTCTCTCTCTTTCTCTCACTCTCTCTCTCTCTCTCCCTGTCTGCCTTTCAAATACATAAATAAAATCTTTTTTTAAAAAAACTTGAAGATAAATTCACAAAATTATTAGAAACAGTTATTTGGGGGTTATGAAATCACAGGTAATTTTTTTTTATTTAACTATTTTTGTGTTTTCCAAGTCTTCTACAATGAAAGTATATTTACAAATTAAAAAAAAAAAAAAGAAAAAGAAAAAGGAGCCCACGGAAAGCTCTGTCACTCTCTTTCCAACACATAAGAATGCCAGAAGTCGGCAATCTGGAAGAGGACACTCGAACTTGACCATGTCGGCACCCTGGTCTTGGACTTCCCAGCCTCCTACACTGTGAGAATGCATTTCTATGACTTACAAGCCATCTTGTCTGTGGTATTTTGTTATAGCAGCCTGAACTAAAACTCCTGACCTCATTCCTGTTTCATGCTATTGATGCAGTTGTATCTTTGTTTTATTCTATTCCTTCCCGCTTACATTTACTTTAACCCACTGCATTCTAGATGGTCATCAAACCACGAGCAAACTACCCTTGTACACTATCACTGTTGTCTGTAGCTTCCGGTCTTACTACCTTCAATAGATGATGCTTGGAACCCCGGTGTAATATGTGGAGATTTGTGTGGGACTTTTGCTAAGATTTTTATAAGATGAATTTGGACTCTCTTCCAAATGTTTACTGACATCTTTATATGACCCTATTATTCCTCCTATTGTTATCCTTACTGCTTTATTTCCAGTGAAAGATTGACACTTGATTCCAGACTGATTAAGATTTAAAAGAATCTTATGAACTGGCTTCGGGTGGCTATTATTTATAGAAAGATAGAAGTTGGCTTTTTTCAAGAAGGAGCTTCAGTATTAGTCAGACATCCCTTTATAGCCACAAAGGTCATTTCACCAGGAGAGAGAAGAAAGGGGAAGGATATGGAGCGACACAGGCTTTTTAGGAAGGCTGGCAAAGAAATGAAGTCCATAGGCCCCATGTGTCCTTGGGGGAAGATGTGAGCTGGTAGTCCCAGGGGCCCACTCCCAGGCAGCTGTGCTTACAAACACTAGCCCTGGAGGCCAGCTGACATAGGCTACCTCGTGTCAGCATTTGTGAGTGGTGCACAGATAACTGATTGTTATACAAACTTTCCAAGATGCATGTGCTGTGATAGAAAGGTATTCCTCCCAGCATCAGCTGTTGATGTTGGTTAATAACAACCCAGATATTAGAGTATCAAACCATACAGTATGAGAAAATATTCTTTAAAAAATAATATTGATTCCTAGATGTGTTCTGATAATTTACTTTGGGGCAAAAATGGGCAGGGTTCTGCTGTTATAAATTTCAAAGCAATTTTATCTTTAAAACAGATGTGATTCTTTTCAGTATGGTCATGGCACAAGGGAGCCACACCCAAATATATTTCATGAAGGTGCTGTATTTTCTTTTCCTAATATTTCTCTAGAATTTTCCACCTTACTGTATGTGATAATTCCTACCTGACTGTATTATACTAAACCATGTTCTTTTCTTGCCTCCAGCTGTGGTAATGGGAAATAAACAAGGCTGGTATTTACAACTCCATTTTCTTACTTGCTGAAATATTCTGTGATTTTGTTCTCTGATTGGATTCACACAATTACTGGCTTGCTATTTTCCAAGCTATTGAGCTCAGGTTGCAACTAGATCAGAATTCGACATCCAAGGTTGCTCACTGGAATGATCCCTTCTGTGCCATAATTCCTGTATTATCGTCACTGATTTCTGATAGCAAAGGGCAACCTAATTTTTAGTTCTCAGAGCTCACTTACATATGTTTATTACACCTAATGTAAAAGACTTTGTTCATGCATGTATCATCTAAATCACTCCTTAGGATGTTTCTGCTTCTTCCAAAAATGGAAAACTATATGAATCTGCATATATTTAATTTTCAGGCTTGGTATAATAATTTTAGGCAAAGGGGTAATTTGATACCAATATAGACTTTGAACAAATAGCATTATATGCTTCTGTGATATACAGAAAACCTTGTATTAAGTACCATAGATGGAAACATGGAAACATGTTATATTTGCAAAGATGAGTTTTGTCACATTTGTAGTAAAAGGGTTTTATTCTTCAAACTTTCTGTTTACTTTGGCGTCAACACAGACACTTTTGAAAGACTTCTAGCTGTCAGGAATTGTTAGGCACACGTGTTTAAGTGTGTGTGTCTGCATATGAAAGAGAAGGAAAGGAGAGCGAGTGAGAGAGTTTTGAAACCACTAAAGAAGTCAATATTGATGATATGCTTGCATCTGTTTTTTGCCAGCAGGTTCACATTAAAATCTGAGTAAAAGGGGACAGGTATTTGGCTTAGCAGTTAAGACATTGCTTGCATGTCCACGTCCCATATTGGAGCTCCCTAGGTGCAAGTCCTGGTTACATGCTTGATTCCAAATTCTTGCTAATGTGCATCCTGATATGCAAAAGTAATCGCTCAGGAAATTAGGTTCCTGTCACCTACATGAAAACCTGGATTGAGCTCCCCCTCAGCTCCCAGCTTCAGCCTTTCCCAGCCCTGACTACTGTGGGCCATCCGTGTAATGAATCAACAAATAGTAGCTCTCCCTCCCTACCCTATCCCAACACACATAGAGTTTTCAATGGGAAAAAAAAAGGATATTTCCATTTAAACATCTGGGGACAAATAAAATTAGAGGCCACATTGCAAATAAAAATGAAGTTGAGTTATGATTTCCACGATTCACACAGATTTGTCAAATTTTGTTGTTTGGTCCACTAGCCATCGGAGAACATGGAGCACTTTTGTTGGCATTACTAGGCGGGCTTTGTTTGAGGATTCTGAGGAACTGTCCAGCATTCTTTGAAGTACTGAGTAGCATCAGTTCATCTCAAAGATCACTTGTGTCTAGTGGCAAAAGGTCCAGAAGTCAACGTCTGATATGTGTAACTTTAAACTTGCAAAAGAAGTGAATTGTATTCATTCTGGTGCTCACCTTGGGGTACATAAATGCTCTGAAATGCTCTTGAATCAGTGTGATCTTTACAATATCTTCAGTGACTGCACTGAGAAAACCAGAAAAAAAAGCTACAGAAAACATTAAATCCTGACCCCTTTACTTTAGTGTGCTGCACAGCTATCTCCAAAGTACATTTAATATGATATCAAGGGCTATTTGATACATGTAGAATTGTCGTTCCTTTTCATCAAGCTTCCACGTCATGAATTCGTCCCACACTGACTCAAGCTCTATCTCCCATTCCTGCATGTTCCCCATATTAAATCTTAAGCCATTACTTGAATTTCTCTGAAGTTCAAGATGAAAGAAACCTATTTACACTCTTCAGCAAACTACCACCATCAGCAATATTTTTGTCATTTACACACATTAAATCTAAAAGGGACAAGTTCAAGGGTTAGGATAGCTGTGTCACACATCAAGTATGGAGGTCCGCTCTCTGGCTCTGGCTCCTAACTCCAGCTCCTTGCTAATGCAAACCATGTGAGGTAGCAGGTGATCATTCAAGTAATTAGATTCCTGTCACCCGCATGGGATACCTGGATTGAGTTCCTGGATTCTGGCTTCAGCCCAACCTAGCCCTAGCTGTTGTGGGCATTTGGAGAGTGGATCAGTGGATGGGAGCGCTCCATCTCTAGCTGTATCTCTAGCTCTATCTAGCTCTAGCTCTATCTATTATCTCTCCAGCTCTAGCCCTAGCTCTATCATCTCTCTTTCACCCTACTTCTCAAATACATAATTTTTTTTAAGTTTTAAAAGTATAGTTTCCTAAAAATCAGTGTTTCTCTGAATACAGAAGCTTGAAAAACATAATTTCTGAGTTGGTGGTATTCTCTTAAACTTGCATAGTTTTGAATTT